>NC_137782.1:155970113-156433120 GCF_963455305.1 Plecotus auritus
CATGGCTCCTAAGGCATGGAAATTGGCTGAGGAGCATTAGTTTATCATGCACATTTGTGCCATGTTTTTAAATCTTTCTTTTCCTTTTTACTTAAGCTAATGTTAGTGAAATTTGTTTTATGTAAAAGGATATTTCAGGGAAATATTTTAAGAAATCTATTTAGAGTCTAACACAGTGTCCCATTGAATCTTAATTTTTAGAGAAGCTATGAATCACTATATAAAGAATCAGATTGGAATGACAATGAAGCCTTTATTGAGCCACTACATTAAAAGTATATATTGCTTTACTGCCTTCAATACCAGTATTACATAAATGCATGTATCAGAAACCACAGAAATTACATGACAACTCTTGTAGCTAAGAAAGTGATTCTGAGGTGTACATTTTGTCTTGCCTTTTGAAATTTATAAACCTGACCTAAAAGGAGATGCATATCTGGGAATCTGAACTGTCATTATGCAGTTTAGCCTTCATGTACATAGAATATGCCATTAATTTCATTGGAGAAATTCCATCCAAAAATGTTGCCTACAGCTATGAGTTAAGAGTGTCTGTACAGTGTGTAGCTTTTATTTTCTAAACTCACAGATAGGGCATGTATATGAATTATAAATATATAAATAACAATTTTGTATTAAAAGTTTTGTAGTTTATGGCAAAATCTGGTTCTGTGGTAGGCTAATAAGTACAGTCCCTGTGAAGGAATGTTTGTGGCTCACGTCGGTGTGTGAATGCATAAACTATTTGAAGTTTTTGATATATTTGTGATATTTATCTTCCTTGAGCACTGCAATCTCACCCCCCAAGGGAATCCAATGGGAATGTTTATTGTGACTTTGTTCTCTGTTGCATTTTAAAGTTATTTCCTGTAATTTATTTTCAGTACATAATTAAAAATTTGTTGTATATATAAAATGAAACTTGTGATTCTTTTTTAAGGAATTCTTCAAGTATGTATTCCATTACATAAATCATATTTGTTTATATTGGAAAGAGCATGAGCAGGAAACACCCAGTTAGAGCTCTAAGGTATTGTACCTTTAAGCTAAGCTTGTAAAAAGTTACTTTTCTGTGTCTTTCTTGGATAGGGAGAACTTGTGATTAGCCTGGGTGTAGCTCAGGATTTATTATATTTTTTTTTTTGGTGATATATGTAAGGTTAACATTTTTGCAATATTTTTGTAGCCTTCTTGAAGGACACCTATTAAAGCACCTACTTTGGTTTTTAAGTGAAAATTCAGATATTGAATTGCATGCCGGAAAACTCTTAAGTTTATCTTGGTTGATATTATCTCCTCCCCCTTTCAACTCCTGTTTTTCTATGGATTGTATTTGTTTCCATCTGTATTAAATTGCTACCAACTCATCTGTTCTTAGACATAAAGAATCCACCTGAAAAGTGTGTCTCTTTATTTCTTTGACCACCCTGTTTTATGAATGCTGTGGACTGTTTTTATGAATGAAAGAATAAAAAGTTTGTTGTATAATAGCAGCAATTCTTCTGAAATTAAAGACACATAGCTTACTTTTCCTTAAACTAAAGAGTTGTGAAATCTAGACCATTGGGTTTTTTAGTATTGTTGGAAAGAGTGTGTTTTCTCCAAAGAAGATTACTTCTATAAAGGATTCTAAGAACACACTTTGGTTTCAGCTGGAAGATTCTGAAAATTATTAGGCAAGAAGCAATAAAAGGGGTTAAAGATAAACTGTTGACTGAAATAACTTCGGTGTAGTACATTTTCTGTGGTACAATTTGTTTTTTTTGTTTTTTTAGTCTATATTACAAGGTGGGTTTTTACAAAGAAATAGTTTAGGGCCTAGCCGATTTGGATCAGTGGATAGAGCATCAGCCTGAGGACTGCAAGGTCCCAGGTTCAATTCCAGTCAAGGGCACATACCTTGGTTGTGGGCTTGGTCCTTGGCCATGGTTCAGGGTGGGTGCGGGAGGCAACCCAACAATGTGTCTCACATTGATGTTTCTCTCTCTACCTCTCCCTTCTATGCTCTCGAAAAATCAATGGAAAAATATTCTCGGGTGAGGATTAAAAATAAAATAATTTAGGACAAATGATTTATCGTCCTAGTTAAGGCAAATAACTTGGCCCAGCCAGCATGGCTCAGTGGTTACATGTTGACCTATGAACTAGGAGGTCACAGTTTGATTCCCAGTTGGTCAGTGATTCTCATCGATGTTTCTGTCTCTCCCTTCCACTCTGAAATCAATAAAAAATATATTTTTTTAAAATTTAATCTTTATTGTTCAGATTATTACAATTGTTCCTCTTTTTTCCCCCATAGCTCCCCTCCACCCGGTTCCCACCCCACCCTCTGCCCTTACCTCCCCCCCGCACTGTCCTCATCCATAGGTGTACGATTTTTGTCCAGTCTCTTCCTGCACCCCCACACCCCTTCCCCCCTGAGAATTGTCAGTCCACTCCCTTTCTATGCCCCTGATTCTATTATATTCACCAGTTTATTCTGTTCATCAGATTTTTAATTCACTTGATTTTTAGATTCACTTGTTGATAGATATGTATTTGTTCATAATTTTTATCTTTAGTTTTTTCTTTTTCCTCTTCTTAAAGAATACCTTTCAGCATTTCATATATTACTGGTTTGGTGGTGATGAACTCCTTTAGCTTTTTCTTATCTGTGAAGCTCTTTATCTGACCTTCAATTCTGAATGATAGCTTTGCTGGGTAGAGTAATCTTGGTTGTAGGTTCTTGCTATTCATCACTTTGAAAATTTCTTGCCACTCCCGTCTGGCCTGCATAGTTTCTGCTGAGAAGTCAGCTGACAATCATATGGGTGCTCCCTTGTAGGTAATTTTTCTCTTGCTGCTTTTAATATTCTCTCTTTGTCTTTTGCTCTTGGCATTTTAATTATGATGTGTCTTGGTGTGGTCCTCTTTGGATTCCTTTTGTTTGGGATTCTGTGCGCTTCTGGACTTGAAAGTCTATTTCTTTCACCAGGTGGGGCAAGTTTTCTGTCATTATTTCTTCCAATAGGTTTTCAGTATCTTGCTCTCTCTTCTTCTGGCACCCCCATAATTCGGATGTTGGTACACTTGAAGTTGTCCCAGACGCTCCTTACACTATCTTCAAATTTTTGGATTCTTTTTTCTTTTTGCTTTTCCGGTTCAGCATTTTTTGCTTCTTTGTATTTCAAATCTTTGGCTTGATTCTTGTGATCCTCTAGTCTGCTGTTAGGTCTCTGTATAATATTTTTTATTTCAGTCAGTGTATGTTTAATTTATAGTTGGTCCTTTTTCATATCCTTGAGAGTCTTGCTAAATTTATTGGCCTTTTCTAGGAAATTCTTGAAAAACCTTATAACCGTGGTTTTGAACTCTATCCAGTGGTTTGCTTTCCTCCATTTCTTTCATTTGTGATCTGTTTCTTTGTCTCCGCATTTTGGCTGCTTCCCTGAGTTGATAGAGTGGCTTTGTGTGCTAGGTGTCCTATAGGGCCCAGTGGCTCAGCCTCCCCAGTTACCTGAGGTGGACACTCTTGGTGCACCCCTTTGTGGACTGTGTGTATGGCCTTGTTGTAGTTAAGTCTTGATTGCTGTTGGTGTCACTGGGAGGAATTGACCTCCAGGCCAATTGGCTGTGAGGATCAGCTGTGTCTACTATGGGAGAACTTCTGTGCTGGAGACACCCTTATGAGACAAGACTTGCAAAATTGCAAAAGCCTCTGTGCTCAGCTTGGATGGGGCGGAGTCTCAGGGCAGAGCAGACAGCTTTGGGTTCCCGTCAGCCCTGCCCTATGAGGCCCCTGGGTCTCAGTGTCCCTCGGTAATCGCTGTAAACACCTCTGAGAGAAAGCCGCCTTCGAGTTTCGCCCACTGCCAGACAGTCCAGTTTCTCCCTGAATGAGTCTGGGTTCCTAGAAACTCGCCCAGAACTGGAGTTCAGCGCATTCGGGAGCTTCCGTCCACCTCCCTCCCGTTTTCTAAAGCCAGCTGCGCACTCAGCCCTCTGTGCACACAGCAGTCAGTCCTCTCTGTGTGCTTGTGCCTCTGGACCTCTGCCTCCGCAGCTCCTCAGAGTCTCAGTGTGCTTTCTCTTTTCCTGACAGTCCAGTTTCTCCCCAAATGTGTTTGGGTTCCCAGAAAGTCGCCTGGAACTGGAGTTCAGCACAGTTGGGAGCTTTTGTCTCCCTCCCGCTTTAGAAAGCCAGCCGCACACTCAGCCGCCTGTGCACTTAGCCGCCTGTCCTCTGCGCGTGCGTGCCTCCGGATCTTTGTCTCTGCAGCTCCCCTGAGTCTCAGTGTGCTTTCTCTTTTCCTGACAGTCCAGTTTCTCCCCGAATGAATCTGAGTTCCCAGAAAGTCGCCTGGAACTGGTGTTCAGCACAGTTGGGAGCTTCTGTCTCCCTCCCGCTTTAGAAAGCCAGCCATGTACTCAGCTGCCCGTGCACACAGCCACCCGTCCTCTCCACGTGCGAGTCTCCGTATCTCAGCCTTTTGCAGCTCCTCTGATTCTCAATGTGCTTTCCTCTTCCCTTCTAGTTGTAGAATTTCCACTCAGCCAGCTTTCCTGTGGTTTCGGATGGTGTCCGATTTGTCTTTTAGTTGTAGTTTTGATATTGTTGTGCGAGGCAGTTTAGGTGTTTACCTACGCTGCCATCTTGGTTTCTTCCCTAAAAAATATATTTAAAAAAAGACAAATTATTTTTGTGGAAGAGGCAGTTCATTTGTGACCCTGTTACAAGTATGCCTTACACATTCCTCACGAAGATAGCTAGTTGCTTCAGTGAACATTGTCTTTGTAGAATCAAAAACCAGTATTTCAAGGGTTACATTTTCAGAGAACCCTGAGCTGGGCTTACTTCACTTACTTTACTTCCAGAATTGGACAGGCGAGGGACTTTACCCTTGTAGTGTGAGTGCTGTTGGTGTTAATTACATTATTTCATTATTACGGGATTAAAAATAAGCTTAGGTCTTGGTTAAGAAAATATTCAAAATATACCGGCAAACACTGATGTTGCTGTTAGTGGTCCACTATGTAAGTATTCAAAATGGCCTTTCAGAAAGTCACTTGAAGCAGTTTAGTCTTTTAACTAGGGAATCGACTTTCTCACTAGCTGCTTATCTGCTAGCATGGGTAGCTGGTGTCAGTTGGAGACACTTTTAGGTTTCAGCAGTTTCATTCATGGCCCAAATCCCCACACTGACCAGAATTGGCCTGTGCGCCTACGTGGTTTTCCTTGTGTCCTAGATGTGGGGTGGTGATGAAAACCCGTGTAGAGAGCTGGCAGCCGTGCTCCTGGCCGCCACCTTCCCACGAGGCCAGGTTTGCTGCTCAGGTGACTCTCGCTTAGAGTGCACCTGGAGCCTGTCATGGGGAGGCCTTGCAGTTGGCCTTTGGGCAAACCAAGCTAAAGTAGGGCTTTCCCATGCAGGACTGAGTTGCCACTGCCTCTACCGAAGTCGTACCTGATCTAGAAGTGTCTGCGTTAGATGTGCTGTTTGTGGAGTTCAGACAGGAATTGATCTCTCCTTGACATACTTTAGTGTAATACAACTACTGTGCTCTTGTAGTTTCGTGACTTAGGGCTCATCAGAGCTCAAGCTAGCAGTTGACCAGATCAAAATTACCCAAAGGTATGTATAAAAAGGGTTAGGAGTGGGGATCACAGCCTTTGCCTGGCTCAGGAAAGCATCTCCACATATATTAGCACTTTTATACTCACCACAGTACTGTGAGATGGCTGGGAAACCACTTTATCAAAAAAAATGTCTCAAGATTCCACACCTCCAAGGGTGTGAGAATCAATACGAAGTTTCAGATACAGATGAGTGATGTCCCTAACTCAAGATGAAAGCCGTCTTGGGTGTGTTAGGAAAAGCACTAAAAGATGGAGAAAACAAGATTCTGTTAATACGGAAGGTGAAAATCGCCCATAATAATACATTTAAAAACAGATATTAAGTAAGAAGTGAATTTTTTCCTGTCCACCTTGCAGGTAATGATTTGGTGTGTGCTGTCAGGATCATTCCTGTGCTTACTGCCATGTCTGTGTAAATGGTCAGGATCTTACCTCTGGGCTGTTTTTGGTGTCATTGTGTGCGCACCTATGGATTGTTTCTCTTGATTAAGGAAGTGTAGTGCCGGCACAGATTAAATCTGGACTTAATGAAAATGTCCTTAATAAGATAAAGACATGATTATGAAGATTTTTCAAATATGAAAGGAGAGAGAACCGCATAATGATCTGCCATATACCTATTTCTCAATTATCCGCACATAGCCAATCTGGTTTCATTTATATACCCTCCACCCCCTTATGACTTTGCTTATATGACTTGTTTGCACTTTTGCCTACTGTGAACAAGGCCATTTCCTGGTTTGGTGAATTCCCAGCCTGTCAGAGCCAGCCAGTCTCCATGGAGCTGAAGGCCAACAGTCAGTGTCCAAGCAGGAGGCTTCTCAGGCCATTGCTTCTTAGCGCCTAATTATTTTTAGGGAAGTCTCAGATATATCATTTCAATTATAAATACCTCAGTATGTAGCTGTAAACCATCAGGACTTATTTTTAGCAACTACAATACTCATCACTTCTAAAAGAATAAAATATTAATATAAAATATCCAATAAGCCTCCAACTTTCCCCAGTTGTCTTAATATCTTCATACTGTAGCCAAAGTCCCTGACCATCCACTATAAATAAGAATGTGTACTTACCTGTATGTCCGCTCATTTGGCACTTAGACACCTGCTATATTCCAGCTATGTATGCTATATGCTGAGATACAATGGTGAGTCACAGACATAGTCTTTATATTCTAGAAAAGGATGCTAGTAGTATGGGCCAATTTTGACTTTCTCCTGAGGCTGAATTGGGAAGTCTTGTCATTTACCTAGAATACAGCAGGGGGCAGATGAAGTCCATTTTTCCAAATCATTTGCGGCTGCTTAGCATTTCAGATGTAGCCGATTAAAACTGTTCCTTAGTTCAGCTTTTGAAGGAAACTAGAATCTGGTTTTGCATCGTGCTCGTTGCTTATGGAACACTTGGTACCTGTGCTATCAAATCTGTGAAAAAAACAACACATTTTCTGGAATAGTTGTGAGAGAAGCTTGATAAGTAAAGGAATTCTACTCTGAATGCTTTAAAAAAGAGACTTGAATGGATTTAACATTGATATTTTCTATACAGTAAATCTGAATTTGCATTTAGGTGTTTGCTTAAATTGACCTGTAGCTGCGTTTTTATTGTTGCTGAGAGAATGGGTCAAAGAGACCATCATGCTCATTTGCGAATCTTGTTTCCTACTTCAGCAGTAGTAGCCCCTCCTACTTTCTTAGCCTTTCAAACAAGTAAGAGGAAGTTTTCAGAAATGTTGAGATAGCAAATGCCGTGTGTGTGTGTGTGTGTGTGTGTGTGTGTGTGTGTGTGTGTGGTGTGTGGTGTGTGTGTGTGACATGTTGCTATGGGCACAAGAATGGTATCAGGGCAGGAGAGAGGAAAGGACCAGGAATGGAGTGTTGTGTTCTGGGCAAAGGCCTCAAGAGAATATTCTAATTTTGGACTTTTTAATGCTATGTTGGATTTTTCTGGTGCTTTAAAAAAGCGGTAAGTATGCATTTGAGTTATGAAGCTAGATATTGCAATTTCCTCTGAAAAGGAAAATCTGAGCTAAAGCAAAGAGAGTTACTTGAGCAGCCAGTATTTTGTTGGCTCTTTCATTAATCAATGCTTTCCCCTGCCCTCCTGTTCAACTACTCTTTATGGGACAAACAGGAAAATTGTACCAACTCTCTCTGGCTATGGCTCCAGGGAGAGCTAGTGGTCAAGTAGATGTGGAAGGAGAGGGACTAAGTCAATTTCTCATGAATCTGTGATAGCACTCTTTGTTATTAAGAATAAAACCAATGTAGAGATGCCTATTTCAGTTCTTTCAGTCCAAGCTTCTTCCAGAAACCTGAGAACTTTCAATACTGGCAAACCAAAGTGATGATTCTGCCTCTAGCAGAAGAACATCCATAAACACTAGCTCCTCTGAGGCAGACAAATTATAGGAACCACAGGCTCCACAGTGTTTCATAATCTTATGACAAACACCATCCGGTTATTTACGGTCCCCTGAGGATCTCTCTTACCAGGGCCCACTGGCCAGGCCCAGAGTTGGCTGCGTCGCTCTTCCTGGTTTTGCCGCTTTGCTCATATGACTAGTTTGCACTTTTGCCTGCTGCGAACAAGGCCATCTCCTGGTTTGGTCGATTCCCAGCCTGTCAGAGCCAGCCCGTCTCCATGGAGCCGAGGGCCATCAGTCAGTGGCTGAGCGGGGGGCCTCTCGGGCCATTGCTTCTTAGCACCTGCCTGTGACTGCCGAGCGAGCATGCACTCCCCAGCTCTCTCTGTTCCCTAAGGGAAGCTGGAAGTCTGAACTGAAATAATTCAGCCCCAAATTTCTTAAAAATACAGATCGAACAAACAAAACACAATTTGGTTTGCAGGCAGGTCAGTTTGAAGGCAGCTACCTGTTCTTTAAAATAATTCCTCCCAGGCACTTCACCTCTGGGTATTCCTCAACCCCCACAACTGCAGTCTGTTCTGAGACATCAGACAACCCCCAAATCAAGGGACATTCTCTGAAATGCCTGTGCAGTACCCTTCAAAATTGTCAAGGTCATGATAAACAAGGAAAGACTGAAAAACTGTCCCAGGTCAGGAGACTAGAGAGACACGATGACTAAATTCCATGCAGGATCTTGGAACATTAGTGGAAAAATTGGTGAAATCCAAGTAATGTCTGGAGTTTAGTTGATGGTACTGTACCAATATTAATTTCCTGATTTTGACAAATGTAGCATGATAATGAAAGATGCTAATGTTAGTGGAAACTGGGTGAAGGGGATATGGGAGCTATGTACTACTATATGTGTAACTTTTCTATAAATCTATAATTATTCCCAGATTGAAAGTTTATTAAAAAGAAAGTCCCTTCTAAGCCTGAGATAACCTTTAATTGTTAGGGTTCGGAGAATGAGACCAGGTTTCCAGTGTCAAAACCAAAGCCATCCCCCTGGTGTTCTTTCTCCCTACCTGTGTGCCGCATGCCCACCACCGTGTCAAGCTCTACTGTTGTTCTCTTTTGGGTCAAATGGTATCAAACAACCCCTCCCTCCCCAATGGCCTGTGGATTAGTCCAGAAGCATGCAGGTGGCCATACATCTTTGCAGTACAAAATGGTGCCTCTCTTCCTATTAGTAAGAGAGAGTCAATTCAGTGGCCTCACATAATGCTGCCCTCCAGCTGCCATTGCTCTGGGGCCCCTGGACTCAGAGTTTGAAATTCATAGACAGGGTTTCAGGGACGCTCTGAGGACTGGCATTTTGCCTAAGGATATGGTGGTTTGCCCTGTTCGCCTGGCTGTGCGGCTGGATCATTTTCTAAATGGCTCTGGCTCTGTGGCCCAGGACCGGAGAAGACCCCCCTTCTCTCCAAGACAGCATTCCCAGCGTCAGGAAAATTGAAGAAGCAGAGGGGGCCAACGTGGGCTGTCAGAGTGAGGACGGGGCCAGCCTAGGAATGAGAAGCCTTTACAAATATGTTCATCTCTCCAGAGGAATTAAGTTTCTCCAGATTTGTGGTCCCTCCGGATCCACAGGAATTGTATCACCCTGCAGTGTTCGCAGGCGATCATTCCTCCTCGCTAAGCTCAGCCTCCCTTGTCGGGACCCAATCAAGTGACCACAAATCAAAGATAGCTTGGACTCAGTCCACTAATAGCAGGGAAAGCCATTAGCTAGAGTTGTTTGAAAAGAAAGTGGCTCAGATATCTCTGGTCTCACCAGAAAAGCTTCTGTAATGTCAGATTATTGTTACCAAATGGCTTAGTGGACTGAGGCATCGCATTTCTCATAATGAGAGGTTATTTATTGCACCACTGAATGAACACACTCTCCCTTGCTCACTTGCACAAGATAAGATGAAGAGGCCTTTCAAGTTGAATTAAGTTTAAAAGGAAAACAACACACACATGCTCCCAGCGAATGCGTGGGTTTAGCTCTGGCTGTGTAGGGGCAGTGTCCGTGGCTCCCTCTGTGGGTGGTCCAGGGGCTCTGCAAACTCTCCATTCCAATAATTACAGGCTGTTGTTGTTCCTTGTGATTAAGCCCCTAAGCCCACTCTCTAAGTCTTGAAGTGGAACTCGTGGGGGTCATTCTTTAGGGTCAGGGCATTGTTTCAGGGATGTGTTCATCTCAAGGGCTACAGTGATTGGTTCAGGGATAGGCACATGACAGAATGTGGGCCAATCAGAGGCCTTTCCAATGATTGTTCTAAGAAGAGTGAGTGGTGAAGGCTTTGTAGGTCAGGGAGGGAGGGAGGATGGATGGGAATCTAGGGTTCCAGAGGCTATGTTTTCAATCACCCCTGGAAAACCTGTCTCTATGAGAGAGAATAAAGCCAAGTAGAAGTAAGGAGTGGGGAGAGACAGAGAGAGAAGGTCTTCCCGGCACTGAGAGCCCAGACACGTGTGAGAGCTCCAGCATCCTCCCAGTGAAGCCCTGTTTTTTTTTTTATTTTTTTATTTTTATTTTTATTTTTATTTTTATTTTTATTTTTATTTTTATTTTCCACTCTTTTATTTATAAGGGTTATTTTAATAAAACATTCCCCATTTTTTTTTGATTTATGTCTTTTTTAAAAATAAATCTTTATTCAGATTATTACAATTATTTCTCCCTTTTCCCCCCATAGCTCCCCTCCACCCAGTTCCCACCCCACCTTCTGCCCTTACCTCCCCCCCACTGTCCTCATCCATAGGTGTATGATTTTTGTCCAGTCTCTTCATGAACCCCCCCATACCCCTTTCCCCCTGAGAATTATCAGTCCACTCCCTTTCTATGCCCCTGATTATATTATATTCACCAGATTATTCTGTTCCTCAGGTTTTTAATTCACTTGATTTTTTAGGTTCACTTGTTGATAGATATGTATTTGTTGTTCATAATTTTTCTCTTTACTTTTTTCTTCTTCCTCTTCTTTAAGAATACCTTTCAGCATTTCATATAATACTGGTTTGGTGGTGATGAACTCCTTCAGCTTTTTCTTATCTGTGAAGCTCTTTATCTGCCCTTCAATTCTGAATGATAGCTTTGCTGGGTAGAGTAATCTTGGTTGTAGGTTCTTGCTATTCATCACATTGAAAATTTCTTGCCACTCCCGTCTGGCCTGCATAGTTTCTGTTGAGAAGTCAGCTGACAGTCGTATGGGTGCTCCCTTGTAGGTAACTAACTGTTTTTCTCTTGCTGCTTTTAATATTCTCTCTTTGTCTTTTGCTCTTGGCATTTTAATTATGATGTGTCTTGGTGTGGTCCTCTTTGGGTTCCTTTTGTTTGGGGTTCTGTGCACTTCCTGAACTTGTAAGTCTATTTCTTTCACCAGGTGGGGGAAGTTTTCTGTCATTATTTCTTCAAATAGGTTTTCAGTATCTTGTTCTCTCTCTTCTTCTGGCACCCCCATAATTCTGATGTTGGTATGCTTGAAGTTGTCCCAGAGTCTTCTTACACTATCTTCAACTTTTTGGATTTTTTTTTTTTTTGCTTTTTGCTTTTTCGGTTGAGTGTTTTTTGCTTCTTTGTATTTCAATTCTTTGACTTGATTTTGTGTTCCTCTTGTCTGTTTTTGGGTCTCTGTATAATATTTTTTATTTCAGTCAGTGTATGTTTAATTTCTAGTTGGTCCTTTTTCATATCTTCGAGGGTCTCGTTATATTTATCGGCCTTTTCTAGTATATTCTTAAAAAGCCTTATAACCGTGGTTTTGAATTCTATATCCAGTCGTTTGTTTTCCTCCATTTCTTTCATTTGTGATCTGATTCTTTGACGCCGCATTTTCACTGCTTCTCTGAGTTGGTAAGGTAGATCTGTGTGCTAGGTTTCCAATATGGCCCAGTGGGTCTGCCTCCCCAGTTAACCTGAGGTGGACAACTCTTGGTGCACCCCTTTGTGGACTGTGTGTACAGCCTTGTTGTAATTAAGTCTTTATTGTTGGTATCACTGGGAAGAATCGACCTCCAGGCCAGTTGGCTGTAAGGATCAGCTGTGTCTATGCTGGGAGAAGTTCGGTGCTGGAGACAGCCTTATAGGATTAGACTTGCCAAATTGCAATAGCCTCTGTGCTCAGCTTGGATGGGGTGGAGTCTCAGTCTTGGCTTCCCGTCAGCCTTGCCCTTGCGCGCATGTGCGCACCTTCAGACCTCCACCTTCCCTGGCTCCTGAGTCTCCGCCCGAGAGTCCAGACTCCCTCCACAAGAGCGTGGGTCCCCAGGGGCTTGCCTGGAACCAGGGTTCAGTGCAGTCAGAACTGGGGCCCAGTGCAGTCAGGAGCCTCCGACTCCCTTCCACTAGGGAAAGCCTGTGGCAACCTCCGCAGCCTTTGTGCGCACTGGCACGCGCGCGCCTTTAGACTTCTGCCTTCCCCAGCTCCCGAGTCTCCGCTCGAGAGTCCAGACTCCCCCCACAAGAGCGTGGGTCCCCAGGGGCTCGCCCGGGACTGGGGTTCAGTGCAGTCAGAACTGGGGTTCAGTGCGGTCGGAGGCTTCCTTCCCCCTTCCGCCAGAGAAAGTCAGCCAGGCTCTCAGCCGCCCTTCCTCTCTGCGCGCACAAAGCCCCTTTGCCGTACCTCCAATTCTCTGTGAGCTTTTCTCTTTCCTTCTAGTTGTAGAATTTTCACTCAGCCAGCTTTCCTGTGGTTCTGGATGGTGTCCGTTCTGTCTTTTAGTTGTAGTTTTGAAATTGTTGTGCGAGGCAGCAGTTTAGGTGTTTACCTATGCCGCCATCTTGGTTTCTCCTGTGAAGCCCCGTTTTAATGAAGCTGGTGTGCACTGGGCTTCTACCAATTGCAAGAAAGAATAGTCTGAGGAACACCTGTCTTCTACAACTTTCCAGAAACACCATTTCTAGATGGCACACCCCAGCTGGGCTCCGGAGTCAGGGGCCTCTGGAATGGGAGGTAGCTAAGGAAGGGGAGTGGAATGAAAACACCTTGGCCCAGTAGAAAGAGCAAAATTGGAGAGCACAAGTGTGGGCTGTTCTCTCTGGGGTTTTACTGGTTGTGGTCACTGCGTTTTCTGGGAAGGTTCTTTTGAAGAAGGGGCCCTGCAGCTAAAAGAGTTTTCCGTTCCCTAACGCAGAAGGCCTTTTCCAGACTCTCCAGCTCTAATGTGCTTTGTTATTTCTCTTTCTTGGTCACCTGGCCGCAGCATGTGCTGTTAGAGGCCTAAGAGCATGCTGTGCTGGAGGGAGGGTTAGGCTCAGGCCAGAAGAGTGGAGGAGGCAGTGTGGGAGGGGGCCCTGAGGGTTGGAAACAGGACTGAGCTCCCACCCAGGCACAGGGGCCTCCATTCCTTTGCCCCAACTCTGCGGGCCCCTGCTGAGAGGAGCCTGGAATAAGTGAGTGAGCTTCCGCCTCAGCTGGCCGTTCTCACTCTTTGATGCTCCATCCCAAGTCATAGGGCAGGTGTGGCGTGCGGGGTGGTCTGCGATTCTGGACTCCTGGAAGGCGGCCTCTTGCCAAGCACAGGTGCTCTGAGGTTGGAGAGAACCCGAGAGCCTGCTGGGAGTGTGGCGGCGGTCAGGGCAGAGGGCGAAGGGAGGGGAGGGGACGGCGAAAGGATGTGGGGGTGGAGAATAATAAACTCCTTCGTGGATCTGAAGGCTTTTGGAGTCTGATTTTCAATTATAAATAATCCCAGGATTTGTTCAAAGCTCAACAACCGCCCCCAGTGCCCTCCAGCTGGGCAGAGCAGCCACATGGGGTTTCAGACCTCCTGAGTGTGTCAACCTGCCTGTGGCCTTCGCAGTGGTGGAGGGAGGGTTCTGAGAACACGCGGAAGACACTTATCCAGAGTCAGAGTCACCATCACACGTGTTTACTGAGTTTCTGTGCAGCATGTTAACAAACAAGGCTGTGCTCGCTGTGGGAAACTTTGAATTTGTGCAGCCAACTGTTACTGGGCGCCTCCTGTGAGCCTCCATCCCAGCCCTGCACGAGGCCTTTGTGTGGAAGGGGAAGCATCGAAAACCAAGTCACTGTCCCTGAGTTCCAGTCCAGAGCCACATCATATGCTGGAGTCCAGAACTTGCTTCAGTGCCCCAGGATGGCCTTCAAGGGACCAGGAGGCCCTGGGTGGCCAGGTGCCTTGAACTGGTTCAAGCAAGAGCAGGAGGAGGGCTGGGCAGGAGGACCCAAGTCTGAGTCCTTGCAAGAAATCTTGGGAAACAAGTGAGAGACCACAAGTCCAGCACCAGGAGCCAGTGGAGAGAGAGACTCCACCAACTCCAAGCATCTGTTGGGAGGGCTGACTGTGAGGAATGGGGTCCATGCAGGGCCAGAGGGTCAGGAGGTGGACGCCTGATACGAAAGCCAGAGCGTGTGTGTGCGTGTGCGTGTGTGTGTGTGTGTGTGTAAAGCTTGTGGCTGGAAAGTCCTTGGAAAAGACTTTCTCCAAGAAAGCTCGAGCAGCCTGAAAGCTGGGGGAGGGTTTGGTGGTGTCCAGGGTGCGACCACAGTCCCAGTTCCCTTCGCCACGCCCCAACTACCATGGCCTGTGCCCAAAAGTTTCATTCAAAAAGAAGTGCTTTTCAGGCAGCACAAAGAAGTCCCAGAAAACATATTATTCAAAGAAAATGTTTTTCTAGGGCAGCGATTTTCAACCAGTGTGCCACAGGAATTCTTGAAACATGCAACACCTGACTGACTATTCAGTCGGGGACATTGACCTTTTCCCCCTTAGATTGTCAAATAAAAAAATGACAACAGCCAACATAATAAATACATGTCCATCAATTATTGAATCTAAAAATCAAAATAAATGAACAAAGAATCTAATGAACAAAATAAACTGATGAATAAAATAGAACCAGGGGCATGGGAACAGCAGACTTGAGGAATCTCAGAGGGAAGGGGAGGGAGGGCAGGAAGAGATTAACCAAAGAACTTACATGCAAATATGCATAACCTATGGACACAGACAATAGATAGGGTGGTGAAGGCCTGGGGTGGGGTGGGAACCGGGTAGAGGGGGGTAATGGGGGAAAATAAAGGGGATACCTGTAATACTCTCAACAATACAGATTTGAAAAAAGACCATAGCTGTCTGCTGTGAATGAATCAAAATTATATGTATTTTTCAGTCAGATGGGCAAAAACTATTTTTTGGTGTGCCCCAGCATTTTAGCAATTAGTTTATGTATGCCGTGAGATGAAAAAGGTTGACAATCGCTGCTCTAGGATTTTAATGCAGTTGGAGGGAAGGCAGGGCGGAGTTCGGAAGCCTGCAGTGGTACATGGTGTCCTTTCTGACACTGCTGGCTGTGTTTTGGGAGTACTTTGGGCTCTAGGACTGCAGGGGAGGGTAAAATGATCTCACTGCAATTTGAAAAAAGTGTCCATTTTCTTCTTATTCCCCCAAGAAGTGGGAAAAAACCCAACTCTGTGTGTGTGTGTGTGTGTGTGTGTGTGTGTGTGTGTGTGTGTGTTGGGGTGGGGGTGGGGTGCTGGCTAGAATATTAGATGACACGACAGCTGATAAAAAGACTTGTTATCTGTGTTATTCAATCACTTGCCTTAGTAAAAAAAAAAGAAGGTTACATCTTTCTTTTTGTTTTTTCTTTTGTTAATCCTCACTGGGAGTATATTTTTTCCATTGGTTTTATTTTTTTTTAAAGGGAGAATGGAAGGGAAAGAGGAAGCGGGGAGAGAGAGAAACATCGATTTGAGGAAGACACATCAATTGGTTGCCTCCTGCACATGCCCTGCCCAGGGCCAGGGATCGAACCTGCAACCCAGATACGTGCCCTTGACTGGGAATCAAACCCAAGACCATTCAGTGGGTAATACCACTGAGCAACACTGGCCAGGGCAAAAAGGTAAATCTTTTCAAATCAACATTTCTAACATTGCAACATTCACAGCAAGGATTTTAGCAGAGCAGTAGGAAAAGACCTCACATCTTTCCCAGTTCAGTTCTAGCATTTTCTTCTTTCCCCTTTCTATATTGTCATAGGAAGGAAGAAATTTGTCCCAAGCAGGCAAATTCTCTCTGTTCCCCCCTAATCCCCACCTTGAACAATTCATGTCCCAGACATTTGAAGGCTTTGTGGACTTACCAGAAGCCAGATGCTCTCAAGAATAGAACACACATCTGCTGAAAGTCCCCCGACATCCAGTGGTGATGTAGGACCTTGTCTGGCTGTTGAGTGTGTGGGAGTGATGCCTAGTGGGGGAATCCAGCGTGATGGGAATGGGGCCAAAATACGCAGCAGCTGCAAATAATGATGCGATTTTGGCTCTACTGCCCCGAACCCTGGAGACAAGGCTGGCTCTAGGAACCATGGGGACTGTGAATGCTAGAGAACTGGGCAGGCACAGGTTGGACAGGTGCACATCCCTGTGGATTTAGTGTGTTTCAGTGAGACCCCAGTTCACTGATCAAGGTGTGAAGATGGAGGAAGTTCCTTCCATCCTTTTCTTCCCTCTTAATTTTCTAAATAAGTTGCCAGTTCACCTCTCTGGGCCTCATCTTCCTTGTCTGATGAAGGGATTGAGATAGATAATCTTTAAGGTCTTTGCAGTGTTAACCTCCTGGGTAGGGCTGGCAACCTAATTTATCAGGCCCAGTGCAAAAGGGAAATGCAAGGCCCTTGTTCAAAAATCAGGGGCAAAGTGCTATTAAAAGTCTTACAATTAGAAGGCTTTCTCCTTTCTGCTATGGTCTCTCTCTCTCTCTCGACTTGTCATGATGTTTCTCTTTCGTTTACATTTTAATGTTCTAAGTAAAGTTAAAATTTAATATTAACATGACTTCTGCTATTCATCTTTGCTCACCATCGACTTTCCTTATACTTTTTTTTTTTTTAATAGCAAAGGTGGAGATTTATTGAAGAACAAGTACAGACTCCCACCTGGGGAGAGGGAAGAGTCCCACAGAATGGACTCCCAAGTAGGGAGGGGAAAAGGTCCCCTCCTTATACTTTTCATATGACACTTTTCATGTACTAATGCTTTCAGAGCGTAAACAACAGTCGTCCGGCTAATCCAGAACGTGCTTGCTTAGTTTCCTTTGGGTTGTCATCATACCAGGAACAAAAGGTAAGCATTTTCTGCAGAATTTGAGATCAATCTGTAGCTCTCCTATTTGAGAAATTCAGGTGTAAGCGGCCAACATTTGGAGGCATGTGGTCTATTAACTAAAGATTGTCTTTCATAAATCTTGCCTTATAAATATACTCTCAGGATATTATTCAATGTGTGCTGTACATTAAATATTTCTACCACACACACTTATTTATCATGGATCTGTGCTGAGGGAGGAAAAATTTAAAAGATGAGCAAAAATGTGTCGTTCTCAAATTGCACCTAAATCAAGTAAGTGAAAAGTCAGAATACTACTATTTGAATATGAATGTCTATTAATTTACAAGGTACTTGCATTTCTGAATAATTCAGTAAAAATTTTAATCCATGTAAAAATTATAATCCATGATATACCTTCTATTACTTTATTTGTAAGATTGTGAATTGGTTTTATTTTTTTCTGTGACTATGTCTTATTTGTAAATATGTTTTATTTTTCATGATAGTCTGGAAGCTTCTTGGGAGCAAGGCTCAAGTCTTTTGTGCTTTGCGTTTGGATACCAGCTCTGCCACTTAGAAGCTATTTGACCTTGGCAAAGGTCACTAAAACTTGATAACAATGGATGAATAATATTACCTGCCTGAAGATTAAATGAGAAACTTTACATGAAGTCCTCAGTACAGTGCCTGGCATGAAGTATATGATTAATAAACATGAACTAATATTATTATTATTTTTGTTGTCACCATTTTCTGTGCAGGTAAGCACTATATAATTAATTGTCATCTTGAAATAAGATATTGATGGTACACTTATTATTAATATTTTAAATCTTTATTGTTGAGATGTCCCTCTTTTTTCCCTCATTGCCCCCCTCCACCCAGTTCCTGCTTTACCCCAGGCCTTCATCACCCTATTGTCTGTGTCCATAGGTAATGCATGTATGCATATAAGATCTTTGTTTAATTTCTTCCTGCCCCCTTCCTTCTTCCCTCTGAGAATCATCAGTCTGTTCCATTTCCATGCCTCTGATTCTATTTTATTCACCAGTTTATTTTGTTCATTAGATTTCTTATTCGTTTATTTTGATTTTTAGATTCAATTGTTAATAGGTATATATTTGTTGCCATTTTGTTGTTTGTATTTTTTATCTTTTTTTCTTCCTCTTCCTCTTCTTAAAGAATACCCTTCAACATTTCATATAATACTGGTTTGGTGTTGATGAACTCCTTTAGCTTTTTCTTATCTGTGAAGCTCTTTTTCTGACCTTTAATTCTGAATGATAGCTTTGCTGGGTAGAGTAATCTTGGTTGTAGGTTCTTGCTATTCATCACTTTGAATATTTCTTGCCACTCCCGTCTGGCCTGCATAGTTTCTGTTGAGAAATCAGCTGACAGTCGTATCGGTGCTCCCTTGTAGGTAATTAACTGTTTTTCTCTTGCTGCTTTTAATATTCTCTCTTTGTCTTTTGCTCTTGGCATTTTAATTATGATGTGTCTTGGTGTGGTCCTCTTTGGGTTCCTCTTGTTTGGGACTCTGTGCTTCCTGGACTTGTAAGTCTATTTCTTTCACCAGGTGGGGGAAGTTTTCTGTCATTATTTCTTCAAATATGTTTTCAGTATCTTGCTCTCTCTCTTCTTCTGGTATCCCCATAATATTGGTACACTTGAAGTTGTCCCAGAGGCTCCTTACACTATCTTCATATTTTAGGATTTTTATTTCTTTTTGCTCTTCCGGTTGGGTTTTTTTTTCTTTCTCATATTTCAAATCATTGATTTGATTCTTGAAATTCTCCACTCTACTGTTGAATCACTGTATATTATTCTTTATTTCAGTCAGTGTCTGCTTAATTTCTGACTGGTACTTTTCCATTTTTTTTTTTTTTTTGGCATTCTCATTAAGATCCTTAAAAGTCTTACTAAGTCTCTTGGAGGTTTCTAGAAGATTCTTGAGTAACCTTATAACCGTGGTTTTGAACTCTATATCCAATAGCTTGTTTTCTTCCAATTCTTTAATTTGTGACATGTTTCTTTGTCTCCGCATTTTGGCTGCTTCCCTGTGTTTGTTTCTATGTATTGGGTAGAGCTACTATGTTTCCTTGAGTTAGTAGAGTGGCCTTGCATAGTAGGTGTCTTATAGGGCCTAGTAGCTCAGCATCCCCAGTCACCTGAGCTGGGCCCTCTAAGTGCACCCCTTTGTGGGCTGTGAGCACAGTTTTGTTGTAGTTGAGACTTGATTGCTGTTGGTGTCACTGTGAGGAATTGACCTGCAGGCCAATTGGCTGCGGGGACCAACTGAGACTACAGTGGGAGAGCTGCAGAGCAGGAGATACCCTTGTGGAGTAGGCCTTGCTTCAGTGGGGCTTTGGTGCTCACTGAGTCTGCCCCTTGAGTGCGTCTCTTACGGATGTGTAGAGTTGTAATCTGGTATGGTCTCACACTGACCACTGGGTACACTGGCTCTTGGGTCTCCAAGGAGGTACAGTCAGCCACTGCCTGGGGCCACCCAGCAGGAGCTACAGAAAGATCTGAAGATTCCTCCTCTTTGTATTGGGTTTGGAAGTGCCCAGATGAGACCCCCTGTGAAGCAAGGCAGGCTGCTGCTGGTGCTGGGTCTTGGGCCTTTTATTGATAGGTTCGGGGCTTCCTGACCCAGCTGCAGCTTGTCTGATTTTAGCCTGAGTAAGGACAGGCCATTCATATGCAAAAGCCGCTGCACACAGCTTCGGTGAGGTTGTAAATTGGATGAGGCGGGGTCTTAGGGAATCACCAGGGCGGAGCAAACAGAAATGGCTGCCACTCAGCCCTTTGAGCAGGAAGGTCCCAGCATGGGAACAATGATCCCTGCAAGCACCTCCATCTGGGAGTTCCTGCCCCGATGCCAGACAATCCAGTTCCTCCTGGTATGTGTCTGTGTCTCCCAGAGCCTCGCCCTTTTGTTTGTTTGTTTGAAGCCATTGAACCAGGAAGTCTGAAGCTCAGAGGAAGTGGGACGTTGTAAGTTCAGTTCATACACCGGCCTTTTAAGAGGAACAGCTGGGTCTCCAGCAGCCTCTGTGTCACTGAGCCCCAATCCACACCAGTTTTTACAGCCTGTAGTTATGGAGACTTCTCTTCCCAGCTCTGGAACCCTGGCTGAGCAGTCTGGTGTGGGGCTGGGACCCCTTGCTCCTCTGGGTGGCCTCCACAGAGACGCTCTTCCTACTGATTAAAAAAAGCGGCCCACGTGGGTGCCCACCAGCCCATTCCACGCCTCTGCACCTCCTACCAGTCTCAGTGTGCTTTCTTCTTGACTTCTCTAGTTGTAGGACTTCCATTCAGCCAGCTTTCTGGTGGTTCTGGATGATGGTTGTTCTGTATTTTAGTTGTAATTTTGATGTGGTTGTGGGAGGCAGCGAGTACTGGCGTTTACCTACGTTGCCATCTTGGTTCCTCCGATGGTACATTTATTATTAGTCTTCGGGTACAATTGTGATGCCTCTCATTTGCACAGCTCTTGGCAAAGTCATTTGTGCCTCACCACAATCTCATGAGTTAGGTTTTACTGAATCATTGGGACCAGTGATGTGAAAAACCAGGTGCGGAAGTTGAAACCCAAGTGTGCTGGAAATTAAAACCCCAAATTAGCAAGATAGACACACATCACCCATATATATCTGTGGCTGAAGCTCATGTTCCTCAAAACAGGCACTCAGAGAGCTCAGCTGAAGAGAAAGCATTTCCTGTCATCTGCTCACAGCCCTTCTATGTGTAGTAAGTCAGGCAGCCTTGGCCAAGTACGGTGACCAGCCGAGGTGGCCACACCTGCTCCTGGCATTACTGTAGGTGGGGGACCATGTCCAGGCTTCCACTGTGGTGATCAGCACCCTCTGTACAGACCCTTGGGGAAGACCTGTACAGACCAGAAATTGCTAATGAGCAGCTGGCCTTCACACAACCTGCAGGACAGTGGTGTTTCTCGACGGGAGAGAAGTGGTTTGTTTAGGGAAAACAGATGGCGCCATCCTGACCAAGGTCCTCATTAGAACTCCCAGCAGCCAGCAGGCATCTCGGTGCTTTTTCATTTTATTTATTTTAAATTTATCTTTATTGTTGAAAGTATTACAGAAGGCATTCCCCCCTTCCTCCCCACTCCCACACTATTGTCTGTGTCCATGGGTGTGCATCTATGCACGTAAGTTCTTGGTTGGTTACTCTCTTCTCCTCCCACCCCTTCCTTCTGAGATTCGTCAGCCTCTTGCATGCTTTTATGTCTCTGGATCTATTTTGTTCATCAGTTTATATTGTTCATTAGATTCCACATTTAAGTGAGATCATATGATACTTATTTTTCTCTGACTGGCTCATTTCACTTAGCATAATAACCGCCAGGCCCCCGGCATGTTGACTCAAAGGGTAAGAGATCCCTCTTTTATACAGCTGCATAGTATTCCATGGTGTAAATGTACCACAGCTTTTTCAGCCACTCATCGGCTGATGGGCACTTAGGCTGTTTTCAGATCTTATCTCAGCGCCTTTTTAGATTGCTGGCCATGGTCAACTCAAAGAGAATATACATACAAATATAGTTACTGGGAAATGCATAGGATTTGGTGAAGAAAACAAACTTTATTGAGGGATGTAAAAGATTTGAGTAAAGGGGGAGATGTATTATGTTTCTGGATGAGAGTGTTGGTCTGTCAACACAGTCCCTCCGGAAGGTGTTGCGGTAGATCAGAGACGTGGCCACTGGCAGACGCAGCTGGAACACTTGGGCCCCCTGAGAGGCCGTGGGCCCGAGCATCACCCAAGGCCAGGACCACAGCTCTGCCCTCAGAGCCTTTGCTGAGCAATCATCCAGCAAGAGATGCAGAAGGAGGCTGGCTACAGATTGCCCACAGATGAGGGCCCTGGGCCCAGCCTTCTGGTGACAGGGAAGGTCTGGGGGAACCAACAGAGGAAGAATGATGATACCTGAGGGGACTTTCACCTCGAAGCATGAGGGACTTGGGAAACCTGAGGTTCAGGGAAGCCAGCAGTGAAGTAAGACGGAAACCACTTGCCTTGCCAGGAACTTACTAACGCACCGTGGGCTCAGCCAGCCTGTTATGCAGATATAATGGAAGAGAGAAAAGGCTTCCATTGCTCATTCCACAGCCAAACCACAGACCCTGGCAACTCCTTGCCTCGGAGGCAACAAAGACATTCCCAGGGTTTGGCTCCTTCCTTCTGAATTCTATACCTTAAGCTAAAGAAGTCAGTCACGCGAGGCTGGCCTGCTGGGAAGTGCATTTGTGGTCTCTGCAGAGATCTCTGCCCGCCTTTCTCTCGGATCTCTCCTCCCACATGCCCCCACGCACCAGTTCTGGGAATGCCCATTAATGACATGACGGATAGATTCTTCTGTTTTGCTTCCAGGAATCTTTTTTTGTTTGTTTGAAGCCATTGAACCAGGAGAAAAAAATTACTTTTTCCCACTTTGGAGACACCTTGTGGACAATCCATCGGAGAATTGCGTAACATGCAGTTAATAAACATTTTGAAGACCAACAAATTGTCGGGCCGTGTGCCAGCCTTTGGAGATGAAAATAAAGAAGGTTGGAGTTTTCTTTTTATTATTCATCAGACCGCAGGGTGTGGTCTGGGAACCTGGTCCAAGGGAAGAAGTGTCAGAATAACTGGATTTGACTCCCGCCTCTGACAGGTGATGGCAGAACAGTCGCCTATGGTCACTGCGTCTCAGGTTCCTAATCTGTACACTTAGTGATGGGCCTGGGTGATCTCGCTGGGCCATCCAGCTCTAACACTGGATGTTGGCGAGTCTGTGAGCACAGGCAGAATCATGAGTAACTGGAAGAATCTTGCTCCTATGTTCTCAGAAGAGCCTGGCCAGGTGATTTCCCTTTTATTATTATTATGTAACAGTTGATATATGCAAAGGAATGTGAGTATCACACGAGTAATGATGAAGCACAACAACATAATAACAACAATGCTGCATACTAACATTAGAAGTTACTAACGTTCTGAATTTTATTCCTAGAAACCCCTTGTTTCAAAGAATAAGTTAGCTCATGTGTATTCAACCTCAAATAACATGCTATTTATTTTTGCTTGCTTTATAAAAATGGTATTATGCTCTACCTAGTCTTCTTTTCACTTGCTTTTTTCACTCAATATTTTGTTTCTAAGATTGGTCCATGTGGCATGTAGTAAAACTACATAAAGTTTTACTGTGTGAGTATGAATAAGTAATTGTTTACTTATTCCCTGGACATTTGGACAGGGGTTATTTCCAGTCGTTATTACAACGTTACTAAGACTATTCCTACACATAAATGCTATGTGAGTGTTTCTCTGAGGTTTCTACTTACAAGTAGAATCACATGAATGTTGGACAGGTGTGTAAGACTTTCTCTTGGGTAGAATTGTTAGGCTAAAAAGTATGCGAACATTCAACCTCTTTTCCCCCAAAGTGATTGTACCAGTTTACACTCCTATCAACAGTGTAGAAAATGCCACTTGATCCACACCCTCACCAAGACTTTGACAGTGTCAGGATTCTTAATTTTTGCCAGTCCTGTGGGTGAAAAGTAGTATCTCATCGGTGTCTTCATTAGTGTCTTTCCGATTACGAAGGAGATTGTGTGTTCCTTCATGAATTTCTGGGACGCTCATGTTTCCTGCTGTGGGAGCTGCCTGTTCCTATCTTTTGCTCATTTTTTTTTTTCCCTATTGGACTGTTTGGTTTTGTGTTTACTTATTTATTGGACTTTGAAGACTTAAAAAATAAATCCTCTTTATGTATTTTTTATTGATTATGCATATTGTAAATATCTTTTCCTGGTGTGTGGCTTTCAGGTCACTTTCATCATGGGATCTACTGTTAGAAGTTCTTAATTTGAATGCAGCCAAATTTATTCTTTCTTTCTTTCCTAGTTTATACATTTGTGTTCTGTTTAAGAAACCTTTGCCACCCTGGGGTCCTAAAGATATGCTTGTACGGTGTCTTAAAACATTTTAGAGTTTTACCTGTTACATCTAAGTCTTAAATCCACTAGGGTTTGATTTTCTCTATGGTGTAAAGCAGGATCTAATTATATTTTTTTCCCATATGAATAACCAATTGATACTACATTTGTTGAAGAATTTTTTCCTTGTGATCCATAATGCCTTATCTATACTAATAAAAGGGTAATATGCTAATTAGACCCAGAGACCTTCTGGGAGACTTTCCGGATGTCCTTCCGGACAAAGCCATGGTGGCGGGGCCAAGGCAGAGGCAGGTTAGGGGTGATCAGGCTGGCAGGGGCAGTTGGGGGCAAGCAGGCCGGCAGGGGGGGGCAGTTGGGGGCAATCAGGGAGGCAGGTAGGTGAGCGGTTAGGAGCCAGCGGTCCCAGATTGCGAGAGGGATGTCCAACAGGGATCGGGCCTAAACCGGCAGTCAGACATCCCCCGAGGGGGTCCCAGTTTGGAGAGGGTACAGGCCAGGCTGAGGCATACCTCTTCCCCGTGCACCAATTTCGTGCACAGGGCCACTAGTCCTATATAATAAAGAGCTAATATGCTAATTAACCAAACAGCAGAACGACCATCTGGACAACCTTCTGGATGACCTTCCAGATGACCTTCTGGACAAAGCCAGGGCTGCGAGGGCCGGCCAAGGCTGCAAGGACTAGCCAAGGCAGCCTGGGCTGTGAGGGCCAAGCCCCTTGCATGAATTTCGTGCATTGAGCTGCTAGTCTATTATATTGCAAGGACCCACACTCCTTGTCTCTCTGCAGTTCCCTGCGTTCCACTGTTCTTCAGTGATGTAAACCAGTCCTGATTTTAAGCAGGCGGTGTGTCTTAATTCGTATTCCTTTATTTTTGATTACACAAGAGTCAATTTGTGATTCAGCCCCTGGGTGGCAGTGTTTCTGGATTGACTTCCGGGTTTATCTATGGCCTCTCTAGGGAGTGTTAGAGCCTTCTTTCCCTGTGGCGCTCACTACCGGTTTGTGGGAGTGGGCTGCCTCAGAGCTGGCTCTCTGATGGTCACTCCCCGCTCCGATCCCCAGGTTCCAGAAAAACAACTTTCCCCTGCAGTCTCCCAGGGTGTCCCCAACTGGGTGATCCTATGAATTGGGCTTAGTAATCAGAAGCAAGAATTTCAAGAGGAAAAAGCCCAAGTGTGCGCACTCCGTGGCTGCGCGTAAGTCTAGCACACCCCTGAAATTCTTAGGGTGTCCCTGCACTTCAGATCAAAATGGGTTGCTTTTTAGAGAGCCCTTCTGTTAGCAGCTCTGAGGACCCCCTTCCACATTCACAGATCACGCCAGCCCCAACAGCCACGGATTTTTCTAGGCACAGACTTCCCTGGTCCTCCAGCTCCCGCAAAACGCGCGTTCCTCTCTCGCGCTGGGACCAGAGACCTCACCTTATCCCAGGCGAAATCTGACCTTTCCGTGGTGGAGTGTAGAGCTCCTCTGAACCCGTGTGTTTGCGCCAATTGGGGAGCGTTGTTTTGGGGCTCGCAGCTGTTCCGTGGGTGCCGCAGTTGTGGATTCTCAGGCTTCCGATAAGCTCCACTTTCTGGTTCCAGATGGCGGCGACTCCGCGTCCAAGCCCGCAGCTCCGGGAGGGGACCCAGCCGCAGTGGGAGCTCCCAGGTCAGGGGAACCCCATCTAGCAGTCTCCCACCTTCTTCTGGAGTTCAGCTGTCCCCCAACTTGCCAACAAACACTCCTCGTGCGACCCTCAGCTGTTCTTTCTTTCTGCTCCGGGACAAGGCTCGGAACACGTCTGTCTATTCCGCCGCCATTTTTCTCACTCCTTGTCTCTCTGTCTCTGTTTCTGGTTCTTTAGTCTACTCCACTGGGCAATTTGTCTATATGTATCCTGGTACAACACTGTCTTCATTACTACAGCTTTGTAGTAATTCTTGCTATTCCTCTTCAGGGGTGCCTTGTTTATTCTTAGGTCTTTGCTGCTCCATATAAATTTGAGAATTATTGGCCCAAGTTCCTCAACAATTCTATTTGGCTTTCTATTGGAATTAGATCCATTTGGGGAGGAGTGACATATGTATGATATTTCCAAAAGATAATATTATGGTCCTTGAGTCGCTGGTGGTCTGGTGGTGAAGCTAGACAGAGACAGATCACTATAATACCACGTGGTAAATATTACATAAGCATGAAACACCAAGGAGGAGTTGGGAAGGAGTTAGAGAAGGTAATGTGTCAAAAGGTTCTCAGTAAACAAAGATTCTGTATCCTGGTTTCGGATGTAGAGCGAAAGTGAGAGGGAGGAAGTGCAGAAAACGCACCGTAGGGAGCTCCGTTGCACCCAGTTGCTTTGGGGGACACAGGTCTGATGTTAAGGTTTCCAGTGGCTACCACCAATAGCCACAAAGACAACTATAGATAGTAATTACAGGGAATGTTGAATACAGGCGAATGATCGGCATGGAGAGGGGGCTGGGTAGGGAAGGCTCCTTTCCTTGGGTAGGGAAGAAGCTGAGGTTTGAGCCAGGTTTTGAGGGATGTTGGAGCCCTGTATTCCAGACAGAGAGAGCCACCTGAGCAAAATATATAGGAAGAGAATAAAGAAGTTCCCTGGGGTGCAGGGATCCTTCTGGATAGGCTTAAGGTAGGGCAGGCAGATGATTGCAGTCTTTCATACCAGTCTTTAGATTTCACCACAAAAGGGAGTGTTGACTTTGCCCAAGGAGAAAATGACCCAATGAGAGTGGTATTTGGAGGAAATTGTCCTGGCATCATGCTGCTGCAATTTTCCTCTTTGCAAATTATAATTCATCACGGCATTTAGGAAAACGCTGTCACGCATGTCTCTCCTGACGTGGTTTGCATCTGGCTCAGCCATTGCCATACAGAATATTTAGGAAATCTGTGTAGCATTACTATCTAATAATAGTTGCTTTATACACAATGAAGCAAACCACAAACTAAGAAATGGCACATATCCCTCTGGAGTAATTTAGTCCAAGTTCCCTATGTGACAGGAAACCCCACGTTGTAGCATCTACTGGTCTGGACAACAGCTTGAGCACTGAGAACCAGGGAGGTTGAAATTCATCTTAAGACTATATTTAAACTTAGTGACTCTTACTTTCAGTTTTCTTTCCTTGCGTGTATAGAGTTTGGAGCG
Organism: Plecotus auritus; assembly: GCF_963455305.1. Lineage (NCBI taxonomy): Eukaryota > Metazoa > Chordata > Mammalia > Chiroptera > Vespertilionidae > Plecotus > Plecotus auritus. Next base: position 155,997,347 of record NC_137782.1, read on the forward strand.
TTTAAAAAGGGCGCTAGAAAGCATTCTGTATAACATACTTAGAGCAGAGAGTTAGCCGGGTTCGTTTTTCTTTTTAGAAGAAAGTTATAATTTTGTAACACGTGGCCATCATGATCAGTTAAAATATTTAGATTTAGAATTTAGGCTTGAGTTTTGGCTGAACTCGTTTTTCCTTTGTTGTGTTTTGCAGGACTAAGGAGCTCCTTCAGCCCTTAGAAGAAACGAGGATCAGAGCTCCTTTGTTGTTCAATGACAGAGCCTGCAGAATGTAGAAACACCAAGTGCCACAGGAGCTGAGTGTTCGGGGGCAGAGAAATAGATGAAGGAACATGCACTTTCTCAGCCCAAGATGTGTTCCTCCTTTACAAGACTATAGACATTCTCTCCTTGACCCCAGTTAGTTGTAATCCATGTGCAATCCATCCTCTGGGACAGCTGTTATCAGGCTATTGTGGGGAAAGCATGTCCTTGTTAACTTTTGATGGAGAAGAGGAAAGGGCAAGGTTTTATAGCTTTGACTGCCATGCATTCACATCATATAGTCCAAGTGGCTGTTTTCTTTGGAGGCCTTTCCCAATGGGCTCTTGTGAAGCAAGTTGAGTTTGGGGAGTGATAAGATGAACCACAGACCCATCTTTCCTGGTTCACCCCTAACTCTCAGCTGGGAGGAGACTTTCATTTTCAAATGAAAGAATTCCTGGAACAGAGAGTCCTGGTGAGACTAGGTTTTGGAATTCTTTCATGTCAAGGCGGACTGTCTATATTGGGCTTGTTCACTGTGATCCTAGGTGGTTTATTTCCTCTGTAAGGAAGTGAAAGTAAAATCTAGAAGAGCTACAGAAAGTGTAGTTTTGTGGTCATTTTTCTTAAGGAAAGTCATCCACTTACTAAATAAATATTTATTGAGAACCTTGTGCTAACTCTGTGCTTGTTGCTGCGAGTACTAGGGGATATACTGACAAACACGATAAATCATGGCCCATGAATCATTGATGTGACATATGGCAGAGTAGCATTTCTCAAAGTGTGTACTAAATGATGCCACCAATTTCATGAAATTCTCTTGCCTTCACCCAAACAAACAAAGTAGAAAGGAAGATTTTTTTCTCAAATAAATTTGGGAAAGAATGTATACTCTGTTTTGGAGACATGCATAGACATCATAGAATAATAAAGGCTGTGATATATTCTGTTATAAACAATTATGCCATTCTTTGTTCAATCCAGCATTTATCAAAAGCGTTTAGCCTTGGAAATCTAGCTACTAATATATCAAGGACTAGTTTTCTGTGAAACACTTTGGAAAATACTGTGGTGGAGGCAACTCAGGGGAAATTAACAAGTGTCAAAAAACTTTTATTTATACATTAGATATATTGTTGGATTCGATTGGCTACGATTTTGTTGGAGATCTATGTTTATAAACAATATTTGTCTAAGTTTTCCTTTATTGCAATGTTCTTAATCTGGTTTGTTATTAAGGTAATACTGGCTTCACAGAATAAGTTAAAACATGTTCTCTCTGCTTCTATTTTTTGGAAGAGCTTATAGGGAGATGGTATAATTTCTTCCTTAATGTTTGGTAGAATTCATCAGTGAAGCCATATGGACCTGATGAATTCTATTTTTTGAAAGTTATTAACCATTGATTAAATTTCTTTTATAGATTTAAGCCTAATCTGATGTTCTGTTTTTCTGTGTGTGAGTTTTGGAAGTTTGTGTCTTTCAAAGAAAGGAACTGTTTCAACTAAGCTATCAATGACGAACTTGAAAATGGAGAAAGTGTGTGTCCTGAAAGCCTAAAATATTTATGATCTGGAATTTTGGAGAGTTTGCTATTCTTTTTATTTTATTTTTTTAATTTACCTAAGGCATTACCTTTAATGGCATTTTTTTTAAATTTCTTTATTGGTTAAGGTATTACATATTTGTCCTCATCCCCCCATTACCTTCCCCACCACCCCCACTCATGCCCTCACCCCCCTGTTGTCTGTGTCCATTGGTTAGGCTTATATGCATGCATACAAGTCCTTTGGTTGATCTCTCCCCCTTACCCCTACCCTCTCCTACCTTCCCTCTGAGGTTTGACAGTCTGATCGATGCTTTCCTGTCTCTGGATCTGTTTTTGATCATTAGTTTATATTCATTATTTCCCATAGATGAGTGAGATCATGTGATATTTATCTTTCTCTGACTGCCTTATTTTACTTAGCATAATGCTCTCCAGTTCCATCCATGTTGTTGCAAATGGTAGGAATTCCTTCTTTTTTAGCGCAGCATAGTATTCCATTGTGTATATGTACCACAGTTTCTTAATCCACCCATCTGCTGACAGGAACTTAGGCTGTTTCCAAATCTTAGATATGGTAAATTGTGCTGCTATGAAGATAGGGGTGCATATATCCTTTCTGATTGGTGTTTCCAGCTTTTTGGGATATATTCATAGAAGTGGGATTACTGGGTCAAATGGGAGTTCCATTTTTAGTTTTTTGAGGAAACTCCATACTGTTCCCCACAGTGGCTGCACCATTCTGCATTCCCACCAGCAGTGCACGAGGGTTCCTTTTTCTCCGCATCCTCGCCAACACTTGTCGTTTGTTGATTTGTTGATGATTGCCATTCTGACAGGTGTGAGATGATACCGCATTGTTGTTTTGATTTGCATCTCTTGGATAATTAGTGACTTTGAGCATGTTTTCATATGTCTTTTGGCCTTCCTTATGTCTTCTTTTGAAAAGATTCTATTTAGGTCTGTTGCCCATTTTTTTATTGGATCATTTATCTTCCTTTTATTAAGTTGTATAAGTTCCCTGTAGATGTTGGAGATTAGACCTTTATCAGTGATAACATTTGCAAACATGTTCTCCCATACAGTGGGCTTTCTTGTTGTTTTGTTGATGGTTTCTTTTGCTGTACAAAAGCTTTTTATTTTGATGTAGTCCCATTTGTTTATTTTCTCTTTATTTTCCATTGCTCTAGGAGCAATATCAGTGAAGACGTTCCTTCGGGATATGTCTGAGATTTTGCTGCCTGTGGATTCCTCTAGTATTTTTATGGTTTCCCATCTTAAGTTTAAGTCCTTTATCCATTTTGAGTTTATTTTTGTGTATGGTATAAGTTGGCGGTCTCATTTCATTTTTTTGCATGTATCTGTTCAATTTTCCCAACACCATTTATTGAAGAGACTTGATTCCATTGTATGTTCATGCCTCCTTTGTTAAATACTAATTGGGCATAGTGGTTTGGGTCAATATCTGGGTTCTCTATTCTATTCCATTGATCTATATATCTGTTCTTGTGCCAGTACCAGGCTGTTTTGAGAACAGTGGCTTTGTAATACAGCTTGAAATCTGATATTGAGATCCCACCTACTTTGTTCTTCTTTCTCAGGATTGCTGTGGCTATTCAGGGTCTTTTTTTATTCCAGATGAATTTTTGGAGAGTTCGTTCTAGGTCTGTGAAATATGCCATTGGTATTTTAATGGGGATTGCATTGAATCTATAGATTGCTTTGGGTAGTATGGACATTTTGATGATTGTGATTCTACCAATCCATGAACACGGTATGTTCTTCCATCTGTTTACATCTTCCTCTATCTCTTTTTTTCAGTGTCCTATAGTTTTTTGCATATAGGTCTTTTACCTCTTTAGTTAAGTTTATTCCTAGGTATCTTAATTTTTTTGGTGCAATGGTAAATGGGATTGCTTTTTTAGTCTCTCTTTCTGTAAGTTCACTATTGGTGTATAGAAATGCCATAGATTTCTTGGCATTAATTTTGTATCCTGCTACATTGCCGAATTCATTTATTATGTCTAATAATTTTTTGATGGAGTCTTTAGGGTTTTCTATGTACAGTATCATGTCATCTGTGAATAAGGACAGTTTTACTTCTTCTTTTCCAATTTGGATGCCTTTTATTTCTTCTTCTTCTCTGATAGCAATCGCTAGTACTTCCAGAACTATGTCGAATAGGAGTGGTGAGAGTGGGCATCCCTGTCTTTTTTCTGTTTTTAGGGGAAATGGCTTTAGTTTTTGTCCATTGAGTGTGATGCTGGCTGTGGGTTTGTCATATATGGCTTTTATGATGTTGAGGTATGATCCTTCTATTCCCACCTTACTGAGAGTTTTTATCAAGAAAGGGTGTTGGATTTTGTCAAATGCTTTTTCTGCGTCAATTGATATGACTATGTGATTTTTCCCCCTCAGTTTGTTTATGTGATGTATCACGTTTATTGATTTGCGGATATTGTACCATCCTCGCATCCCTGGGATAAATCCTGCTTGGTCATGGTGTATGATCTTTCTGATGTATTGCTGGATCTGATTTGCTCAATTTTGTTGAGGATTTTGGCATCTATGTTCATGAGGGATATTGGCCTGTAATTCTCTTTCATTGTGTTGTCTTTATCTGGTTTTGGTATTAGGGTGATGCTGGCTTCATAGAATGAGTTTGGAAGTGTTCCCTCCTCTTGAATTTTTTGGAATAGTCTGAGGAGGATAGGTTTTAGTTCTTCCTTGAATGTTTGGTATAACTCCCTGTGAAGCCGTTTGGTCCCGGGCTTTTGTTTGCTGGAAACTTTTTGATGACTGCTTCAATTTCTTCCATAGTTATTGGCTTATTGAGATTTTTAGATTTTTCCTGATTGAGTTTTGGAAGGTTGTATTTTTCTAGGAATATGTCCATTTCCTCCAGGTTGTCTAGTTTGTTGGAATAGAGTTGTGCATAATATTTTTAAACAATCCTTTGTATTTCTGTGGGGTCTGTTGTTATTTCACCTCTATCATTTCTGATTTTGTTTGAGTCCTCTCTCTTTGCTTCTTGGTGAGCCTGGCTAGAGGTTCATCAATCTTGTTTATCCTTTCAAAGAACCAGCTCTTGGTTTCATTGATCTTTGTATTGTTTTTTTGGTCTCTATGTCATTTATTTCTGCTCTGATCTTTATTATCTCCTTCCTTCTGCTCACTCTGGGCTTTTCTTGTTGCTCTCTTTCTAATTCTTTGAGTTGTAGCGTTAGATGATTTACTACCATTTTTTCTTGTTGTTTTTTTTTAGGTAGGCCTGTAGAGCTATAAACTTCCCTCTCAGGACTGCTTTCATTGTGTCCTATAGGTTTTTGATTGTTGTGTTTTTATTGTCATTAGTTTCCAGAATGTTTTTAATTTCTTCTTTGATCTCATTGGTAACCCAATCAATATTTAATAACATGCTATTCAGCTTTCAAGTGTTTGAGTGTTTTGGATTGTTTTTATTGTAGTTTATTTTTAATATTTTGCCATTGTGGTCTGAAAAGATGCTTGGTATGATTTCAATCTTCTTGAATTTGGGGATATTTTGCTTGTGACCCAGTATGTGGTCTATTTTTGAAAATGTCCCATGTGTACTTGAGAAGAACGTATATTCCGCAGCTTTGGGGTGAAATGTTCTGAAGATGTCAATTAAATCCATCTGATCTAGTGAGTCATTTAGGATTGTTGTTTCTTTGCTGATTTTTTGCTAGAGGATTTATCCAGTGTCATCAGTGGTGTATTAAAGTCCCCTACTATGATTGTATCATTGTCAATCTCTCTCTTGATATCTTCCAGGAGATTTTTTTATGTATTTGGGTGCTCCTGCATTAGATGCATATATGTTTATCAGGGTTATATCCCCTTGTTGTATCAATCCCTTTAGTATTATGAAGTGGCCTTCCTTATCTCTTGTTATGTCCTTCACTTTGAGCTCTATTTTGTCAGATATAACTATTGCTACCCCAGCTTTTTTTTCATTTCCATTTGCCTGAAAGATATTTTTCCATCCCTTCACTTTCAGTCTGTGTGAGTCCCTTGTTCTGAGGTGGGTCTCTTGTAGACAGCATATATATGGGTCATGTTTTTTTATCCATTCAGCCACTCGATGTCTTTTGATTGGAGCATTTAGTCCGTTTACGTTTAAAGTTATTATTGAAAGGTACTTGTTTGTAGCCATTTTTATTTTTTGAGGCTGTGTTCCTTCTTACCTTTTTGTTTCTTCTTTTTACAGCATTCCCTTTAGCATTTCTTGCATTGCTGGCTTGGTAGTGATAAATTCCCTTAGCCTTTTTTTTTTTTTTTTTTGTCTGCGAAGCTCCTGATTTCCCCTTCCATTTTGATTGATAGTCTTGCTGGATAGAGTATTCTTGGATTCAGTCCCTTGCTTTGCATCACTTTGTATATATACTTCCATTCCCTTCTATTTTATTTTATTTTTTAAAAAATTTTAAATCTTTATTGTTCAGATTATTATAATTGTTTCTCCTTCCCCTCCCCCCCCATAGCTCCCCTCCACCCGGTTCCCACCCCACCCTCTGCCCTTACCTCCCTCCCACTGTCCTCATCCATAGATGTACGATTTTTGTCCAGTCTCTTCCCGTACCCCCCACACCCCTTTCCCCCTAAGAATTATCAATCCACTCCCATTCTATGCCCCTGATTCTATTATATTGACCAGTTTATTCTGTTCCTCAGATTTTTAATTCACTTGATTTTTAGATTCACTTGTTGATAGATATGTATTTGTTGTTCATAATTTTTATCTTTACTTTTTTCTTCTTCTTCCTCTTCTTAAAGAATACCTTTTAGCATTTCATATAATACTGGTTTGGTGGTGATGAGCTCCTTTAGCTTTTTCTTGTCTGTGAAGCTCTTTATCTGACCTTCAATTTTGAATGATAGCTTTGCTGGGTAGAGTAATCTTGGTTGTAGGTTCTTTTTTAAAAAAAATATATTTTATTGATATTTCACAGAAAGGAAGGGAGAGGGATAGAGAGCTAGAAACATCGATGAGAGAGAAACATCGATTAGCTGCCTCCTGCACACCTCCCACTGGGGATGTGCCCGCAACCAAGGTACATGCCCTTGACCGGAATCAAACCCGGGACCTTTCAGTCCGCAGGCTGACGCTCTATCCACTGAGCCAAACCAGTTTCGGCGGTTGTAGGTTCTTGCTATTCATCACTTTGAGTATTTCTTGCCACTCCTGTCTGGCCTGCATAGTTTCTGTTGAGAAATCCACTGACAATCGTATGGGTGCTCCCTTGTAGGTAGTTAACTGTTTTTCTCTTGCTGCTTTTAATATTCTCTTTTTGTCATTTGCCCTTGGCATTTTAATTATGATGTGTCTTGTTGTGGTCCTCTTTGGATTCCTTTTGTTTGGGGTTCTGTGAGCTTCCTGGGCTAGTAAGTCTATTTTTTTCACCAGATGGGGTAAGTTTTCTTTCATTATTTCTTCAAATAGGTTTTCAGTATCTTGCTCTCTCTCTTCTTCTGGCACCTCCATAATTCTGTTGTTGGTATGCTTGAAGTTGTCCCAGAGGCTCCTTACACTATCTTCAAATTCTTGGATTCTTTTTTCTTTTTGCTTTCCCGGTTGAATGTTTTTTCTTTCTTTGTATTTCAAATCTTTGACTTGATTCTTGCGTTCCTCTAGTCTGTGGTTGGGTCTCTGTATAATATTTTTTATTTCAGTCAGTGTGTGTTTAATTTCTAGTTGGTCCTTTTTCATATCTTCGAGGCTCTCATTGAATTTATCAGCCTTTTCTAGGGAAGTCTTGAAAAACCTTATAACCATGGTTTTGAACTCTATATCCAGTCGTTTGTTTTCCTCCATTTCTTTTGTTTGTGATCTGTTTCTTTGTCTCCGCATTTTTGTTGCTTCCCTGAGTTGGTAGGATGGTTTTGTGTGCTAGGTGTCCTATATGGGCCAGTGGGTCGGCCTCCCAGTTACCTGAGGTGGACACTCTTGGTGCACCCCTTTGTGGACTGTGTGTATGGCCTTGTTGTAGTTAAGTCTTAATTGTTGTTGGTGTCACTGGGAGGAATTGACCTCCAGGCCAATTGGCTGTGAGGACCCGCTGTGTCTATAATGGAAGAACTGCTGTGCTGGAGACATGCTTAGGGGGCAGGACTTGCTTCAGTGGGGCTTTGGTGGTCACTGAGTCTGCCTCTTGAATGTGTCACTTATGGATGTGAGTAGTTTTAATCTGGTGTCGTCTCACACTGATCACTAGATACACTAGCTTCTGGATCTCCAATGGGGTGCTGGTCAGCTACTGACTGAGGCCACCCAGCAGGAGGTACAGTGAGAACTACAGTTTTCTCCTCTTTGCTTGGGGTTTGGAGGTTTTGGAGCTGTCTGTCCAGAGCTGCAGTTTGTTAGGTTAAGCTGCGATAGGGCAGGCCATTTATATGCAAAAGCCACTGCGCAGCGCTTGGGTGGGTTTGTAGATTGTGCGGGGCGGGGTCTCAGGGAGTCACTAGGCTAGGGCGTGGCAAACAGCGATAGCTGCCAGTCAGCCATCTCTGTGTTTCTGTCTTTCCAAGTCCCCGTGTCCCATGCCCCAGCACAGTAAACAATGATTGCTGGGCACACCTCTGCAAGAAAGTCACCCTCGCTTTCCGACCTGATGGTAGACAGTCCAGCTTCTCCCCATAGGAGTTTGGGTCCCCAGCGTCTCCCCAGAAACTGGAGTTCAGAGTAATTGGGAGCTTGTCTCCCTTCGGGTTGAAAGAAGCAGCACACCCAGACACCCGCCGCCAGCCCGATTCGTGTGTCTCCATACCTCAGCTTTTCAGTGCTTGTGTACGTCTCAATGATCTTTTCTCTTTCCTTCTAGTTATAGAACTTCCATTCAGCCAGCTTTCCCATAGTTTGGGGTGATAGACCTTTTGTCTTTTAGTTGTAGTTTTGAAATTGTAGTGCGAGGCAGCATTTTAAGTGTTTACCTATGTGCCATCTTCTCCATTCCCTTCTAGCTTGATGTGTTTCTGTTGAGAAATCATTTGATAATCTGGTGGGGGATCCTTTGTAGGTAACTTTATGTCTCTCTCTTCCAGCCTTTAAGATTCTCTCTTTGTCAATAACATTTGCCATTGTAATTATGGCATGTCTTGGTGTGGGTCTTTTGGGATTCATCTTCCTTGGGACTCGCTGTACTTGAGTAACTTTTTTCTTCCCCATATCAGGGAAGTTTTCTGTCATTATTTCTTCAAATAAATTTTCTAATCCTTGCTGCTCTTCTTGTCCTTCTGGCAGCCCTATTATACGTATGTTATTTCGTTTTGCATTGTCCCAAAGCTCCCTTAGACTCTCCTCCTGCTTTTTAATTTGTTTTTCTAGTTGCTGTTCAGATTGGGCTTGTTTCTGTACCTGATCTTCTAACTCTCTAATTTGGTCCTCTGCTTCTTCTACTCTACTGTTGAAGCCTTCCATGGTGTTTTTGATTGTAGCTATATCATTTTTCATTTCTTCCTGATTTTTGCATAGGTTGTTGATTTTTTCATCCATCCAGTGTATGAACTGTATGACCATTACTCTGAATTCTTTTTCTGTCATGTTGCATTCTTCCATTTCACTCATTTCCTTTCTTGGTGATTCCTCCTTTTCTTTCCTCCGGGGATTGCTTTGTTATCTCCCCATTCTGACTATCACCAGAAGGTTCAAATGTCAAGTTGTGGGGGCCTGGCCCATGTGCAGTGGGAGTTTTGCACCCCCCAAGAGTCACTGAAGAGCTCTGACACCAAGATGTGTGGTTGCTGTGGGTTGGTGGGAGCCACGCTCTCCCTGGGTCAGAGTCACAGGTGCTTAGTGTGGCCTCGTGTGTGCACCTAGAATCAGGGACTTAGTGTGGCCTGTGCCACGTTGAAAGAGAGGACCCACTGGTGTGTGCCAAAAATCAAAGTCCCCTATTGCATGTCAGGAGTCAGAGGCTCCCTGTGTCCATGCCGAGAATTGAGTATCAGAGTCTCTGTTGCTTGGTGCTACCTCGCACTGAGAATCTGGGTCCCTGTGTGCACACGCACCAAGAATTGGAGTCACTGGCTCTTAGTGTGAATGTACTTGGAATCAGGGATCCCAGGCGCATGCAATGAGGAACAGAGTCTAGTCACTGGTGCTCATTGCTGCCTCTTGTGTGGAGATTCAGGGTCCCCAATCTGCTTGGGAGATTGGGTTGCTCAGTTGCACTGTGTTGGCAGGAGGTCCACTTCTGCCCTGCGGTAAACAGCCTCTGTGTGCGCTTGCCCTGAATCAAATTCAGGTGGCACTGCCACTTAGTGTGGGTGTGGGGTCTGGTCACGCGTGTGTGCACAGTGGAAAACAAACTCCCCGTGTCCATGCACCCATGCTCAAATTCAGCGCTGCCTCCCTGTGTGGGCACAGGGTCTGGTCGTGGGGAACAAACTCCCCGAGTCTGCACATCCAGGTTCAAATTCAGCGCAGCCTCTCTGCTAAGGTGCAGGGTCTGGTCATGGGAAACAATCTCCCCGGGTTTGCACCCCCAGGCTCAAATTCAGCGCTGTCTCCCTGTGTGGGTGCAGGATCTGGTTGCAGTAAACAATCTCCCCAAGGTTGTGTGCCTAAGCTCAAATTCAGGACTGCCTCCCTGCCTGGGCATGGAGACTAGTCGCGGGAAACAAATTCCCAGAGTTCGCAAGTCCGGGCTCAAGTTCAGCGCTGTCTCCCTGCCCTGTGTGGGCGCGGGATCTGGTCACAGAAAACTACCTCCCTAAGGATGAGCAGCTAGGCTCAGATTCAGCTCAGTCTCCCTGCCTGGGTGCGGAGACAAATCATGAGAAACAAACTTCCTGTGTCCGACACCAAGGCTCAAAGTCAGGCAGAGTCGCCACTGCTTTGTGTGTGCAGAAAGCCTTATTGTGCGGCTGGGGTCTGGTAGTTTCTGTGTCGCTGCAGCAGGGGTGGCGGGGGAGGAGGATTGGCTTTGTGACTCACAGAAATCTGCGGTTGTGGTGCCTGGAGTCTTGGTGTCCCTGGGTCTGCAGTAGTGATCACAGGTCTTTTACCAGTGTGGCTGTAGGGTCCTGGTTTGCTTCTGAGACCAGACCGGGTGTTGGCGAGGCTAGGATTCTGGTCTCAAGCAGTTCTGTTCTTCAAGATGGCATGGTCTCTGTGCTGCTGGTGTCCTCCCCAAAGTGTTTGTGGTGGCAGCAGGGTTTTGCCGTCTAAGACTGCCCAAAATGGCAGCCCCCTGGAAGAACTGCAGCGTCTAACTGTACCTATTTCACTCACACCCACACCCACACATGTCCACACACACCTCTATTGCTCCCTCATTCTCTCACACACTCTCCCTCCCTACCTTCCTGCCGGTTGCCATCTTTCCTTGGCATTCTTTTTTTTTATTGTTTAAAATATTACATATAGTAGTACATACATCTCTTTTTTTCCCATTGACCTTCCCCAAGTCTCCCCAAGCCTCACATGCCCTCATCCCACCTGCCCCCCAGTGTATTGTGTCCATTGGTTGTGCTTATATGCATGCATACAAATCCTTTGGTTGATGTCTTTCCCCCCTCCCCAACACTCCCCAGCCTTCCCGCTGTAATTTGACAGTCTGTTCTGTGCTTTACTGCCTCTGTATCTATCTTTTTGTTCATCAGGTTATAATGTTCTTTATTTTCCATAAATGAGTGAGATCATGTGGTATTTTTTCTTTCATTGCCTGGCTTATTTCATTTAACATAATGCTCTCCAGGTCCATCCATGCTGCTGAAAATGGTAAGAATTCCTTCTTTTTTATAGCAGCGTAGTATTCCATTGTGTAGATGTACCATAGTTTTCTGACCCACTTATCTGCTGATGTGCATTTAGGCTGTTTCCAAATCTTAGCTATTGTAAATTGTGCTGCTATGAAGATGGGGTGCATATATCCTTTCTGATTGGTGTTTCTAGCTTCTTGGGATATATTCCTAGAAGTGGGATTACTGGGTCAAATGGGAGTTCCATTTTTAGTTTTTTGAGGAAACTCCATACTGTTCTCCACAGTGGCTGCACCGGTCTTCATTCTCACCAGCAGTGCATGAGGGTTCCTTTTTCTCCACATCCTTGCCAGCACTTTGTCGTTTGTAGATTTGTTGATGATTGCCATTCTGACAGGTGTGAGACGGTACCGCATTGTCGTTTTGATTTGCATCTCTTGGATAATTAGTGACTTTGAGCATGTTTTCATATGTCTCTTGGCCTTCCTTATGTCTTCTTTTGAAAAGATTCTATTTAGGTCTGTTGCCCATTTTTTTATTGGATCATTTATCTTCCTTTTATTAAGTTGTATAAGTTCCCTGTAGATGTTGGAGATTAGACCTTTATCAGTGAAAAAAATTGCAAATATGTTCTCCCATACAGTGGGCTTTCTTGTTGTTTTGTTGATGGTTTCTTTTGCTGTACAAAAGCTTTTTATTTTGATGTAGTCCCATTTGTTTATTTTCTCTTTAGTTTCCATTGCCCTAGGAGCAGTATCAGTGAAGAAATTGCTTTGGCATATGTCTGAGATTTCTCTGCCTGTGGATTCCTAAGTATTTTTATGGTTTCCCATCTTATGTTTAAGTCCTTTATCCATTTTGAGTTTATTTTTGTGTATGGTGTAAGTTGGTGGTCTAGTTTCATTTTTTTGCATGTATCTGTCCAATTTTCCCAACACCATTTATTGAAGAGACTGTCTTGACTCCATTGTATGTTCATGCCTCCTTTGTCAAATATTAATTCAGCATAGTGGTTTGGGTCGATATCTGGGTTCTCTATTCTATTCCATTGGTCTATATATCTGTTCTTGTGCCAGTACCAGGCTGTTTTGAGAACAGTGGCTTTGTAATACAGCTTGAAATCTGGTATTGAGATCCCACCTACTTTGTTCTTCTTTCTCAGGATTGCTGTGGCTATTCAGGGTCTTTTTTTATTCCAGATGAATTTTTGGAGAGTTCTTTCTAGGTCTGTGAAATATGCCTTTGGTATTTTAATGGGGAGTGCATTAAATCTATAAATTGCTTTGGGTAGTATGGACATTTTAATGATGTTGATTCTACCAATTCATGAACATGGTATGTTCTTCCATCTGTTTACATCTTCCTCTATCTCTTTTTTCAGTGTCCTGTAGTTTTTTGCATATAGGTCTTTTACCTCTTTATTCAAGTTTATTCCTAGGTATCTTAATTTTTTTGGTGCAATGGTAAATGGGATTGCTTTTTTAGGCTCTCTTTCTGTAAGTTCACTATTGGTGTATAGAAATGCCATAGATTTCTTGGTGTTAATTTTGTATCCTGCTACATTGCCAAATTCATTTATTAAGTGTGTTAGTTTTTTGACGGAGTCTTTCGGGTTTTTTTATGTACAATATCATGTCATCTGCAAATAAGGACAGCTTTACTTCTTCTTTTCCAATTTGGATGCCTTTCATTTCTTTTTCTTGTCTAATTGCAATGGCTAATACTTCCAGTACTATGTCGAATACGAGTGTGAGAGTGGGCATCACTGTCTTGTTCCTGTTCTTAGGGGAAATGGTTTTAGTTTTTGCCCATAGAGTATGATGTTGGCTGTGGGTTTATCATATATAGCTTTTATGATGTTGAGGTATGATCCTTCTATTCCCACCTTGCTGAGAGTTTTTATCAAGAAAGGGTGTTGGATTTTGTCAAATGTTTTTTCTGCATCAATTGATATGACTATGTGATTTTCATCTTTCAATTTGTTTATGTGATGTATCACGTTTATTGATTTGCGGATATTGTACCATCCTCGCATCCCTGGGATAAATCCTGCTTGGTCATGGTGTATGATCTTTCTGATGTATTGCTGGATCTGATTTGCTCAATTTTGTTGAGGATTTTGGCATCTATGTTCATGAGGGATATTGGCCTGTAATTCTCTTTCATTGTGTTGTCTTTATCTGGTTTTGGTATTAGGGTGATGCTGGCTTCATAGAATGAGTTTGGAAGTGTTCCTTCCTCTTGAATTTTTTGGAATAGTCTGAGGAGGATAGGTTTTAGTTCTTCCTTGAATGTTTGGTAAAACTCCCCTGTGAAGCCGTTTGGTCCCGGGCTTTTGTTTGCTGGAAACTTTTTGATGACTGCTTCAATTTCTTCCATAGTTATTGGCCTATTGAGATTTTTAGATTTTTCCTGATTGAGTTTTGGAAGGTTGTATTTTTCTAGGAATATGTCCATTTCCTCCAGGTTGTCCAGTTTGTTGGAATAGAGTTGTTCATAGTATCTTTTAACAATCCTTTGTATTTCTGTGGTGTCTGTTGTTATTTCTCCTCTTTCATTTCTGATTTTGTTTATTTGGGTCCTCTCTCTTTGCTTCTTGGTGATCCTGGCTAGAGGTTCACCAATCTTGTTTATCCTTTCAAAGAGCTCTTGGTTTTGTTGATCTTTTGTATTGTTGTTTTTTTTTTTTTTTTTTTGGTCTCTATGTTGTTTATCTCCGCTCTGATCTTTATTATTTCCTTCCTTCTGCTTACACTGGGCTTTTCTTATTGCTCTCTTTCTAACTCTTTGAGTTGTAGGGTTAGGTAATTTATTACCATTGTTTCTTGTTTTTTGCAGTAGGCTTGTAGAGCTATGAACTTCCCTCCCAAGACTGCTTTCTCTGTGTCCCATAGATTTTGGATTGTTGTGTTTTCATTGTCGTTTGTTGCCATGATGTTTTTTATTTCTTCTTTGATCTCTCTAGTAACCCAGTCATTGTTTAATAGCATGCTATGTAGTCTCCATGTGTTTGGTTTTTTTGGATTGTTTTTATTGTAGTTGATATCCAGTTTTATGCCACTGTGATCTGAGAAGATGCTTGATATTATTTCTATCTTCTTGAATTTGAAGAGACTTTGCCTGTGACCCAATATATGGTCTATCTTTGAAAATGACCCATGTGCACTTGAGAAGAATGTATATTTTGTGGCTCTGGGGTGAAATGTTCTGAAGATGTCAATTAATTCCACCTGGTCTAGTGAGTCATTTAGGATTGATGTTTCTTTGCTGATTTTTTGTTTAGAGGATTTGTCCAATGGTGATAGTGGGCTATTAAAGTCTCCTACTATGATTGTATTGCTGTCACTCTCTCCCTTGATATCCTCCAGGAGTTTTTTTATGTATTTGGGTGCTCCTGTATTGGGTGCATATATGTTTACCAGAGTTATTTCTTCTGGTTGGATTGCTCCCTTTAGTATTATGAAGTGGCCTTCCTTATCTCTTGTTATGTCCTTCACTTTGAGATCTGATTTGTCAGATATAAGTATTGCTACTCCAGCTTTATTTTTCATTTCCATTCGCCTGAAAAACCTTTTTCCATCCCTTCACCCTCAGTCTGTATGCATCTTTTTTTCTGAGGTGGGTTTCTTGTAGTCAGCAGATATATGGGTCGTGTTTTCTTAACCAATCCGTTACCCTATGCCTTTTGATTGGGGCATTTAATCCATTTACATTTAAAGTTATTATTGATAGGTACTTATTTGTCGCCATTTTTATTCTTTACCCCTGTGTTCCTTCTTCACTTCCTATTTCTTTTTTTTTTTTACATCAGACCCTTTAGAATTTCTTGCATTGCTAGTTTGGTGGTAATAAACTCCCTTAGACCTTTTTTGTTCTGTGAAGCTTCTGATTTCACCTTCAATTCTGATTGATAGCCTTGCTGAGTACTGCATTTTTTGATTCAGACCCTTCCTTTGCAGGACTTTGTATATTTCATCCCATTCCCTTTTGGCCTGATGTGTTTCTGTTGAGAAATCAGTCACTAGTCTGATGGGGGATCCTTTGTAGGTAACTTTCTGTCTCTCTCTTGCTGCTTTTAAGATTCTTATTTTGTTGTTGGTGTTTGCCAGTTTAATTATAATGTGCTTTGGTGTCGGTCTTTTGGGGTTCATTTTGCTTGGGACTCTGTGAGCTTCTTGAATTTGTGTGGGTTTTTTCTTCCCTATATCAGGGAATTTTTCTGTCATTATTTCTTCAAACAGGTTTTCTATTCCTTGCTCAGTTTCCTCTCCTCTGGCACCCCTATTATGCGGATGTTGTTTTGTTTCGTGTTATCCCAAAGTTCCCTTAGGCTCTCCTCCTGCTTTTTAATTTTTTTTTCTAGAAGCTGCTCTACTTGAGTATTTTTTCCTACCTTGTCTTCTAGCTCACGGATATGGTCCTCTGCTTCTTCTAGTGTACTCTTGATGCTTTTTTTGAGTTATTTACAGCCGTGAAGTTATTTTTCATTTCTTTTTGGTTCTTCTTCATTTCCTCTTGGTTCTTACACATATTGTTGAATTTGTCTTCCATTCTTTTCATCCACCTTATGACCATTTCTCTGAATTCTTTCTCTGACAGGTTGCTTGCTTCCATTTCATTTGCTTCCTTTTCTGGTGATGCCTGCTTTTCTTTCATATATGGGCTGTTTCTTTGTCTCCCCATGATCTCTCTTCTCCGGGTGTGTGGTTATGTAGTTCTCTCTCTCCTTTCAGTGAGGGAGTGTAGAGCCCCTCTGAATCCGTGTGCTTGCGCCACTTCGAACCGGTGTTCTTGGGTTCGCAGCTGTTCAGTGGGTGCTGTAGATTCCCCAGGCTTTTCAGGCATCCAATAACATCCACTTTCCCCTTCAAGATGGTGCGGTCTCTGCGTCCGAGCCAGTCGCTGCAGGAGGGAACCCAGCAGCAGTGGGGGCTGCCCGGTCAGGGGAGTCCCGTCCAGCAGTCCCCCACAATCTCCTGGAGTATAGCTGTCCCTCAATTCACCAACAAACACTCCCCATGCGACCACACACTCTCCCTTTGTTTTCTCACTCACACAATATCTTGCCGTCTGCCTTCCCATCGGCAGCCATCTTCCCCTCCAAGTTTGATACTCTTGCTCTAGAAGATTTTCAGATGATTGTGATCACATGGATTCAGTGTCAACGTCTATGTTTATGAGCATGAGGTCAAATGGAGATTTCAAACATAGGCTTCTTGGGAGTTTGAAAGTGGAAAAGTGGACAGTGAGTTGAGTAATCACATGGGAAATGTGGGAACAGATCACATAGCATGCACTAGAACCTGCCCTGAGGCAGAATAACCACGTTCCTGCCGGGGTCCCACAGTGTGGGTGTCCTGTCTGTGTCTGCAATGCAGCTCAGTAACAACTGCAGTGGTCATGGCAACAAAAAGGTTTTCTATCTCTAATTTCTGTCCCAGGAACACTGGAATTTGATACCCATTTCATGCTGCTTCCAATAATACCACAGTGCTAATCTAGCTTCAACTGAAGATAATCATCTTTACATAATCGTCAGGTGACACCTTATTAAAATCGTCATTGAAGAATTACCTGCATGCAGAGTTTTAGTTAAGTATGATATATCGATACCCTAAGCCAGTAAATAAAGCTGTGCCTTAGTGATACCATTTTGTACAGTATGCTTTTGTGTGCTCGGAGCAGGAAGTTCAGACTGTCCCTCTCAGGAGTCCCTCCACCTTACTGGCCCACGAATCCCTGGGTGTTCTTTACTATTTTGTCTGCTCCTGTCTCGGGGCCATGAGTGATACTCGGATGAGCTCTACTAGCAACCCGCCCACCCCCCAAACCAAGAGTCTGTCCTTATTCTAGACTCCTCTTCCCTCCTGTTGAGATTGTTGTTGGCATGCTTCCTTGCCTGAGGACCTCTGTTAAAACTCATATTACACAGAATCTCCAGTCCATAAACACGGATGTTTTCTCAATGATTTAGATCTTTAAGTTCTCTAAACAATGTTTTGTAGTTTTCAGAATATTAGTTCCCCCACTGTACTCGTGACATGCACGCAACCCATCCACATTATAGTTCCTCAAGCACATGGTCTTTACCCCCACACTATCTAGAGAACACAGACCATAACTGAGTCCCAATGTTCTTCTCTATTTTGCACAGAGGAAGTGCTTTTTGTGTCCTCGAGATAAGAGCAGCAGCAGGATCCTTTTCATTTCATTAACAGCCGTGTTGCACAAAGCAGATGCTGGCTCCTCATCCCCAGGCTGCTCTGGAGTCCTTCATTTTGACAGGACAATGAGTCCTCATTCACATCCACAGCCTTTCCCTGAAGGAGCCACCTCTGCAGGAGTCTCCAACAAGGAGGGGTGGTTGACCCTGGCTTTTACAATCCCACACGGTTCTGCACATACAGTTCTGCCTGCTGAGCAGGGCTGGGTCAATAGAGGGCAGGGCTGGACTCCATGGCACGCAGACCCACAGATGTGCAATCAAGTTCAAACCACAAAGCCTCTTAGGAAATGTGTGTGGGGTTTGCAAGGTCAGCCAGAGACACAACCAGAGCTTTTGTCTTGGGTCTCCAGCCAAGCCTCTGTCTTCCTCTGGCCAGTCCACTCGGATCTTTGGTTCCCCAGGGGCTTGTCCCTGAGCTCCAGACCTCAGCCCCTGAAGCCCATTCTGACCCCACCTGAGCTCTCCTCCCTGAGATAGGCCCCCAAAGAGGACTTGCCTTGTTTCCTTCTAAGCATTCAAAACCAATGAAACAAATGGAACAGATTTTGATAAAATATTGAGTGGTTTTGTGTAATAAAGGATAAAGGGAAAAGATGTATTCCAGCCAACTGAGAACATGGGTCCTGGTTTTTCATTGCCAAATGGCAGTAATTGAGGTGAACCCTGTGCATTGTTGGGAACTAGATCTTAAAGAAGACAGGGTGAAGCTCCATGCGGGTGGTACAAAAAGCACCCACTTTTGTGCCAGCCGAGCCTGGTGCCTGTGAGACCTTAGGCAAGTGAAGATGAGTTAAATTAACCTCCTTGCTACCAGTTTCTTATTCATAAAACAGGAAAATACCTACCTCACCTGTCTTCCATTGGGGTTGTATGAACTAACATATGGACAGTGCAGGCACGTGGCAAAGGCTCAGTAAATATTAGTTTTCTTTCCTTTTCATGAAGGAGGCACTGAGGATGACAGAACTCTAACTCAGATTTAGGCACAGGCAGAAGTGGAGACAGATATTGATGGAGTTCCCACAAAGTGCAGGAGCCGGGCCCTGGGTGGAGGATGCAGACAAGCACAGAGGCAATTAGAGACAGGGTAGTGGGACCATAATAAGATCAGATCAGATGCATGTGAGACTGTGGTAGGGACAGCTCCTCTTGGGTGTGCAGGGAAGGGGAGATTCCTGGAGGCAGTTCTCTGTAAGCCTAGGTCAGAAGATGAACAGGAATGACGTGGGCAAAGTGTATGGAATAGTGTTCGGGACAGAAGAAACAAGTAAATGTGAAGACCTGGAAGCAAGGAGTCCTTGTGCACTAATGGACCGTTGGTAATAAAAACAACAAGAACAACAACGTTGGTTATGGACCTACCATGTCCTACACAGCCTGTGAAACACTGCCTATACATTGTCTCATTATCCTCACAACTCTGAGCAATGCACTGCTATGGGTGCAGATGAGAAAGCTGAGACTCAGTCCCGAAGGGATCTATCTTTGTGAGATCACAGAGCTGGCAGGTGGTGGGACAGGTTTTGATCAAGATCCTTTGGGTACCAGAGCCAGTGCTCATTCCTAACCACTGGACAGAGCTGCCCTAGTAACTGGCTGTGGCTGAGAAGAGCTCTCTTAGATGTCGGGGAAGCCATTGCTTTAGGCAAGCCTGTTAATCAACATTTAGATGAGCAAAACAGATCCACGTGCCCACTCTCATTCCGTCTTTTCCCCCTACTCGACCACCTTACAGATGCCCATTAGGTCAGTGCAAACCACTTCCATGCTTAACTGAACAACAACTCTCGAGCATTTCCTGTTCAAGGTGTGTTGGTGGAGGGGGCAGGCCTCAGAGGATGGGCAATGCACAGCTCCAGGGACACAGACGACCATGTGAATAGTATCCTACAGGGTTCTGCAAAGGTAGCCTTTTGAAATTCAGATGATAAGATATGCTAGGATTTATTGAGAAAGTGAGTTATTGGCTGGGTTTTGGAGCTCATCTGCTTTTCAGGGAGTTTTGTGAAAACATCTCGCAATAGAGTTTGGCCCAATTCAAGGTATAATAATGGAGTTAGGTGCACATGGGTTTGGGGGATGCTGGAGAGAAGAGAGAGTTGTCAAAACTTAAGTAAAAATATTTTAAGTCTTCAAATAAGAAGTACATTTGGCAGACAGAAAACAATTGACCTGGAGGAGTTCCTCTGTCCTGACATCTTTTACTGTTAAATTTTCTGCCATTACCTGAAAAAAAAAAATCTATTATGAGCACATGAAAAGATACGCAACATTACCAGCCATCAGGGAAATTTAAATCAGAGCCACAATGAGATACTACTTTGCACCCACTAGGATGGCTGTAATCAAAAAGGCAAATAATAACAAGTGTTGGCAAGGATGTGGAGATTGGTACCCTCATCCACCGCTGGTGGGCTGGTGGGAATGTGAAATGGTTCAGTCATTCCAGAAAACAGTCTGGCAGTTCCTCAGAAGGTTAAACATAGAGTTACCATAGGACCCAGCAGTTCTACATCTAGGCATATACCCAAGAGAAATAAAAATACACATTCACAAAAATCAAAAACAAAAACTTGTACATGTTTTTAATGTTCAATAAAGTTCATAGCAGCATTATGCATAAAAGCCAAAACATGGGAACAATTCAAGTATCCTTCAACAGATGAAGGATAAACAAAATATGTATAAGAAAACTGAAGTAGTGATGGACCTTGAAAACATGCTACGAGATACTACAAGCTAATTGCAAAGAAACATGTATGATTCCATTTATATGAAATCTCCAAAATAAGCAAATCTATGCAGAAAGAAAGCAGATTGGTGGTTGCCTAAGGCTGTGTGTGGGTTTGCAGAAATGGGGAGTGGCTCTAATGAGTACAGGGCTTCTTTTTAGGGTGACAAAAACATTCTAATTTGACTGTGGTGATAGTTGTAGAACTGTGAATATGCTAAAACCATCGAGATGCACATTCCAATGGGTGAATTACATGAAATGTGAATCAGATCTCAGTAAAGTTATTTTGAAAAACAACCATTTTGAGAAGTAACCCCCACATCAATGGTAGGTGTCATGGACTTATCAGCACGTGTTTCTCTTCATTCCACTGGACTGGTGGACTAAGGGAGTCATATTTACTGGATGAGGATGCCAGACACAGTGAGACCATGAACCTTCCCCAAGCTCGTATAGCTTTGCAGAAGGTCCAGGAGGCACCCAGATCTCCGAGCAGATAGTTCCAGATAGTAGACAGACCCATGGTTTGAAAGCTGTATTCTATGGGGCCTTTGCAGGAGACCCCGTGGGTGGGGACAGTGAGGTGGGGGTGAGCATGAGAAGTAGAGTTGCTGATCAGATGAGCTCTGGTCTTCTATTTGGGTTGAATTAAAGCACATATTAGACTCATGAATATGCTTTCTTTGAAAAATAAAAATAAAAGGGTTTCACTGTCAAAATTCATTGCCCTTAGACCTAGGGTTCTCAGATTATAGAGACAGTGAACAGAACACTTGCTCGACCTCAGCAGCCAGAGTGCTGTTGTATCCTTAGAAAACTGTCCACATTTCAAACAGAAATAACTCGGGCTGCCAAGATCTTGTTGCTTCAGTGTTGATTCTTTGCTGAGGAATGCTCTTGCAAGGTATCTGTTTACAACGCTAATTGCCAATGAACAAGTGAGAAATATTGCCCTGGGTGAAAATATATTCTGTTGCTAGAAAACAATACTGCTGAAGTGTTTATGAAATGATCAGAAAACACTGTCACTTAATACTAATGCTGTACCAGATGTCCTTGTCCCCAGAAATGCTCCCACCCTCATCTAAGACTGTCTTTAGAAGCAAAAGTTGTTTCCCAACATAATCGAGGTTTGTTCTCAATTTGTCTTGACAAGGAATGACATACATTTACCAGACAAAGGAGTTCCAGTTTTCATTCCCTGTGTTTAATTTGCATGGACAGGAAGCTGTACATATCTTAAAGTGGTTTTGGCCTTGGAGGGGCCCCATTCGTTAAGGACCATGGTTCGCTGGTTTCTGTGTGTCTTCCAAGGGCCAACCGGCTGCTTGCCTGTCATTGGTATGAGGCCTGGTGAACAAAAGCCCAGGAGCCTGTGTTGAAGGATGATGTGACCTTCGACCTCCACTAGCAAGGCCTGGAGGGAAAGAGGCAAAGTCAGGCTCCCGGTAATGTTTAGTGACAGATCTTGTTAGGGTTAAAAAAACAGCTCTGGCATCCAGCTGGGATTCATCCGCGGAAGTGCTCAGAGGCCTTCAGCGACGGCCACCGGGCCCCATGCACAGCTGTACCAGGTGCCCTCTGGGCGCTCTGTCTGAGCTGCTCCTGCCTGGACCCCCCTCTGTGTCAGCTGAGTCAATGGGAAGATTCATTCATTCCCACCCCTGTTGCCACCAGCATGTCTCCACCCTCTTGATGCTCCAGTGAGGTTCTAACGGTGGCAAGGCACTGATCCCGGGTTTTCTTTGATAAAAATAATCATCAAGGAAGTGACCTGGGCTTAGTGATCTTATAAAAGGGACGCCATAGAGCTCTCTGGTCCCTTCTACCATGTGACGTCACAGAGAGCGGACAGCTGTCTGTCACCCAGGAAGTGGTTTCTCACCAGACCCTAACCACACTGGCACCGTGATCTTGGACTTACAGTCTCCAGCTCTGTGAGAAATAAACTTTGGTTGTTTATAAGCCACCCAGTCTATGGTATTTTTGCTCTGAGCTGACTAAGACAACACTTTACATAAATATAGGGAGCGTGTAGTCAGGTGTGATTCGTGTTTAGCTGACAGGCTGAGTGGAGTGGAGATGAAGATCTAGGCATTGAAATATACAGAACTTCAGATCGAGAGAATCCTGCTGCAAACAGAAGGCCTCCATGATCTCCACCTCTGAATCATTCCCCCCTGGTATCATGTGAGTTTATGGCACATCTGAAGAGAAACGAATGGCCCATTTTATTTATGCCAATAAAGAAAGAAAGAGACACGCATGCCCTGGCATCTCTAGGTTGAGCAGCGTGGTTCTCACTAGCCTTTGCAGCAGTTTGGCGTGTTACTGAGGCACGGGTTGGAGCAGCCCAGGACCTGGCGTCCGCTCCCTGGCTAAAACTCCAGTCAAAGTGGACGGCATGGTGAGGAGCACTGAGGGTGTGTGCAGGGACACATGACGGTGCAGGGGGTGTGATGTGGAAGACAGGCTGTAGGAGCATGTCCATTTTCCAGTATTTGGGGATTCCTGAAGGTTTGGACATATTACTCTCACATATCCAGGGGCTGCTATAAAAACGTGTGACACATTAAACAACACTGTTTATTTTGAGGCAATTATAGATTCCCCATGCTCTGCTTTCTCTCTTTATCCTATTATGTCCAGTTTCTTTATCCTCAGCAGCTTTTCCTGCTGCGAGGCCACCATCCTTCCAGGCCCAATTAAGCACTATTTTCTCTGTAACATTTCCCATGATCACCTCTCATAGCACCACATGTGCCCCCTCTTTTTGATGCTGTTTTGTGTATGTTTTGTTTCCAGTTCTAGATCATAAGATTCTGGTGGGTAGCGGCTCTTGTCTTATTCATCTTTGTATCTCTCCAAAGGGCCTTACCCTGGGCCTTTCACATAATTAAGTCTCAATATTCATTTATTTATCTATCCTATCTAATAAAAGAGTAATATGCAAATTAACCACCACTCCGCTACACCCACAAACCATGCCCACAAGCCACGCCCACAAGCCAATCAGGAGCAAATATGCAAATACACCCAACCAAGATGGCTAGGCCACAGAGAGCAGGAGGGAGGCTTGGGTTTCCATGGCAATGGAGGAAGCCAAGCTTTCCGCCTGCCCTTGCTGGCCCAGGCCTCCACTCAAGGCTACAAAGTTTCAATGATAGAAGATACATAAATCCAAACAGAAATGCCGGCAGCCACGGAGCTGGAAAGAGCAGGAGGCTAGGGTTGCCCCTGGTGATTGAGGAAGCCAAGCTTTCTGCACACCCTGGCCGGCCCAGGCCTCCGCTTAAGGCTACAAAGTTTCAATTATAGAAGATACATAAATCCCCCCCAAAATGGCTGCTGCCACTGAGCAAGCAGAAGGCTTGGCTCCACTCCAGGCTACAAAGTTTCAATTGTAGAAGATAAATAAACCCCAGATACCAGGGCCTCCACTTGGGTTGCTAGGGGGCGTGGCCAGCCTGCAAACCACCACAGGCCCCTCGCCCAGGCCGCCCCACGTCCCAAGGGAACCCCCACCCTGATCCGGGGTAAACCAGCTGGCCCCCACCCGTGCACCAGGCCTCTATCGTATCTAATAAAAGAGTAATATGCAGATTTACCATCACTCCAACACACAAGATGGCTGCCCCCAGGTGGTCAAAGATCCTGCCCCCATGTGGACACAAGATGGCCGCCACAAGATGGCCAGCAAGGGAGGGCAGTTGGAAGGGACCAGGCCCGCAAGGGAGGGCAGTTGTGGGTGATCAGGCCAGCAGGGGAGGGCAGTTGGGAGGGACCAGGCCTGCAAGGGAGGGCATTTGGGGGCAATCAAGCCTGTAGGGGAGGGCAGTTCGGGGTGACCAAGCTGGCAGAGGAGGGAAGTTGGGGGCGACCAGGCCTACAGGGAAAGTCAGTTGGGAGGGACCCAGGCCTGCAGGGGAGGGCAGTTAGGGGTGACCAGGCCTGCAGGGGAGGGCAGTTAGGGGAAAACAGGCTGGCAGGGGAGTATTTAGGCATCAATCAGGCTGGCAGGGGAGTGGTTAGGGGGCGATCAGGCTGGCAGGCAAAAGCAGTTAGGAGCAATCAGGAAGGCAGGCAGAAGTGGTTAGGGGCAATCAAAAAGGCAGGCAGGCGAGCAGTTGGGAGCCAGCAGTCCTGGATTGTGAGAGGGATGTCCGACTGCCCGTTTAGGCCCGATCTGGGATCGGCCTAAACAGGCAGACATCCCTCGAGGGGTCCCATATTGAAGAGGGTGCAGGCTGGGCTGAGGGACACCCCCCTCCCCCGTGCACGAATTTCGTGCCTCTAGTTATTAATAAGAAATTAGTAAGTAACTAATAACAATAAGTAGAATTTATTAAGTACCGTGATAAGCACTAAATATGCATTGTCTCAAATATTATGGAGTTGTGAGGATTAAATGCGATATTGCAAATTAAAGGCCTTGAGACATAGTGGCACTCAGTAAGTGGTAGCAATTATTATTGTTGTTGTTATGATTATTCTGAGTTAACGGGTGAGAAAACTAAAGCAGGCAGAGATTAAGTCACTTGCTCAGTGTTTTATAGCCAGATGGAGTTGGAACTTGAGCCCAGGTGTCTGCCCATTTTGCCTGTTTTCCTTCATTTAGCATAATGATTTGGAGGTCCAGCCGTGTTGTTGTGTATATTGATAGTTCACCCCTTTAATTGATGAATAATATGCTGTTGTATAGATATACTACCATTTATTAATCCATTCACCTGTTGATGAACGTTTGAATTGTTTCCAATTTTCAGCTAGTACAAATAAAGCGCCTGAGGATATTCATGTGCAATCTTTGTGTGGAGATATATATATATATTTGAATCAAATGGTGGGGTTGTATGGTTGGTGTATATTTAACATTTAAGAAACTGCTAAATTGTTTTGGGGTTCTGTACCACTTTTTATGCCTATCCTCAGTACATAAAAGTTCCAGTTTCTCTACATAATTGCGAACACTTGGTATGTTCATTCTTTTTAATCGGAGACAACTTAATGGGTGTGTAGTAGTAGCTCATTGTGGTTTTAGGTGGTATGGTCATACCTATGTCAGAACAATGACTAATGATGTTCAACATCTCTTTATGTATTTATTGGCCATTCATACCGCTTCTTTGTTGAAGTCTGCTTATATTGTTTTGAAATCTAAGAGTTCTCTATATATTTTGGATGCAAGTCCTTTATAAGATAAATGTATTATAAATATTTTCTACCAGCATTTTATGTTTGTTTTTCTTATTGGTATTTTTCAAAGAGCGAAAGTTTTAAATGTTGGTAAAGTTTAATTATCAATGTTTTTTTCATTTATGGATAATGCTTTTGGTGTTATATCTAAGAAATCTTTGCCTGCCCTAAGGTCTCAAATGATTTTTCTGTGTGTTTTTCTAGAAGTTTTGTACTATGTTTCACATGAAGCAGTAGGATACATTTTCAATTGATTTTTGTGTGTGATAGTAAGGATTGATATTTACTTTTTTAATATGGGTACTTAGTTGATTGAATATTTATTGAAAAGGCTTCCCTTTCCCCATTTAATTGCTTTGTCAAAAATCAGTTGATTTATTTCCTAACTCTATTCTGTTCCAATGATCTATATCTATATCCTTAAGCAACACACAGGGGTCTGAACTTACTATATAGCTTTATAGTAAGTATTGAAATGACGCAGAAGAACTCTTCAAACTATATTCTTTTTAAAAATTGTTTTGGCTATTCTAGATTCTTTGAATTGCCACATAAATCATAGAATCAGATTGTTAATTTCTACAAAAATGCTTGTGGGAATTTTGATTGGGTTTGTGTTGGATTTTGGGAAGAATTTGGGTAGCATTGCCATTTTAACTGTATAGAGTTTTCTAATCTCTTAACATACTATATCTCCCCACTTATTTACATAAGAGAAATTGGGGTAGGACACAAAGTATTTTGACATTAATGTTATTTCTTTCTTGATCTCTCTGGTAACCCAGTCATTGTTTAATAACATGCTGTTTAGTCTCCATGTGTTTGATTTTTTTGGATTGTTTTTATTGTAGTTGATATCCAGTTTTATGCCACTGTGATCTGAGAAGATGCTTGATATGATTTCTATCTTCTTGAATTTGAAGAGACTTTGCCTGTGACCCAGCATATGGTCTATCTTTGAAAATGACCCATGTACACTTGAGAAGAATGTATATTCTGTGGCTTTGGGGTGAAATGTTCTGAAGATGTCAATTAATTCCATCTGGTCTAGTGAGTCATTTAGGATTGATGTTTCTTTGCTGATTTTTTGTTTAGAGGATTTGTCCAATGGTGCTGGTGGGCTAGTAAAGTCTCCTTCTATGATTGTATTGCTGTCAATCTCTCCTTTGATATCCTCCAGGAGTTTTTTTATGTATTTGGGTGCTCCTGTATTGGGTGCGTATATGTTTACCAGAGTTATTTCTTCTTGTTGGATTGCTCCCTTTAGTATTATGAAGTGGCCTTCCTTATCTCTTGTTATGTCCTTCACTTTGAGATCTAATTTGTCAGATATAAGTATTGCTACTCCAGCTTTTTTTAATTTCCATTCGCCTGAAAAACCTTTTTCCATCCCTTCACCCTCAGTCTGTATGTGTTTTTTTTTCTGAGGTGGGTTTCTTGTAGTCAGCAGATATATGGGTCATGTTTCCTTATCCAATCCGTTACCCTATGTCTTTTGATTGGGGCATTTAATCCATTTACATTTAAAGTTATTATTGATAGATACTTGTCGCCATTTTTATTCTTTACCCCTGTGTTCCTTCTTCACTTCCTATTTCTTTTTTTTACATCAGACTCTTTAGCATTTCTTGCATTGCTAGTTTGGTGGTAATAAATTCCCTTAGTCCTTGTTTGTCTGTGAAGCTCCTGATTTCACCTTTAATTTTGATTGATAGCCTTGCTGGGTGCAGTATTCTTGGATTCAGACCCTTCCTTTACATGACTTTGTATATTTCATTCAATTCCCTTCTGGCCTGATGAGTTTCTGTTGAGAAATCAGTTGCTAATCTGATGGGGGTTCCTTTGTAGGTAACTTTCTGTCTCTCTCTGGCCACTTTTAAGATTCTTATTTTGTTGTTGGTATTTGCCAGTTTAATTATAATGTGCTTTGGTGTCGGTCTTTTGGGGTTCATTTTGCTTGGGACTCTGTGAGCTTCTTGGATTTGTGTGGGTTTTTTCTTCCCTATATCAGGGAATTTTTCTGTCATTATTTCTTCAAACAGGTTTTCTATTCCTTGCTCAGTTTCCTCTCCTCTGGCACCCCTATTATGCGGATGTTGTTTTGTTTCATGTTGTCCCAAAGTTCCCTTAGGCTCTCCTCCTGCTTTTTAATTTTTTTTTTCTAGAAGCTGCTCTACTTGGGTATTTTTTCCTATCTTGTCTTCTAGTTCACTGATGTGGTCCTCTGCTTCTTCTAGTCTACTCTTGATGCTTTCCATTGAGTTCTTCACAGCAGCAATGTCATTTTTCATTTCTTCTTGGTTCTTCATTTCCTCTTGGTTCTTACTTATATTGTTGAATTTGTCTTCCATTCTTTTCAGCCACCTTATGACCATTTCCCTGAATCCTTTCTCTGACAGGTTGCTTGCCTCCATTTCATTTACTTCCTTTTCTGGTGATGCCTGCTTTTCTTTCATATGTGGGCTGTTTCTTTGTCTCGCCATGGTCTCTCTTCTCTGGGTGTCTGGTTATGTAGTTCTCTCTCTCCTTATCCCAGGCAAAATCCGACCCCTCCGTGGTGGAGGGTAGAGCTCCCCTGAATCCGTGCGTTTGTACCAATTGGGGACCAGTGCTCTGGGGTTCACAGTGCTTTGGTGGGTGCCACAGTTGCAGACCTTCAGGCTTCCGATAACATCCACCCTCCCCTTCAAGATGGCGCGGTCTCCGTGTCCGAGCCAGTGGATCCAGGAGGGAACCCAGCAGCAGTGGGGGCTGCCTGGTCATGGAAGCCCCGTCCAGCAGTTCCCCAGCTTCTTCTGGAGTATAGCTGTCCCTTAACTCACCAACAGACACTCCCTGTGCGACCCTCAGCTGTTCTTTCTATCTGCTCCGGGACAAGGCTTGGGACATTTCTGTCTATTCCGCTGCCATTTTTTTTTCAACATTAATGTTAAACCATTGTGAGTCTCACAATTATTGTTCAACTGTTGTTGTAAAAAGTTGGAAAGTTTTCCTCCTCTTTCTCCTCCTCTTCCTTCTCCTCCTCCTTCTTCTTCTTCGTCTTGTTCTTGTTCTTCTTTTTCTTGATTTGGTTTTTATCAAAAGCAAATTTATCACAAATTCAGATTTTAATTCATATTCTATCTTTTTCTTCGATTGTTCAAATTTTTATATTGTTTTAGTTTCTAAATATCCACTATATTTAGAAATATGTTGAGAAATGAATCATGATAACACATTGTCAAATATAGGAACATAAAGCTG
The DNA here is from genome assembly GCF_963455305.1 of Plecotus auritus. Lineage (NCBI taxonomy): Eukaryota > Metazoa > Chordata > Mammalia > Chiroptera > Vespertilionidae > Plecotus > Plecotus auritus. Next base: position 156,026,258 of record NC_137782.1, read on the forward strand.
TAACTAGTATAGTGAACAATATCCATATTGGGGTCTGATATAATACTATTTTCATTGGATTTCCTTGAGAACCAAATGAGCTAAAGCATGTGAGAAATTACTCTAGAACTTCAAAGTCCTGTTAATAATGTTTTTATTTAAAGAGGTTCCCAAATAACCTTTTTGCCTTATTAATTGATGCAAGTTATTTTTTATTTTTAAAAAATCCTCACCCAAGGATATTTTTCTGTTGATTTTAGAGAGAGTGAAAGAGAGAGGAAAAGACAGAGAGAAATATGGATGTGAGCAAAACACATCGATTGGTTGCCTCCTTCATGCACCCTAGGGCACAGGCTGGGGAGGAGCCTGCAACCAAGGTACATGCCTTTGACCAGAATCAAACTTGGGACCCTTCAGTCCGTAGGCTGAGGCTCCACTGAGCCAAACTGGCTAGGGCTTGATATGAGTTATTTTTCAAGGTGAAAAGCCAGTGAAAAAATTCAACAAACAACCTGTGGCAGAGACAGCTAGCTGATCATCAATAATTCACGCTTCCTTTCCACAATGCAGAGTACTGTTGGAAAGTGGATACTCAGCCAGAAATGACATTTCCTAGTCTCTCTGCATCCAAGTCGGGCTACGTGACTAGCGCTCGTTGGTAGAAAGTGAACTGGGTGACTGTCATTTTAGGCCAAGGTGGTTGGGTATCCCATGTGTTTTTCCGATGCTTTAGTACCCTTCATGGTGACTTTGGGAGTCCCATGTTGAAGAGATGACATCCCAAGAATGAAAGGAGCCTGAATCCTCAAGTCACCACTTGAGAATAGGACTACTACTCCACTAGGGAATCCACGTTGAACATTGTGTAAAATAAAATGTTAATATGTTTAACTACTGAGATTTTACTGTTTATTATAGCAGGTAGTCTATTCACATAAGTAACCATTTTTGTATATATATATATATTTTTAATGAGAAGGCCTTTGAACAAAAGAAACAGTAATAGGGTGGGTCTGTTTACCTTGTAAGAAAGAGAAATAGACTAAAGTTAAATGCTTGGCCTATAACCTTAAAGTGACCCAAATCCAGTGAACCATATAAACTTTCTTGGACTTTGTTCTAAAGAATGAAAAAAAAAGGTAAGCTTATTATCTAACAGATCTGGGCTTGGATTCTGGCTCTTCAAAATTCTTGCTGTGTCCCAGTTTCTTTGTGCGTTTACCAGTGGCTTTTATTTTAGATATATTAGTTCTCCTCCAAACATATCATTATTCTTAGCTCATAAACTGAGCCGGTCCTGGGCCCATATTGTTGGACATCTTCACCTTTCATACACAAGTACCTCAAACTTAAATGACTAATACTAAACTTACTACCTTACCCAAATGTGCCTTTGTCTTGACTTCCATATTTCCATTAATTGTGCTGAGAACACTACTATTACAACTAGATAACTTTGACTTCAAATATTTCAGTGAAAGGATAGACTAATATATGTTGATGGTTAGTTGGACATAGGTTTTTGCTTTCTGTAATATATGTAGATACATTAAATGAACAATTTTAATAATGATTAAACTCTTACTTGTAAATAAATAGCTCTTACTTTTATTACTTTTAGTTAGAAGATATACAGTAGACAGTGTACCCTTGGCATGTGTGGATTTAACATGTGATTTTGATTCTTCACACGAGATTCTGAAAACACACAACAAAGAACAATTTTCCAGGAATTTGAGTCTTGAATTATATGAAGTTGTGGGTGAGTCCAGCTGACTACCTAGAATTTACCTTAAATCTGCCTTAGGGCTCTTTACTCATTAGTGTGCATTCAATACTTCTTATGAAGTAATAACAAAAATTTTTAAATGAAAATGGCCTAGAAAAGACAACCAACTTTTAGTGTTGGTGATGGAGATGAAATGGGAAAAAAAAAAGAAGTCTAAGAAAGTAATGTTCTTATTCATAAAATACGAATTCAATATAAATTAAAGAATGGAATATTAACTTTGTGATAATTTCAAACTAGGTGAACAAGTCTACCATGTGTTCTATAGAGAAACAAGAAGAGTTGATTCATTAAACTGATTCATCAAGTGCTTAAGCAAGAGTTCCTTTTATGAGATAAATTATTGATACATTTTATAAGTCAATTTAGTTCTAATATATAGAGAACATATATAAATCTTGGCCACATCTAAACTCACAGGAAAACACTTTTCCTAAACAGGTTTATCAAGCCCATTTCCCTAAAGAGGTGGGTCCTCCATAAAATGAATTCTAGAATCAGTTGATTTAGATTTTCTCCACCTTGTTCCTCTTAAATTCTCGGTGCTTGGTGCATTGGTGAATGATTGTAGACCATTCCACTGATATACACCAAAATAGGAAGACTGCAATTTTCCAGATGCTTTAGGTAAGCTGCTCTTGAGGTCAGAAGAGAGTAAGTTTTATATATATATATATATATATATGTATGTATATATATATATATATATATATATATATATATATATATATATATATATTTAAAAACCTTGGTTTTTTTAAAAATAATCTACCAAGATCAATCTCGTTTGGATAACCTCTAATTTGTCACTTCAACTTTGGCCTTACAGGCACAATATATAAGCATATATAAGTGCAAGAAAACATTTTTAGTTGAGTGGATTATATTTTCTTCAGAAATTTTCCTGTGGTATTCTTTGTTTTGGTCTCCTTTGTAGAATTTGGTTGACTAGATCAACATCATATTCCTCATATTTTTTAAACAGTCTGATATACTTTAAATACTTTAAAAAGTGATGTGGTATCTAGCCTCCAAGATGGCTTTCAAAGATTCTTGCCTCGGTATTCACACCCATGGGGAGTCCCTTTCTGTACTAAATAAGCTGACCTCTGTAAGCACTGGAATACTGTGTATATGATGGTATATGACTTCTGAGTTTAGTTCATAAAAGAAGTTGTGGTTTTCATCTTTCTCTCTCTTGGATTATCACTCTGGGGGAAGAGTGGCCATGTTGTAAGGCCATTCAAGCAGCTCTGTAGAAAGGCCCATGTGGCAAGGAACTGAGGCCTCCTGGATACAACTAGCACTAATTGGCCAGATGTGTGAGTGAGCCACCTTGAATCTAGCCCCCAGACAAGCCTTCACATGATATCACAGCTCTGGTCAACATCTTGACTCTATTATGAGGTTGTCCAGGGAAACTATGTGAGATAATAAAAGCTCATTGTTGTTTAAGCCACTGTGTTTTTTGATAATTTGTCATCGAGCTCTGGATAACTAGTATAATTAGTACTAGTTATCCAGTAGTAGTTACCACTAGCGGTGGTAAACGGGCACGTGTTACATCTAGCTTGGCTGGAGAAAGAGAAAGACAAGCAGCAGGAGGTGCATTCTCATCCTGGGTTGTAGTGTGAACTGGGGCGGGGCATCTGTAAATAGTGATCTTTTGCAGAGTCCCAGGCACTAAATGAAAGTCAAGAGAACTCCAGGGTTTCTTCTGTGAATGTCTCTGTCTTAGAAAACGTCACAAAAAGCAAACAAAAATTTGGTTTCATTTCTCCATTGTTTCATGGATGTATTTTGATGTGGCAAAAATCCTTCCTTTGTGCTACGTATCAGCATTGAATGACTGAGGTGCAAATTCTTGTGAAACTTCCATTTAATTACACATGAAGCTCCATAGAATTTCACCCACAGAACAGTAGGGTTGTTTTGTCAAGTGTTCAAGACCTAAATTTGCCGCTGGCTCACCCCCAGCGCAGTCATGCGATTAGTCACGCAAGTTGTCACAACCCCCCTTTGCCATAAAGGAATCATAGCTGATGGCCCCATTGTGCTCATTTCCCAAAACATGTCTCTGAAAACTAAACTCACACATGCATGTCGGTTTGGACTTATTTTTCATGTTTGTTTTGCCCAAAGCGTGGACCATGTCAGACAAGATGGAGACACCTTCACGGCCTGTTAGTCACATCTCACCAAAGCTTCTCAATGGGCTGTCAGACAAGAAAGGAGCCTCCTGTAGCCACCTTAATCAGCATCCCCCATCGGTGAGGTCATTGGGATGTTTCTCTTTTCAGCTCTCATTAGTTGAGCGTTTTCCACAGGCAAGTCCTTATCTTTTGTACCTTTGGCTGCCCCATTCTGAGAAAGACTTTCTGCAGAATGACACTTTCCCTGTGGGACAACCGCAGTAATGAGCCACGAGTTGAGGTGCCCTTTGCACTCACGGGCAGTATATGTTGATAGTAACCTTTCGTGTTGTGAGATGTCGCTTTTACCCTTGGCTTCTGCCTTCTACGTCTCATTATTTCTAATAGGCTGTGGTAATTAGGGTCCTGGGGCTGCTGATCACAGCCATTCGGAACAGGAAAGGGGCACTCGGAGAAAACAGTTGCTTTTCTTTACATGAACAATGTGATGCATAGCTCAGCCCAAATCTGCCAACAGCGAGGCATGGTGGACCTCCAGCCAGGGATGGGAAACTCCTCAGCAAGGCCTCTCACATGTCCTCCCCTCACAGTAACTACTGGCTGTTTTCAAACCCCTTTTGTGCAGAATTGGAGATGCTTGGCAGATGTTTCAGTGTGGTCAGTGTGTTGGATTTGGCCTAATAAGGAATTCATTATTAAACAGGATTATTTGGGAAAGAAATGAGTGCGTTCAAAGAGAGCTTTTTTTTCTTCTTCTTCTTTCTTTCAAAGATAGTTGGCTGGAAAAAGAAAAGGACACGGACAAGCAGCTGTCTTGAGTGGTTCATGGGCCCTCTGAGGAAGGTCCCTCAGACTGGGATTGGGACATCTTGCCTCCTGATGGAACTCTGTGGTGTTAAGTTCAGTGGGCTTCCCATGGCTGTCAGTTAGTTAAGAAGCTGTTCACTCAAGGTTAGAACAATACATTGGTACGATCCTAACAGCTTGGGGGTGAAGGGGACGAAAGGGATGAAGGGGGAACAGTCCACACTAGAGTAAGTACAGAGGGTATCACAAATAACTAAAAGCATAATGTAGGGTCAGCATTCACATTCTTCCCAGTTCTTTGATCTGAAGCGCTTTCTATATTAGAAGGCAAACAAACAAACAAAAAATCCAGCATGCTTTCTGCTCCAAATGAGATGAGATTGAAAGTTAAGGGACAATTCAGAAGAAAGACTTCAGCTCACTCAGCAGTGAAGCTTGAATGTTCTCCATCAGGATGAGATTTTTCTAAACGAATGCAAGAAAAAGCCCCTATATTAATCTGTGTATGAAAATGACCCTTGGGAAAGCCCCTCCAATGAATGTCTCATAAATTAAGGATGTGCAGTGTCAGAGACCCTAATGTGCTGTTGCTGGAATCATCGATCTTGGGGATGTGGCAGGATAATCTGCTTCTGAGAGCCCCTTGCTGATTGATTCCTTGTTCTGCAAAGTGACACATTTAAAAATGTTAAGTTTATTTCAGTTGATTAGTACACAGTAAAAATATATGGCGGTTGTGAGGTAGAGGATTCAAAATGTATAACCATTGATCATTGAAAGTTCATTCTTCCTTGAATAGGTAAGAAGTCTCTAGAACAGCCTTGGGCAAACTACGGCCCGCGGGCCGGATCCGGCTGTTCTATCCGGTTCTCTTGCTCTCCCCTCCGCTCCTTTACTTTGAATTTATATTAGTTCACACAAACACTCCATCCATGCTTTTGTTCTGGCCCTCCGGTCCAGTTTAAGAACCCATTGTGGCCCTCGAGTCAAAAAGTTTGCCTACCCCTGCTCTAGAAGGAAGCCATAAGAACCTTCTTTCTTTCCTTCCTCCTTCCCTTCCTCCTCCTCACCTCCCCCTGATCAGCTGCTCTTAGTCCTAGGGATAATTCTCTTCTCCTTGGGGGTCTTCCTTCCTTACTTTTTCAAGTTGTTAAGACCTTAGGCCCCAGGAGAGAGTATGGGTTCTCTGCTGCTTTTGTTCTGGGCTGTTCAAGCCTTCTGAGCAGCAGAAGTCCTCCCTGTTTGTATGGCCAGCCCAGATCAGCAGGGTGAGGGCTCAGGCCCAAGATCCAGTTGGCAATGAGGAGTTTACATCATTTTACATTTTGAAAATCCAGCCAATATTGTTGTAATATATAGCACATTCACACAGGAAGTGCCGACTCTGCCAGGACAGCATTATGAAAAGGAAAATTTGTTACTTGGTTTGCTCACTTTGAAGAGTAGAATCTTATTACAATAGGTCTATCTGGTCCAGATTATCTATCTATCCATCTTTCTATCATTCTATCTATCTATCTATCTATCTATCTATCTATCTATCTATCTATCTATCTATCATCTATCTATCATCTATCTATCATTTAACCACCCATCTATCATTCTACCTATTATCTATCTATCTATCTATCTATCTATCATCTATCCATCTATCCTCTAGTCTATCTATCTATCTATCTATCTATCTATCTATCTATCTACTTATCTATCTAACACATACCTAATGGGGACTTTAGAAGATAATAAAAATTATTTTGAATGACTGAACCCAGTGAACAATTGACAGATGAGAAAACTGAAGTTCGAAGAAGGCAAGCGACTTTCCCAGGGTAACATATGTAGAATCTGGTGGAAGCTGCACCCAATCCTAAACTCTTAGTCTTTAAATCCAGCATTTGTTTTCTACCATATTGTGAGTCCTAAAATAGCTACTGAACTTTTCCCTCTTGCATCCCAATTAGGATGCCATAAGTAACCTTTATTAGGAAAAGTCTTCTAAGGTCAAGAATAGAGGACATGTGGGAGAGGGTGAGTTATGGAGCTGGAGTTGGAAAGAATTCAATGGCGTGACCGAGCTGTTCATACTGTTGTCAGCTATAATTCAAAATGAGCTCTTAGAGAGAGAACTTTCTTAATTTATGAGAGGGAAAAGTTAAAGTTCTTTTCTCCTCAAGTACTGTGTCCATAAATGGTTAGATTATATAAGACCCTTTTCTTTGGTATGTTTATAGTTACTTTGTGCCAATATGCAAGGTTGAAGTACTTCTTTCAGAAAATAAAATTAAAAATGTTATGGTAAACTACTGTTTGGAAGTAAACTCTGGTGAATGAGCACTTCCCAGCCACGAGGGGACCATGGAGAGCAGCAAAGAGGTGACTGAGCATCTGACCTTGGAAGAACTGGAAGAATGCACGCACCTTACAGGAGGTGTAACATTGGGTTACAAACCACAATCGACGTCTGTCCCTAAGTGAACATAAGATTCTGACAATTGAGAGAATTTCACTAATCAGTGATTTGGCTTTCAATTATTATTATTTTTTATCGTTGTTTGGCAGAATAAATACATGGTTACAAAGTGTTTGAAGTTTATTTACTTTATAGAATGACCAAAAAGAAATCAATCCACAGTGTTGATTTTTTTCTTAAAGTTGCAGACTTCAGAAGGACAATCCCCAACCCACTTATTTACAGTGAAGAAGGCACAGGTGCTAGAGTCTTTTTGCCACTGTGCCCTGCAGGGTCACATCAGGAAAGACTCCATGGAAAAGGTGCAACTTTCAGACTGGGGCAGCCACTATGAAAAAAGTATGGAGTTTCCTCAAAAGATAAAAAAAAATGGAACTGCCTTATGATCCAGCAGTTCCACTTCTGGGTATATAACCCAAAACGCTAACTGGAAAGACTGTATGCACCCCTAAGTTCATTGCACTATGGGGGTACAGGAAATGTCATACACACCCTTGTCTGCGGGGGTTTACACTACATCAGGAGTCCGCTAACTATGACCCACAGCCAGATCCAGCTCAGCACCTATTTCAGTAAAGTTTAATTGGAATCCAGCCACGCTCACCTGTTTACTCATTGTCTATGACTGCCTTCATGTTTCCGGCGTTGAACTAAAACTATACCATCCACATAGCTTAACTATTTACTATCTGGCTCTTCACAGGAAAGCTTGCTGACCCCTGTATCACATGGTGGTAGGAGACAATATTACTCACAAACACTGCCATTTTTCATATTGCTATGCAGCACCTCTCCTTCTTCTGCCTTATTTTCCCTTATCCATCATCACTATTCTTTTTCCTCCTCTGCTTGTCTGGATTTTTAGTCTCTCCTTTCCTCCACTCTTCTTGCTTATTCCTGGTCTGTTTTTTATTTTTTTATATTTTAAGTTTATATTTTATTTTTCAATTACAGTTTATATTCAATATTAATTTGTATTAGTTTCAGGTGCATAGCATAGTGTTTAGGCAATCATGTACTTTACTAAGTGATCCTTCTAGTACCCACCTGACACCATACATAGTTCTTACAATATTATTGACTCTACTAGAGGCCTGGTGCACAAAATTCATGCACAGGGGTGTGTTTCCCTCAGCCCAGCCTGCACCCTCTCCAATCTGGGACCCCTCAAGGGATGTCCAACTGCCCGTTTAGGCCCGATCCTGTTAGGGCAGTAGGACATCCCTCTCACAATCCAGGACTGCTGGCTCCCAACTGCTCGCCTGCCTGCCTTCCTGATTGCCCCTAACCGCTTCTGCCTGCCAGCCTGATCACCCCTAACCACTCCCCTGCCAGCCTGATTGATGCCTAACTGCTAGCCTGCCAGCCTGTTTGCCCCTAACTGCCCTCCCCTGCAGGCCTGGTCACCCCTAACTGCCCTCCCCTGCAGGCCTGGTTCCCCCCAACTGCTCTCCCCTGGAGGCCTGGGTCCACCCAACTTCCCTTCCCTGCAGGCCTGGGTCGCCCCCAACTTCCCTCCTCTGCCGGCCTGGTCACCCCCAACTGCCCTCCCCTGCAGGCTTGATTGCGCCCAACTGCCCTCCCTTGTAGGCCTGGTCCCTCCCAACTGCCCTTCCCTGCTGGCCATCTTGTGGTGGCCATCTTGTGTCCACATGGGGGCAGCCATCTTTGATCACATGGGGGCAGCCATCTTGTGTGTTGGAGCGATGGTCAATTTGCATATTACTCTTTTATTAGATAGGATAGAGGCCTGGTGCATGGGTGGGGGCCAGCTGGTTTGCCCTGAAGGGTGTCCTGGATCAGGGTGGGGGTTCCCTTGGGGCGTGGGGCGGCCTAGGTGAGGGGCCTGTGGTGGTTTTCAGGCCAGCCATGCCCCCGGCGACTCAAGTGGAGGCCCTGGTATCTGGGATTTATTTATCTTCTATAATTGAAACTTTGTAGCCTTGAGTGGAGGCCTGGGCCCACCAGGGTGTGTGGAAAGCTTGGCTTCCTCCATTGCCGGGGGCAACCCAAGCCTCCTGTTCACTCCGTGGCCGCAGCCATCTTGGTTGGGTTAATTTGCATACTTGCTCCTGATTGGCTGGTGGACATGGCTTGTGAGTGTAATGGAGTGATGGTTAATTTGCATATTACTCTTTTATTAGATAGGATTCCCTATGCTGTACTTTATATCCCTGTGACTACTTTGTAACTACCAATTTGTGCTTCTTAATTTCTTCACCTTTTCTACAGAGTCCCCCAACAGCCAGATCCTGCCCTCCCCTCTGCAACCATCAGACTGTTCTCTGGATCTATGAGTCTGTTCCCTAGTCTGTTCTTCCATGTCTTCATTTCTTTCTACTCTTCTCTGTTCATTTCCCTCCCTTTCTTCACCTGTTTCTGCTCCTTGTCCATCCTTGTCTACTTCTTCCCACCTCTCACTTCTTCTTCCACTTCTTTCCTTTCCTCTTCTCATCTGTGCCTCCTTCGTAGAACTGGTCAACTCCTTTGACTTAGGATGGGTGGGCTGCCTCCTCTTCTCACTATTCAGAACAGCCTGTTCTTGCTCCAACACAATCTTATCTTGATTTCCCTCTTTAGATCTCCTTAGCCCACAGGGCAGGGTGGATATTTAACTGGTAAGGAAAGGGAGCAAGAAAGAATCAGTGTACATTGAGTTCGGTTGGCTGCTGTCCTGATTGGTCAGCATCACATATTTTGAAAATTACTTCCGCCATGCGATCACCTGCCAGACAGCTCAAAGTTTAGAAATGTTGTCAAGATGCCTTTCTCCTGGAGACCTAATTAGTCCCTGTTTGTGGGTACGGCCACTGAAACTTTAACGAGGCTCTTACTGTTTTGTTTTTTTTCCATAGCATTGTGAGTCAGTGTCTAGAATTCAGAAATTAAGTTCATTCAAAATGAGGATGGGTGTGTGTGCTGGGTGGTGCCGTTCTTCCCACAAAGTAATACGTTTTGAATCTAAGACACTTGTGGTCAAATGTTTCTGAGAAGCATGTACCAGTAGTTGTTAAAGACTTCCTTATGCAATGGTGTAGGAAAGAAAAAGTAAAAACTGAGTGGTTTGGAGTCACTTTAAAGTAATTACCAAAGATCTACCTAATATTGTCACAGCATTCATCATTGATGCCAGAGTGACCAGAGGTCTCACATTGCAGGGCCACCAACCACCAAGACAGCCCACAACTGAAGTGAGGGGAAAAGGCCCACACATGGCAGCCTTAGACTATGCCTAGCTTAAGAGAATGCGGCCTAAAATATATTTAAGGGCAAAGAGTTGGTTGAATTTGTCTTGAATTTGAATCTATTCACTCTAATTACTTTTCCTTCCCTTTTAAACATTTTTGTTAAACCGCTGCTCCCCTTTCTCACCACTATCGTGAGTATGGCAATTTTTATTTCTACATAGTATATATTTTTGAAACCTTTGGGCAAACCACTTAATCATTGTATGTAACATAAAAGCCACAAACTTGGTATGGAAAAAAAGTGAAAAGGATTTAACGGAACAATGTCTAATAGACATTTTGGGTTTCTCCTACAGCTTCTTTTATTTTCTTCCTATTAGCCCTCATTTCAGTTGGAGATCCCTTTGGCTCTATGGAACCTGATCCCAGGGGTAAAGCATATGACTCAGATCGGCATATTTGACTCCCTGTTCATTGTGGTTGGTTCTGAGTAGACACGTGACTAAGCAGATGCAATTAGAGGGAACCTCAAGACCTTTGCTTGGAATTCCAGAATGCATACTTTTTCTCGTTCATGCTGAATGTGAATTAGTCAGCACACAGCTCAGGGAGCTGTTTGCACCCATCTTGGAACCGCTATGGATGTTAAGCAGGGACTAGAAAGAAAGGAACTAGGTACTTAGTGGCATTGCTGAGGTGCTGGACCAAGTCTCACCTGAAGTTTCTGGGCTTCACAATTATATGAATCAATAAATTCCTTTACAAGTAAAATCAGATTGAGTTTTCTATCACTTGCAACCAAAAGATTTCTAGCTTTTGGGTAGGACAGAAAGAATCAAGAGTCCAAAGACTGGGTACTAGTGTCTGCTTCATGCTAACTAGCTGTGGGACTTCATAGTCCTCTATGATCTCCTCTCTGGGCCTCAGTTTTGTAACTGAAATACATAGAGGAAGTAAAAAGTTGGGCTTCGTGCCTTCTTTGAGATCAGTTCCAGCTTTAAGGTTCTCTGAGTTAAACTCTCTTCTTGATTCATTACGAAATGGCTTATCCTCCTGGTGTTGTATTTCTGTCAATGGCCCCATCATACTCCAGCTCTCTGGATAGAAACCTTGATGCTGTCCCTGTCTCCCACCTCCCTCTCTTCTATGTCCCCTATCTCTGTTCAGTTTTCAGGGCTTGTCAAATCTTCTAAGTGTCCTTTGTTTTCTTCCCTTACGTCTGATTCTTACCAACATTACTCATATCCAGGACTTGATCTTCTCCCTACATCTCCCCGCAGTGCCTACTCCCTTAATTCCAACTTCCTCACTCTTACCAGATTCATATCTTCAAATAAACTTGCAAAACTTTACTGGGTGCCCCCTTAATGTAAAATGAAATCTACATTGCTCAGCATGGCATTCTGTGTGGTCCATTCATTGCAGCCACACTTGTTCTGTAACTTGGATTATCTGCTGGTTCAACTGAAACATAGGAATAGGATGCCTGTCTTTAATTTTATGTATTATTAATTTTTAGGTGTAATTATGGTATTGTGGTTATTTGTTTTTCTTCCAGTTTTATTTTGTATTGGTTTCAAGTGGTTAGACCAGTGGTCGGCAAACTCATTAGTCACTGGGTTAGACAATCATATTCTTTTCAATGGGTCTCTCCCCCGCCCCGATATTTCCAGTACCCACCTGGCACCACCCATAGTTATTACAATATTATTGACCACATTTTTTTAAATTTAATAAATCTTTATTGTTTAGATTATTACAATTGTTCCTCTTTTTCCCCCCCCATAGCTCCCCTCCACCCGGTTCCCACCCCACCCTCTGCCCTTACCTCCCCCACACTGTCCTCATCCATAGGTGTACGATTGTTGTCCAGTCTCTTCCTGCACCCCCCACACCCCTTTCCCCCCAAGAATTGTCAGCCCACTCCCTTTCTATGCCCCTGATTCTATTATATTCACCAGTTTATTCTGTTCATCAGTTTTTTTATTAACTTGATTTTTAGATTCACTTGTTGATAGACATGTATTTGTTGTTCATAATTTTTATCTTTACCTTTTTCTTCTTCTTCCTCTTCTTAAAGAATAACTTTCAGCATTTCATATAATACTGGTTTGGTGGTGATGAACTCCTTTAGCTTTTTCTTATCTGTGAAGCTCTTTATCTGCCCTTCAATTCTGAACGATAGCTTTGCTGGGTAGAGCAATCTTGGTTGTAGGTTCTTGCTATTCGTCACTTTGAATATTTCTTGCCACTCCCGTCTGGCCTGCATAGTTTCTGTTGAGAAATCAGCTGACAATCGTAGGGGTGCTCCCTTGTAGGTAATTAACTGTTTTTCTCTTGCTGCTTTTAATATTCTCTCTTTGTCTTTTGCTCTTGGCATTTTAATTATGATGTGTCTTGTTGTGGTCCTCTTTGGATTCCTTTTGTTTGGGGTTCTGTGTGCTTCCTGGTCTTAAGTCTATTTCTTTCACCAGGTGAGGGAAGTTTTCTGTCATTATTTTTTCAAATAGGTTTTCAGTATCTTGCCCTCTCTCTTCTTCTGACACCCCCATAATTTGGATGTCGGTACGCTTGAAGTTGTCCCAGACGCTCCTTACACTATCTTCAAAGTTTGGGATTCTTTTTTCTTTTCCAGTTGAGTGTTTTTTGCTTCTTTGTATTTCAAATCTTTCACTTGATTCTTGCATTCCTCTAGTCTGGTATTAGGTCTCTGTATAATTTTTTTTATTTTAGTCAGTGTATGTTTAATTTATAGTTGGTCCTTTTTCATATCCTCAAGCGTCTCACTAAATTTCTAGGAAATTCTTGAAAAACCTTATAACCGTGGTTTTGAACTCTATATCCAGTCATTTGCTTTCCTCCATTTCTTTCATTTGTGATCTGTTTCTTTGTATCCACATTTTCGCTGCTTCCCTGAGTTGGTAGAGTGTCCCCAGTTACCTGAGGTGGACACTCTTGGTGCACCCCTTTGTGGACTGTGTGCACAGCCTTTTGTAGTTAAGTCTTGATTATTGTTGGCATCACTGGGAGGAATTGACCTCCAGGCCAATTGGCTGTGAGGATCAGCTGTGTCTATGCTGGGAGAACTTCTGTGCTGGAGACAGCCTTATGAGACAAGACTTGCAAAATTGCAAAAGCCTCTCTGCTCAGCTTAGATGGGGCGGAGTCTCAGGGTGGAGCAGACAGCCTTGGGTTCCCGTCAGCCCTGCCCTATGAGGCCCCTGGGTCTCAGTGTCCCTCAGTAATCGCTGCAAGCACCTCTGAGAGAAAGCCGCCCTCGAGTTTCGCCTGCAGCCAGACAGTCCAGTTTCTCCCTGAATGAGTCTGGATTCCCAGAAACTCGCCTGGAACTGGAGTTTGGTGCAGTCGGGAGCTTCTGTCTCCCTCCCGCTTTAGAAAGCCAGCCGCGCACTCAGCCACCCGTGCACTCAGCCACCCTTCCTCTCCGTGCGCGTGTCTCTGTACCTCAGCCTTTTGCAGCTTCTCTGAGTCTCAATGTGCTTTCCTCTTTCCTTCTAGTTGTAGAATTTCCACTCAGCCAGCTTTCCTGTGGTTCTGGATGGTGTCCATTTTGTCTTTTAGTTGTAGTTTTGATATTGTTGTGCGAGGCAGCAGTTTAGGTGTTTACCTATGCCGCCATCTTGGTTTCTCCTTGACCACATTTCTTATGCTGTACTGTATATCCCCTTGACTATTTTGTAACTACCAATTTGTACTTTTTTGTCCCTTCACCTCTTTCATTTAATCCCCCAATTCCCCTTCCCTCTGGCAACCACCAGTTCACTCTATGTGATAGAATGACTATCTTTTTGAGGGTGAACACTTTATGCATGAAATGTGTCAGTAGTCTTTTTTCAAGGATTTTTGGGGAAGTATGGAAGTCTGGGAGTAAATTTGAGTTGGACTCAAGTTGTATGGCATATACGCTGGTGAATGCCAGGATGAGCAGCCTCAGCGCTAACAACCCAGGGCCCGGGAGCTCTGAAGCCTTTATAAACTCCCTCAGAACACCGTGTCCTGAGAAAATGGGTATCCCTTTCAGATGATCAACATACCTATTAAAGCAACATGTATCTTGCATGTGGTCAGCTCTGAAATGGTGGCTGTTTTAAACATGTGTGACTTTAACATAATCCAACCAAGTACTGGTTAATGTCTACTCTTTAAAATATATATTAATAAATTAAGTATATATGTTATTAGGACACTCTGTAATAGGAAGACATGGAAAAGGTGTTGATTTATTGTAACCTAGGAATTAGTGCTGGATCAAGAGGAGAGAGTCTGTATTTGCTTTTTTAAAAAATAACAAATCCTGGCCCAGGAAGGTCTGTGAGTGAATGGGCTGAGCCAGCCTTGTTTTCTTTCTCCTGGTCTCCGTGACAGGCTGCTCCTCCCTGCAAGCCCTTGCCAAGCTCTGATGCATGTTGAGTCAAAACATTTTGAATATGAGCTCATCACATGTGAGGAGGCTTTAAACAACAGCTCAACGTATAAATGTACTATGGGCTCGTTCGGTCAATGTTTCAGTTCAAATTTCCTAAAGCTTGGAACACTGCATGTAGTTCGTACAATATCTCAGCATTCCCTCTCTGGACTGAAGCGGGGCAGCTGGCTTCCTGCTGCAGACTAAACAAATGAATAAAGAATCCTTGGAAGGAGCCAGGAACTAGTTTATCTATAGTTTTAGGCATTGTCTATTTAACTGACTGACTTGTGGGTGTACTTATGTATTACGGATTCGTGCACCGGTGGGGTCCCTTGGCCTGGCCTGCAGGGATCAGGCTGAAACTGGCTCGCCAACATCCCCCGAGCGGTCCTGGATTGTGAGAGGGCACAGGCCAGGCCAAGGGATCCCACCAATGCACAATCGGGGCCAGGGAGGGACCGTGGATGGGCTCCAGAGCATGTCTGTCCTGTCTCGCTCAGTCCCGATGGGCCGGATCCCAGCAGCAAGCTAACCTACCAGTCGGAGCATCTTCCCCCTGGTGGTCAGTGCACGTCATAGCAACTGTGCACTTCGAGTGGCGGTTAGATACTTAGCATATTAGGCTTTTATTATATAGGATATACAGTGGTCCAATTGATATGGTGGGGTGCTCTCTGTGTCCCCACCTGTTGCTGGTGGAAGCAGGCTTCTTGCAATGTCACGAGAAATGTAATTTTCTGAGACTCACATGGGAGAATGGGCAGTCTTCAAGACCTGAAGAAATAATTTATGACCCTTATCTCACCTCTGGCCAATCAGCTCCCAGCAAGACCCTGAGCCTCTAACCCATAATGCCTTGTGATTTTGCCCTATATAATCCATAATCTATATGCCATCAAGGAGTTTCTGCTTTTGAGCATTAGCTCCCCTCTATTCATATTAAAATAGCCTATTTCTCTCCACTGCAATTCTCTGGTGTTTCGTTTCTGGCTCTGCTAGTGCCGGGTAATTGAACTCTCTGTGTTCTATAACATATCCTTTCAATCCATTGGTTTCAGATGAGTGTAGTGTAGCCTTTGGGTCAGAGGATATTTCAGAAAGGGATAATAAAAAATGAAGTCTCTGTGTACACAGAGTAAGAAAGAGTCGGAGCAGTAGACCAAAATTTGGACTATGAGAAGGAAAAATTGGGAATGTAGGGGCAAAATGGAGTTCTGAATTTTAAAGTTAGACTGACTTCTCAAGAGCCGGCAAAAAAAAAAAAAAAAATGAAGCTGGAATAGACAATATAAAGAAATTCATAAGTGGCTGCTAGTTTAGCTAAATTGAAGAAAAAGCATTGAACTTCAAATGACAATAATGTTCAGAGATGAACATGGGGCTCATTCAGGATGTGGAGGAAATTATGAGCAGGGAAATTCATGCGAAGGGAGACTAGATGGTATTTGAAAAAGAAGTGGGACTTAAAGGTTCACACACACAGATAAAAGACTCAACAACATTTAATGATTTCCCTTTTCCTGTGCTCTGCTTTAGAATTCACCCCAAAGCCATTTGCTTTTGTGGTAATCCAGATTTTGTTTCTCTTCTTAATACCTCTTACTATCTGTTTCTGATTCCCAGAGTTTGAGCAAAATGAGGGAGAGGAAGTGAAATTCAAATCACTGTATTTTTACCCTTTTTGGCCTTTTGGCTAGGAGATGTGAGAGGTGAAGAGGTGCTTGTGGCTAGAGTGTGGTTTGTAGAATGTGTGGGTATTCTTTGTCTATTTTTGTTTTTAGCTACTGCACTCATATTACCCCACTTTACCACATTGTGTCCTGTTTGGGCAGGACAGAGAAAGACTCAACAAACATTTGTTGAACGGTTTGACTGTGCTTAGCTCCTTCCTTTAAATATTCCTAAACAGAGTCTCAGCATCTTCCCAATGCAAAATCCAGGCAGAAGTCTGCTTAATCCCCTCCTCAGTAATATGCCAATCTTCAGTCGAGTGTAGCACCCCACCACCCAGATGGTCTAAAGTTTGTACCAACAAAAGATTTTATATCACTAGTTTATGTCCTTACATACATGTATTAGTTATAACAATGCATCCTTTTCATAATTTTCAGTATCTCAGATCAATCACTAACCTGGTCTGCCCTTCAATCATTTTAGTCTGAGGTTTGACTATGATTTATGAAACTGTATAATAGGAGGAGGTATGTTCATCTAATACTGGCTGTTTCTTTCTCCTTGTTTAATCTAGATGGGAGAAGAAAAAACAATTGACTGCCAAGTAGGTGCTGATGCTCATTTGGTCTGGGACACGATAAAGCAGTTAAGTTCTATTTTGATCCATTCATCCTTCATCTCCCCCTTCTCTCTTCCCAAGACATTTTCATCTTCTTCATACATTCTTACCTGGTGTTTCCTGACCCTAAGTGCTAAAAGAACCCTAATTCCCTTCTAGGGTCCCCTTGCCCCCGTGCAAGAAAGAAAAGACAGTTCCTGTATCTAGTTCTTCTTTTAGATGTTCAAATTGACTTGGTTTATAGCTGAAATAAAAATTGGCCAGCTGAGGTGGTTTTAATAAATGATAATTCTTATTTTGACCATCAAATCAGCACAATGTGCTACCATTGTAATTAGCTAACTAGGAATAATAGGAAAGAACAAAGGAAAGGCCAGAAGTTATAAGCATGGTCATTTTGCAGCTTCACCAGGGAGCTGCAACTTTGCACTCCCCAGGGAACCACCTGTCTATTTCCTACCGATCACGGGGGAAGGGACTGGACAAAGGGGAAGATGGGCACATGCATAGTGAAGTTGGGGTGACGTAGGGAAAATACTTTTCTGTCAGTCTAGCCTGGGGAAACATGGGTTGGCTAGAGAGGGCGGAGCCACTGCAAGCACGTGAAATCTTAGGTTAAAATCTGCAGACAAAGGAATTCTCTCTCTTATTCCTTTTGCTTCGCTCCTGCTTCCTTGTACTTGCTCATGTTCCCTGTATAGCCATGTGGCCCTAGAAGTTGCATGGCTCAAGGCCATGCGGACCCCACATGCAGTGGATGACAGCTGGGAACACAAGCTAAGATAGCCTGATGCTGGACTAGATGGCGCAAATATGGAATACAAACTCTGGGGAATGGCTTTAGGTCTGCTGAAGGCACAGCTGGGCTTCTTCCATGGCAGGATGGAGGGAGGGGGGATCTTGGAAACTCAGGGATTTAATTCCCTCTATCTGGTTTCATGGAAAAGTAGCCAGAGGGTCATTCCACCTTAGAACTCAGGACCTGAAACATAACTTAGGTCAAGATGTTATCTTTTGCTTACCAGAAACCCTTACCTTGTGACCCTCAGTCAAGGCCTAGCCATTGTTTCTGGCTGCCTTAGGGGTTACTGACTAGTAGGAAAAGGGCGAAGGCTTCCAGGCCATGCTTAAAGAAACTGAATAGTGTGCTTGGGCTATACTGTATATTAAAATCATACATTAAATCAGGTCCCTCGGTTTCAGGTAGAGGGCAAACATGGCCATGTTTTTGGGTGAGGACAAGAAATCTTGACTCATCCTCAGAACGCCAACAATGTACCAAACCCAAGTTCAGAGACTATGACTGGCATGGACGGTGGATAGAGCAAGTCATGGAGGTGAGGTCTTCCCACCACACCTTCCTCCTGCTCCCCAGTGCTACCCTCCTCCATGTTCCAGGGTCTCCAAAGGTTCTGAGGTGTAAAACTGCATTTCTGTTGTTGAAAATACAACACAGACAGTGATCCCCTTGTCACCTTTGGTATCAGGATCAAGGATATTGCTCCATGGGTTCCTGCTTTCTTAGGACTAACTCTCTGAAATGGCGAGTCTGTGGTGGTGCCAGTGGGTGGTGGGGTGCTGGGGCCCCTAACTCTAACAGATTTTCTTAAAAACCCTCACAACAAGCATGTAGTAAAGCATCTACCTAATAAAAGAGTAACATGCTGATTGACCGTACCTTCGTGATGCCCACCAGCCAATCAGGAGTGAGTATGCAAATTAACCCAACAAGGACGGAGGGTTAATTTGCATATGCAGGCGCCGAGTGGCTGGGAGCAGGGCGGGACGCTTGCATCATCGCCATGGTGACGACGCAGGCATTCTGCACCACCCCAGCCACTCCAAGCCTCTGGGCAGCATGGGAAGGCATAAAGGTGGCTCCAGCCAGAGCAAAGGCGGTGCCAACAGCCAGGGGAAGGAAGGCTCATTCTTGCATGAATCTTCGTGCATTGGGCCTCTAGTGATCATATGAACAAATTCATAAAATAATTGGGAAAGCATGTATTTAAAATACATCATCTTAATGTGTAGAAGAAAGACGCTAAGGAAGTGCTATACTTTGCCACTGGAAAATGGATTGTTTTAAAAGTGAAAATATCCTAGATTTTGATTCTATCAAGTCCATTGAAGAAACCCCCTAGAGGGATTAGTAGTTGATGGTATTGGCTGGTGAATGAACCAGCTAGTGATCACCATAAACTCAGTTTCAATTCAGCTCTCCTAGCAGCTGGGTTCCTCCTGCATCCCAGTCTCCATTGCCTTCCCAAGCCCCTCCTACTTAACAGTTCTAGAGCTTCTACTGGCTGTGGCTTAGGAGCACCATGCAGGGATCAGGACAATGGGACACATGGGGAAGAGAAGGGCTCTGTGATGGGCAGAATTTGATAACTCAGGAATCAGCTTTCATTTCTACTCCTGCTGTTGCTACCGACTGACATTTATTTGATATTTCCCATGTACCAGGAACTTCAGAGACTTTATCTGTAGTCCTGCTAACAACTTTGAACGAGAGAAATTTCTCTCTCTCTCTCTTTTTTTTTTTTTTATGTTAAACCCGTGGGTCAGACAAGTTAAAACACATTTAACGTCACAATGCTAATAAGGGACAAAGATCTCAGAAAGATGACTGACCATAAACCTAACCCCTGTTCTCTACACCCATGTCCCTTCCAAGGATCACAGACTGACCTGCAGGGTATAGAACTCCCTGAAATTGTGGGATGGCTTGTGACATCTTTTAGCCTGATTTTATGCACAATTCCATCTATTTTTCAGACATAAACTCTCATTTCCCTTTGCAGGCACAAAAGGCCATCCGTGTAGCCCAAAACAACAATGTAAGCTCCTATCCAATTTCCTGTGCATATCTCTTTGACAGCAATTATGGCTCATCTTTCTAGCTTTTCATTGATATCTATTTTTCTCCAGATACATTGGGGGCACATGTCCAAGTTAAATATCACTTTATTTCCTGAGCCTTATTTATAAGTTCCCTTTGTCCTTTACTCTCTATGGGGTTTATGTTATATTTCAATTAGTTTCTTATAAATCTGTGCTGCAGGCTATAAATTGTACACTCATGTGACTAGACAATAAGCTCAAGACATTAAATTCTTCTTGTTATTTAATCTTGGACTTTTCAAGATTAGACCCAGACTATAGGTAATGCTTGGAATCAACCACTGAACACCACATCTGACCTTCCCCTTAAACCTCAAATTCACCCCCCTCATCTTCACCAGCCCCCTCAGGCCACTAGGCAGGGCACAATTGTCTATAACTCATAAATAAAAGTCAAGCCGAAACCGGTTTGGCTCAGTGGATAGAGCGTCTGCCTGCAGACTGAAGGGTCCCGGGTTCGATTCCGGTCAAGGGCATGTACCTTGGTTGCGGGCACACGCCAAAACCGGTTTGGCTCAGTGGATAGAGCGTCGGCCTGCGGACTGAAGGGTCCCGGGTTCGATTCCGGTCGGGGGCATGTGCCTTGGTTGCGGGCACATCCCCAGTTGGAGGTGTGCAGGAGGCAGCTGATCGATGTTTCTCTCTCATTGATGTTTCTAGCTCTCTATCCCTCTCCCTTTCTCTCTGTAAAATATCAATAAAATATTTAAAAAAAAAAAAAAAAGTCAAGGCCAGCAAAATTGTAAGTCTTGTCCAGGCTCATGCAATGATACAGCCATGAGCAGATCAAAAAGCTTTTGTGTCAAGACTATAAAAGATCAAAACCATTCATGCTTGACCTGTAGGTTATAGAAAAATGATTGACTATTATTTATTAAATTGCACTTTATTTGCTGGCATTAAAGAACAGCTTTCAGGGTTTTCTTTTAAGTGAGTTAGCTCACCTTGGAGTGGCTCTGGTAAAATGCTGACATCAATGAAGCATATTTTCAACTTCTGGGCCTTCTACTTTTCATTCCTTTGAATCCGCCTCATTTCTCTGGTGGGTTTACCCTCCCATTGCCAACTCCTTCTAGGTCCCAGCTGTGAAGCTCTGGGCCCTGAATATTCCTCGGGTCACTTCCTGACTGTGAGGGTCCTTTGCCCGTCAAGGCAGAGGTCCAGCTTTAGGTGGGTCCTCAGTTCAGGACATCTAGGCTCAAAGTGCCTTTAACAGAGAACAAAGCTTTCCAGTCCTACCTCCTAGCTTAGATGCAGCATGAGAAAGTAGAGCAGTGGCTATAGACAATTCTTTCAGAAAGTGGTGCTATAAAAGAGCTAAGAAATTGAATTGTGTCTAGAGGGTCATATGATGTCAAAGGATTTTTTTTTTTTTTAAGGAAGTACTAGGGCATGTCTGAGCACTGGTGGTGGTGATCCAGAAAGGAGGGAGAAATCGATCATGTAGGGAAAGAGGGGTTAATTGCAGGAGGAAAATCTCTGGGAAAGATAGGGGATAATATCCAGAGCAGAAGTGGACAGATTGACCTTTAATGAAGTGGGCATGCACACGCAGTCCTTGGCACATATACCTAGTACACATAGTAAGTGCTTAGTGAATAATTGCCACTATTATTACAAGAGTCTGTCTCCTTGAATAACCAAGGGCAACAGTTGGCCAGTCCAACTCATGGCTCAAAAGTCAAGCTGGGAATGATTGCATCAGCAATTGATATGGCCTGGCCAACAAGGAAGATAAAAAGACAGAGTGGTCCATTCTCTCCTACAGCCCCACTCAGCCAGGGTAGACTCCTACATGAGGGAGGTTAAAATGTGCTTGAAAAAGGAAAGATCCTAGTAATTGGTGAATAATTGACATGGCTGTCATATAACTGAGTCTGTTATTTTCTTTTTCACTGGATTGTGTTTGCCTATTAATAATGTTCTTTAGAGTTCCTGAGAGCAACAGCCAGGGCAGTGGGGTTGTGGGGCTGTGGAGAAAACCACAACCTTCAACCTCTGCTCTTGTGTAATCGAGATGCAAACCAACCATTCTAACTGCTGAGGCTCGTACCCAGAAGTGGTCATTTCACTGGCTCTCGCAGAGAAAACTCTTAACCAACTGTGTAGCAACCTAAGAGCCAATGCTATCGTTGTTATTCTAGGAAGTACTGTCTTCAGGCCAGGAACTCAGAGCTTACTCTACATGGAATGTTATTTTTAATCATTTGGCCTCAATGTTGAAACATAATAAGTGGATGTTCCTTGCCAAGTAGCTGATGAAGAAAGTGTCCATGTTCTCAAAAGCATCGTTAAAAAGAATTTTTACAGAAGAACACAACTCTTTCTCACTCAATAAAAATTTAAAATGAAAGTGTATCAGACAGGATTCTTAGTTGTACACATGATTTAGCAGAAAAATAATTTATTTTTTTTTCTTTTCTTTTTATTTTTTTTAAATAAATCTTTATTCAGATTATTACAATTATTTCTCCTTTCCCCCCCCATAGCTCCCCTCCACCCAGTTCCCACCCCACCTTCTGCCCTTACCCCCCCCCCCACTGTCCTCATCCATAGGTGTATGATTTTTGTCCAGTCACTTCATGAACCCCCCCATACCCCTTTCCCCCTGAGAATTATCAGTCCACTCCCTTTCTATGCCCCTGATTCTATTATATTCACCAGATTATTCTGTTCCTCAGGTTTTTAATTCACTTGATTTTTAGGTTCACTTGTTGATAGATATGTATTTGTTGTTCATAATTTTTCTCTTTACCTTTTTCTTCTTCCTCTTCTTTAAGAATACCTTTCAGCATTTCATATAATACTGGTTTGGTGGTGATGAACTCCTTTAGCTTTTTCTTATCTGTGAAGCTCTTTATCTGCCCTTCAATTCTGAATGATAGCTTTGCTGGGTAGAGTAATCTTGGTTGTAGGTTCTTACTATTCATCACATTGAAAATTTCTTGCCACTCCCGTCTGGCCTGCATAGTTTCTGTTGAGAAGTCAGCTGACAGTCGTATGGGTGCTCCCTTGTAGGTAATTAACTGTTTTTCTCTTGCTGCTTTTAATAATCTCTCTTTGTCTTTTGCTCTTGGCATTTTAATTATAATGTGTCTTGGTGTGGTCCTCTTTGGATTCCTTTTGTTTGGGGTTCTGTGCGCTTCCTGGACTTGTAAGTCTATTTCTTTCACCAGGTGGGGGAAGTTTTCAGTCATTATTTCTTCAAATAGGTTTTCAGTATCTTGCTCTCTCTCTTCTTCTGGCACCCCCATAATTCTGATGTTGGTACGCTTGAAGTTGTCCCAGACTCTTCTTACACTATCTTCAACTTTTTGGATTTTTTTTTTGCTTTTTGCTTTTTCGGTTGAGTGTTTTTTGCTTCTTTGTGTTTCAATTCTTTGACTTGATTTTTGTGTTCCTCTTGTCTGTTTTTGGGTCTCTGTATAATATTTTTTATTTCAGTCAGTGTATGTTTAATTTCTAGTTGGTCCTTTTTCATATCTTCGAGGGTCTCGTTATATTTATCGGCCTTTTCTAGGATATTCTTAAAAAGCCTTATAACCGTGGTTTTGAATTCTATATCCAGTCGTTTGTTTTCCTCCATTTCTTTCATTTGTGATCTGATTCTTTGACGCCGCATTTTCACTCTTCCCTGAGTTGGTAAGGTAGATTTGTGTGCTAGGTTTCTAATATGGCCCAGTGGTTCTGCCTCCCCAGTTAACCTGAGGTGGACACTCTTGGTGCACCCCTTTGTGGACTGTGTGTACAGCCTTGTTGTAATTAAGTCTTGATTGTTGTTGGTATCACTGGGAAGAATTGACCTCCAGGCCAGTTGGCTGTAAGGATCAGCTGTGTCTATGCTGGGAGAAGTTTGGTGCTGGAGACAGCCTTATAGGATTAGACTTGCCAAATTGCAATAGGCTCTGTGCTCAGCTTGGATGGGGTGGAGTCTCAGTCTTGGCTTCCTGTCAGCCTTACCCTTGCATGCACGTGCGCCTTTCAGACCTCCACCTTCCCTGGCTCCTGAGTCTCTGCCCAAGAGTCCAGACTCCCCCCACAAGAGCGTGGGTCCCCAGGGGCTCGCCTGGAACCGGGGTTCAGTGCAGTCAGGAACCTCCGACTCCCTTCCACTAGGGAAAGCCTGTGGCAACCTCTGCAGCCTTTGTGCGCACTGGCGTGCACGCGCGCGCTTTCAGTCCTCCGCCTTCCCCGGCTCCTGAGTCTCTGCCCGAGAGTCCAGACTCCCCCCACAAGAGCGTGGGTCCCCAGGGGCTCGCCTGGAACTGGGGTTCACTGCAGTTAGAACTGGGGCTCAGTGTCGTCAGGAGCCTCTGACTCCCTTCCACTAGGGAAAGCCTGTGGCAACCTCCGCAGCCTTTGTGTGCACTGGCGCGTACACGCTTTCAGTCCTCCGCCTTCCCCGGCTCCCGAGTCTCCGCCCGAGAGTCCAGACTCCCCCCGTAAGAGCGTGGGTCCCCAGAAGCTCGCCTGGAACTGGGGTTCAGTGCAGTCAGAACTGGAGTTCAGTGCGGTCGGGGGCTTCCTTCCCCCTTCCGCCAGAGAAAGTCAGCCAGGCTCTCAGCCGCCCTTCCTCTCTGCGCGCACAAAGACCCTTTGCCGTACCTCCAATTCTCTGTGAGCTTTTCTCTTTCCTTCTAGTTGTAGAATTTTCACTCAGCCAGCTTTCCTGTGGTTCTGGATGGTGTCCATTCTGTCTTTTAGTTGTAGTTTTGAAATTGTTGTGCGAGGCAGCAGTTTAGGTGCTTACCTATGCCGCCATCTTGGTTTCTCCCAGAAAAATAATTTATTAAAAAAATAGTGGAAATTACCCTGTTGCCCATTCACATAGACTGGATAAATAAGTTGTGATATAGTGGTGCAATGAAACACACAACAATGAAAAAAACACAAATAATCAATACATTTTACAATATGAATGGATTTCACAAACATAATATTGAGTAAAGAAAGGCAAACATTAAGTTCAGAGTATGTACTGTATATTTCCATTTACATAAAATTCAGAAACAGGCAAAACAGACCCACGGTGTTAACATCAGGATGGTCATTAATTTTTGGTGGTCAAAGGGCTGAAAGGGGGCTGGTCATACAGTGTGCTCTCTCTGAAAATGCAATGAGCTATACGTCTTTGATATGTACTCCTTTTTCTATATACACTGAGTGGCCAGATTATTATGACCACCCCATCAGTACTTCATTGGGCCACCTTTTGCCTTCAATACTGTGGCGATTCTTTTTGGCATTGACTCCACGAGATGTTGAAAGGTGATGTGAGGAATCTGACACCATGCCTGATGAATAGCACTGTCCAGTTCTGTGAGATTTGATGGTAGTGGAACCAGCTGCCTGATGGCTCTTTTAACTTCGTCCCACAAATGCTCAATTGGATTGAGATCTGGTGATTGTGGGGGCCACCTAAGCAAGGTAAAGTCTCCCTCATGTTCTTGAAACCACTCCTGCACACTATGAGCACCGTGGCATGGCGCATTGTCTTGTTGGAAGAAACCATCTCCATTGGGATATGCCATCAGCATGATAGGATGAACTTGATCAGCAATGATACTTAGGTATGTTGTGCTATTCAGATGTTGTTCCACACGAATTAAAGAGCCCAAATCATGCCAGGAAACCATGCCCCAAACCATAACACTGCCCCCACCAGCTTGAAGGGTTGTACTCATGCATGTGGGGTGCATGCTTTCATGCTGTTTCTGTGAAATTTTCACTCTGCCATCTGCATGATGCAACTGGAAACGTGATTCATCAGACCACATGACTTTTTTCCAATGTTTGACTGTCCAATCCTTGTGTTCCTGTGCGAATTGGAGACATTTTATCTTGGTAATTGCAGACAGCAAAGGTGTTCGAACAGGCCTTCGGCTTCCATATCCCATATGATGCAGTGTATGGCTAATTTGCCTACAAACATCAGGTGGTCATAATAATCTGGCCACTCAGTGTATGTCTTCATGGAAGTCACATAGAAAGAAATCAACAGAAGGGCTATTAATCAGTCAGAATATCACCAGTAACGCTGGAGACACAGTTTTTGGGCTGTAGGTCTACGCACACTTCCTAAATCTGACACAGAACATGATTGAGCAGATTGCCATTGAGCCCTAGATGCTGTTTGCTCTGCAAGACCCTTCCCTGGGAACTAGTGCCTGACATTCGGTTATATATGCATTTGCTTATTTTCTGCCTCCCCAACAAGAATGTGAGCCTACTGCTGCCTCCTGGTAGATACTCAGCACATTTTTATTGAATGCAGTTGCCTTCTTCGTAAGTGAGCAGAACTCCCTTCTCACAGATGCATTTTTTCTGCAGCTATATTAACCTCATCCATCAGGATCCAGGCAAGTCTGGCTGTCCCAGGAACACATTTGCTCTTTAAAGCGATTTCCCAGATTTCTTGTCTGATTCATCAGCATCAAAAATGTAAGTCTCGTCAGGCAATCTTATTTCCCGTAGTTCTCAGTTCCTAGCAGGGGAGTCGTCCCATTGTGACCCCTTCACACTCACAATAGAGACATGTAATAGCATCTCGAATATGCAATTGGAAACAAAAATTGCTGAGGCGAGTTGAGAGGGAGATGGTGAACTGAGAGATGAAAATCAGTCCATCAATGGGAGAGTGATGAGGTGATTTCCTTGACCTAGATGAGATTGCACAAATCCTGCTATGTTTATTGTTTTACTTTAACCCCCATTGACCCCAAGTCATTTATTTGTGGGGCCTGTGGGGGAATTCATCAGTGGAATCTTGCCCTTCCACTGCCCTTTTCTTGTTTAGAATGTTTTAGGAAAGATCTGACTGGCTGCTCAGATGGAGAATCTCGGGGGTGCAGTGCATATCCTACTAGCTTTAAGCCTTATCTCCCCGCCCCCCCCCCGCACCCCAACAAGGCATATGTGCTCCCTGACCTGTGTTAGCCCCTCAAGGCCTGCTCTGGCAGCTATGCGCAATGGTTCCCTGGGAGACTCACATAGGACTTTAGGTCCAAAGATGGACACCCTTTCCTTATCTTGGTGGAGAGAATGAATTGTCCTCATCATTTTACTTAGAATCCTCCCACTTCTATTAATACTGCCTCTATCCTTCCCAACAATGGGAGGTCAGAGAATGATTCCACAGGACCATTTTGTAAAATTTGGTCCTACATTTCTCCATTTCATTCCTGAATGGGGGTAGGTAGTTTGGGAGGGATGGCTGACAAAACTCAAAAAGTATCTCCATTATCAGTTGAGAGAGCAGAAAAAACGAACAAACAAACAAGCACCTGTGATTATTTCGTTCCTCCACTCTCCTTTGCCTATTCACCTCTCTGCTGCTTGCATATGATATCTTGATTTCTCTTCCTAGCTCTGTCTTCTCCCTTTGGCAGCCAAACTATATTTCCAACCACCAGATAGACATTTTAATGGAACTTACTAATGGCATCTCAAACTCAACATAGCTAAAAGCAAACCAATCATCTTTTATCCCATACCAGATTTTTCTTGTGGTTTCTTTATTTGGGTTAGTGACGGTATCATTTTCCCCTTCACCCAGGCTCAAAATCAAGGACTTCCATAGGCAACTGATTACTAAGTCTTGCCAACTTGATGCCTCTTTCCTTTTCTTAAAATATATTTTTATTGATTTTAGAGAGGAAGTGAGAGGGAGAGAGAGATAGAAACATCAACAATGAGAGAGAATCATTGTATATAAAGTGGCAGCAGTAAAGCACCCAATAACAATAGGGATTATTACTATCTGTCCTCTCATTACTACAATACTCACCACTGCTAGATTTTACCTTCAACAGGGCGGCTCTGATCATGTTTTTAAAACGCTCAGTGCCCCACCCAATATCTACTAACACCTAATATTTCCATCCTGGCCTTCCAGATTTTCCATGAAGTGCTTGTCCCAGCTTCTGTACCTTTTCCTTCCTTCCATTTACCCTGTGTTCCAGTCAAATGAACCTCCTCTTCCTACCCACACCTGCTCTCTGTTACAGCCTGTGTGAGGTTGCTTATGCTTGACCTTCGGTTTGATTCACCTTCCCTGTCCTTTACGGTCAAACACAATGAAGTCTCCCTGAAACTCAATGTCCTCATCTCTCCTTTAAAAGTCTCAGGGCATAATCACACCTCTCTTCAGGATGGTTCACTTTCTTCCTGGTCCTATCGCTGCCCATATGTTCATCTTACCTCTCCAGCCAGAGGAACCTTGGTTTCCCAACCTCACATCTCCACATGTCAAGATGAAAACTGGAACTTTTGAGCATCCATTTCCCCTATTCTCCAAACAAGATGCAACAAAACCAATTTGAGCAAATTCTCCACTAAGTCATTTGTCTAGCTAGATCAATGTTTGATAGACAAGGTCTTGCTCAAATAAGAGCCAAAGCTGGAAAATTATTGTGACTCTGAGAAATGGAAAAGGCCTGATTGTTCTAGCTCAAGCAATGGTCCGCTCACCCAGCCTGCTTCCCTGGGCTTTCTGCTTTGGAGATTAGCAACGCAAGATAGCGCACTGGCCTTAGTTCGTACAAGATGGGGTAGGTCAATTCCAACTTCTTGTATGTTTTCCAAATGGTACTTCTGCTCTTAACATCATTCGGATATAAATTTCAGTTCTCTTTAAACTCTTTGAGGATGCTAAGAAAGTCCTTCCCCCCTCCCTTCCCCTCCCCTCCCCCCAGTGACTGCTTCTTTCAGAATCCATGCTAGTTTCTTAAGAATTCCACTTGTGAGTAGCAATACTTTCCTCCAGACACTGGCCACAGACTGGAGGGTGTGGGAGGAAAACCAAGTCCTACCAGAAAACAATGAGGTTAAATTTCTTTTTGATAAATTGTAATACAATTTCCCTTCTCCTCAGAGCCCTAACTCACCTCATCCAATTTTTTTAACGCAATTAGAGTATTTTTTTAAAATCTCTCATTAAAACATTTAAATAAAGAAATCAGTAGGATATCACTAGCTTTACAAGTAATGAGGAAATATTTTATGAGTGAAGCTAGGCTCTTCAGGCTTAAAAGAATTTAAAGGTTTAAAATGTTTGTGTGCACCATCCTGCTTTTACAATGGGAGGTCAGAGAATGATTCCACAGGACCACTTTGTAAAATTTGGTCCTACATTTCTCCATTTCATTCCTGAATGGGTGTAGAGAGCTTGCTCTGAAATATACCACACACAGCACTGTTGACTCATGGTTCCACGAATGGCACTCATATATGCCAGGCTTGCTTGATGGACTTATCTGTCTAAAAAAATATCTTTCCTATTATTGTTTTAAAATATCTTTCTCTGATTTATTTTTGTCTTTGCTTATGATATTCTGAGTATATTTGTATTAGTTTTTCTTATTTTAATAAAAATTACATTAGAAAAAATTTTAATCATACACAAAGGTAGAGAAAATAATATAATGAAGTTCAAATATCAATCATTCAAATTCTAGAATTGTCAGTGCCTTCCCACTTCTGCTTCATCTATACATTTTTCCTTCCTTCCTTCTCTCTCTCTTTTAGCTGAAGAGTATTAAAGCAAATCCCAGAATCATGCCATTTCCCCCGCATGTATTTAAGTGTGAATTGCTAAAACCATGTGTATTTTCATACATAATTACCATACCATTATCACACCTATCAAAAATATCAAAGTTTGTTGGTATCATCTAGTACACAGTCCAAATTCAGATTTTCTCATTGTCTTTAAACTGTTGCCTTACAGCTGGTTTGCTCCAACTAGGTTCAAATACATGCGCACACGTTATATTTATTGGCTTGCTTGGAGCTGGAGCAAAGTTTTAGGATTTGGTAAAGGAGTGCCTCTGAAACAGGTGAAGGCCAGGAGAATGTTTTGAGATGGAGGACAAGCCTTTAAAAAGTATAACCTGAATAATGTATGTTCAAAAGGCACAAGTAAAGATCAGAACTATTTAGCTGGTGGATAGTAATTCTTTAAGTGTAACTCTCTGCACAGACTGAATTTTGTTTTGGTTGTGAGCATGACTTCCAGGAGAACTATCTGTCCTCTTCCGTCCCTTCTTATGCCAGTAAATATCCAGCCCAGGGCAGAGAAGAAATTGAGTGACTTCCAGAGTAAGCATTGTCACAGCTTTTGCTGCCAACCCGTTAGAAAGTTAGCTGTCCCATGTAATCCCATCTCTTCACTTATTACTCCATTTTTTTTTTTTTTTTTTTTTTTTTGGTAAAAACAGACCTGGTCTTTGCTAGTTCTGAGGTTGCTCTGTGTTAATATTAATGCCTTCTGGATAACCATACCAGAATATATGTCAGTACCTCTGGTGTTAATCATTTAACCTATAAAAATAATTTCTAATGCAACTTTGAATTATTGCGCAACCCTCCTGTTTATTAATATTTCACCATCTGTGGATCCTTGTGAAAAGGGGTCTAATTCAAAAGGTTCACTTCAAATATATTTTCTTTGGCTATGGAGATAAAAGTAATTGGCCATAAACGGTGGTGGGGGCAGCTTCCGTCAATGCACAGTAGGAGTTAGGGAGGGACTGATCAACTCCCTCCTACAGTTCTTTGCAGCTGACTTCAAACATTTTTTTTTTTTCATCCAACAGGGAGCCATTCAGGCTCCTAATTACCAACCCACTGGGATACCAAGTTGCTGGGAATTTTATAAAGCAAAATTCCCCAGGGAGTTTCAACAGAGGTGCTCAGGAAGCCAAAACCCCATTAGCTCTTTGGCCCAACACAAGAGCCCAGCTGCTGAGTAGCCTCCCACACTCCAGCAGCCGTCTTGTTCTCCTCAGTGTCAATGTCTGTTCATTGAAGGGTAACTCTTGAAAGTCTTGAAAGATGGTCCTTTTGCATGAGGAACTATCCGATGATCCACGGGAAGAATGTTGTACTGGTTGTGAACCTTTTTATTTAAGTGACAGAAAATCAGCCCTACTGATTTAAACAAAAAGGTCTTATCTTTTCTCATGCAACGGAACAGTCCGTGGGTATGCTTGAGTCACGGTTGGATACAAAGTCTTAGACAATGTCATAATGACCCAGGGTCTCTCCATCTCTTGGCTCTCTTCGTTTTGTTCTCTGTAGGCTTTGTTTTTACGGAGAAGAAATCCATTCATATTGTAAAATCCATTCATCTCCCTTCCTTGTGGACTGGTGGCTGCCAGCAACTTCACACTTATATCCTCATGCTACAAGTCCAGAAGTAAAGAGTTTCAATATTATTCCGTTGCTTAATGATAAGTCTAGAATTAATTCTGATTCACTTTATTTGGTCCCTATCTACATCTTTGGGCCAATTCTTTGGCCCAGGAGAGGTAATGTTCTGAGTGATGAGGTCTGAGTCATATGTCCACCCTTGGAGTCATAGTCTGATTGCATATGGACAGAAAGTGTGATAAGGATGGTTCCCTAAAGCACAATCAGGGTGCTGGAGGCACAAAACAATTGTCCACTTCAATTGGTAATGAAAACATTTAATAATCTAAGAATAGTGAGACAGACACATAACTCAGTTTGAGGAGGGAGAGAATAAAGGAGTTTGGCAGACTATCACTTTTAATGTTCTTCTGACCCCCCAAAAAAGTGCTTCTGACCCAACCTCTAAAGAACTTGTTCTAAATTTCTGGTCAGGGAAACAAGTTTAGAGAATCAAGGAGAAGAGCAAGGAGCTATCTGTAAGACATCTGGAAGCTTAGTTTCTAAAAGTTTATAATACTAGGGAACTATTAAAAAAAAAACACAAAAAAAACTAGAGAACAAAGATGCCATATTTGAAACCTAATTAAAGAACTGAGACTTGTTGGCAAAGACCTCTGTGACTTCAACAAGAGCTGAACCAAGGCTATAAGAGTGATAAGGTTATGGAATGAGATGATAGAAACTATGATGAAAATAAAGAAAAATGGCAAGACCATGCACCAGACTCACAGCAAACTCAGCCAAGTACCCTCCGTCAGAGCCGTGGCAGAATCAGCAGCCAATGCAGACAGCACAGCAGTTAATGGAGTGTAGTTCCAGGTCCAGGCACACCTTGACTCACATTCTCACTTCCTGTCTGTGTAAACTTGGGCACATTTCCTCCTCTGTAGTGGAGATAATGATATCATGCCTCCTTCCTTGGGTTGTATGAGGACTGAGTAATGTCTCAGATATAAAGGGCTTAGCACAATACTCAATAAACAACAGCTGGTGAGAACTAGATGTTAATGTTTTTGAAGCTGACATTTGAAGTTCTCAGGGGTCATTTTTGGTGGAAAATGTCTGGAATTCTGGGAAGAACTACTTGAGCGGTCCCTTTAGGGTTTGCAATTTGAAGGCAAGTATCTACCTGTTGGAGGATATTTTTTATTTGGGGTTTAGATGCTATTGTTTTTCTATGCCATCAAGCTGTGCTCTTCCCTCACCAAGCCCTTATCTGTTTGCTGACATACATTTACCTACAGGGAGGGGAATCCTTTGGGGGAAGAATGACGAGCAGTTCAGATTTATTAAACTACCTGTTGATCAGAGCTGGTCCCAGATGAGGTGACACAGCAGGGAAGGACTGCTGATCAAGAGGGAAGCAGAGTATGGGCTGGTGATTCCCAACATGACCCTGGGGTCCACCAGCCCAACGCAAATGATGTGCCTTAGAGAAAACGTGCATGTGTGTGTATATGCACGGCAAGAACCTAACACTAGGAGCCAGAGCACTCCAGACTTAGCAAGTTTTACTCTGAGCACCTAGGATCTACCCTCCCACAAAAAGAACATTTTCCCTCCCATCTCAAGGAAGCAGCAACAAGATGGGGCGGGAGCTGACCGGCAGCCCCTGCTCTGACATGACTGGAAGACACTCAACGAGGAGGCAGCTCTGACTGAATCTCATGCTACTCTTCTGCCTTTAGCACTTGAGGTCAGATCTAACACTTCTTCAAAAGGGGGATATGTTTGACTTATGATTTACCCAAAGGCAAACTTAAGGGCCATTACCCAAGGACACTGAATAGGCATAGAATGACTGTCTCAGATGAGTCTCTAATTGCAGTGGTGACATATTGACAATCCTTGTCAGTTACGTGTGCAGGTTGAGGACCAGTGACAGTAATTAACATTCCGGTGCAGTGCTGGCACTGTTACTGGCAAATAATTTCAGCCACTGAAGCATCTGCTAATTGGAAGAGAATTGTTTCCAATTTTCCATGGCTTCTTGACCCACACATGCCACACAAATGAAATATTGGAAAAGAATGAAAGCTTAAATCCCTACTCTGGAACAGTATTTAGAAACCTCTTGGAAGAATAGAGATATAAAAGAGGCTTGATGCAGGTCCAAGAGTCTTCCTCTTGGTAATATATAGTAATAGGTCTAGAGGTTTCTCCATTGCCCTTTCCTCCCTGAGTGCTGGATAAATGACAAGAGATTAAACGGCAAAGAGAGCCAGGTTGAATCTTGCCCTTTATGCCCTCATCACTCTCACAAGCTTTCCCAGTCTTTTCAAACTTGGAGATTGGAGGAGAGATAAGCCAAGAGCATGGGATTATAGGAGAAGACAGGCAAATTTTCTGAATCAGTGGTTGTCAAACTCAGCTGGAAATTGAAGTCACCTGGGGAGCCTTAAAAACACTGATGCCTGAGTCCTATCGCAAAAGATTCTGATTTCAATGTAAGGGCATTAGGATTTTATAAAGCTCCCTGGAGGATGGAGCCAAGGTTGAGAACCATTGTTTTTAAGTTGTTTGCATCACCCCAAAGAGAGAAAGGGGAAATGAATTTGTGGTCACCTCTTACTTAGCAAGACTCCTTAATGGTAGTGTTTCTTAACCCTGGCTGAAGTTCAGAACCATCTAGAAAGCTTTTAAAACATCCAGTGCCAGGGCCCATCTGAAGGTGGAATTAACTCAGGATCCCTGAGTGTGGGATATGCATAGTGGCCTTTTTATTTTATTTATTTCATTTTAAATCTTCATTGTTGAAAGTATTACATATGTTCCCCTTTCCCCGCCCCCCCATTGAACCCTTCTAGCTGGCCCCTGAACACCTGCCCCCCACCCCAGTCCTTCACCACAGTATTATCTGTGTCCATGGGTTATGCATAGATGCATACTAGTTCTTTGGTTGATCACTTCCCTCCCCTGCCTTCCCTCTGAGATTCCGCATTCTGTTCCATGCTTCTACATCTCTGCATCTATTCTGTTCATCATTTTATTTTGTTCATTAGATTCCCAGTGGCATTTTTAAACATTGATTCTCCAATGAGCCAGGGTTGAGAGCTACTGCTAAGGCATAGTTCTCAAACTTTTAGTGTGCATAGGAATCATCTGGTGAGACTATTAAAAATATGTTTTCTGGTATCCTATCCCCTGAGGGTGGGCCTGAGAATTTTATATTTAACAGACCCCACAGGTCATTTTGATAAAGATGGCCATTAAAACCACTCTCATCCATTGTTCTGATTGCTTTCTTGTCTTGGCCAAGTGCACTTTGCTCAACATAAACACTCTGCCACCTGGCCTTCGGTGGTTTTCAATTGAAGGGGCAGGGGGAGGAGGCCGTACCACTTTCCTGGGGGGCGGGGGGGGGCATTTGGAAACATCTATGCTTTTCTTCTATTGTTCATGATTGGAGCTGCAACAGATATTTGGTGAACAAAGGCCAGGCATGCCAAACAGCCAGTCCTGCCACAAAGAATCAGCAGTCCCACCCCAAATATCCATAGTGCACCCAGTGAGAGACCCTGGAACGTGGGATGGTTTTGATTGTGATCGGAAGCATCAACGTATAGAGTTAAGCACCAGGGGTGCATTAAGGTTAGTAACCATGAGATTTGAGGGAAGGTCTAGAAGTTCAGGAAACCAAGATATGTCATAAAGCTTCCTTCCCAGCTATCTGTATTCCTCTCTTCTCCTTGTCTCTCCAAGAGGGCAAATCTAACTTCCCCGTGCTCTCCATCCCCTCACCCTGGCCACAGTCTCTACCAGAGACTCAGAGATGGGCCTAAGGGTCCTATATTCATTTTTGGCAAAGTCACAACACAAGCCATCCTTCCACTGGTCTCCCGACTCTGCTATTCTTAGCCAGGAGACCTTGGATGAGTCGCTTTATCAAGCAAGTCCTAGAGTCTCCATCTGTAAAATCGGTAGGTTGATCTGGGTGGCTTCTACAGCCCCTTTTATTTCTGACATTTCATGATTCAATTCCAGGTTCAAAATTCTTAGTTTTAGTATAGAACTGTCCCAAAATATTGTTCCTATTTATCCAGTTGATTCTGAGATACCTTTACTGAAGCCAAACTTTCCATCCATAATGAAAGATTAGATTTAAACTAAATTGTCCTGAAAAAAGCAAATGCATTTACTTGAATTCCTTCTCAGACCTAATAACTATCACATGGATCTTACTTGAGAGCAGAGTTGTATTCAGTGACCCAGATTCACAATTTTTTATTAGGAAGCATAAATTAGGTCATCTTTGGCCTAGATCAAGGTTTTTATTGACACTTTTGGGTCTGATAACGCTTTGATGTGGGAGGCTGTCCTGTGCATTGTAGCTTTTATCCCTGGCCTGTATTCACTAGATATTAGTAGCACCTCCCACCCCGTGTTGACAAATAAAAATGTCTCCAGACATTGTCACATGTCCCCTGGGGAGAAAAATCACTCCCAGTTGAGAAGCACTGTCCTAGATGTTGGGGAGGCAATGAATACACTCTCTTCCCTGCTTTCAAGTATCCCATAGTTCAGAGGTGAGGAGAGACCCATTGAACAGTTAGTTATGGTATTTCAGGGGGGTGATGTGATGGAAGCACACAGGGTTTTAGGGAGCAGAAAGGGCACTCAGCCAGGGAACAATCTCCTGGGATGAGCCTTCATGGATGAATAGGATGTGGCCAAGTGAAGTGGGGGTGAGGTGGGTGGAAGGCATTGGAGCACAGGTAACAGCGGAAGCAAAGCCACAGAGGTGAAACAGTTTGGTGTGGGTGAGCGCCCAGCTGCAAGGCAACTGGCAGGCAGAGGTGACATTGGAGAGGTAAACAAGTCTTGTAAGCCTTCTCAGATGTTCTTTTACTAGGAAATGGGGCAGAGGGAGGCCTGAGGCAGAGGCGAAGCACAGTAAGATTTGCACTGTGGATAGGTCCACTACAGTGCCATGGGAAGACTGGGTCATAGCAGACAGTTTTGGAAGCTGTTGGAATAGGTAATCCAAGCAGGAGAAGGTGGGGGGTTGGGCCCATGAAGGGGGTGAGGGGCTACAGAGAAGGGAGCAGTATGTGCTGAGGAGGCAGAAAGAAACTAACAATAAGCAGAGAGACATATTTCCTGAAATTCCTTAATGCTATATTTAGAATTCCAGAAAGTTAGAGCTGTGAGGGACCTTGGTGATCTCCTAATTCAGTGTTTCTTTTTAATAACTGAGGCCCAGAGAGGTAAGAGCCATCCTTAGAACCCAGGCACCCTAGTTCTCAGACGAGGGTCTGTCTAGTGACTAATGGAAGGTGCTTAAAATGGGGGAAAATGGTCTGTCTTCTAAAACAAGAAAGGGAACAATCTCTTTGGCTGAGCCTTCATGTATGAGTAGGAGTTGGCCAAGTGAAGGGGGTGAGGGGGGAGCACAGGTAACAGAAAGGATGCTGCACTGTGGCTGGGTGGCTTTAGTGAAACCTTTTGCAATCACTCAGTCCATAGTTGAGATCTGGACTTTTTGCTGCGTGATGATGTTTGCCATTGGGCTTTTTGAAGAATATATCTCATGTCTAGCTAACAATGGCTTCAAAGTTGAGAGAGGGTATGGCTGCAATGAACCAAAAGAGGGAGGAGCCCCAGCTCATGCCTGAATAAAAAAGCCTGCAGGCACAGCAGCTTTGTCAAATACTCATGAAGCCATCACCAGATGAAGTTCTGTTTCATGATATACCTGCCTTTGTTTCAATACAGAAGGATGCACCAGGTTTACTGTGGAGCCTCGAGTTTCCTCTGGCTACAAACCTCCCCAGTGAGTGTAACTCAGTTTAAGATGTGTAGCCTTAGAGTAAGTAAAGTATATTCCTCTCCTCTAAAAGTATATTAAACATCAATTCTCATAGACATTAAGTTGATGGAGTTATTTTATGAATTACTCCACCTTTCCTTCAGAACCGAAGATGGCTGCCACGTTCCTGCCTAGAACTTTGAAAGAACAGACTTCAGTGGATTGTGAGATATGATATAGCAAACCATAGAAATTCTAACCAAATACCTCTGGCAAATTGGTACCTGCCAAAGGGGGGAAGGTGTGGCACCTTTATGTGACCTACAGGTGTAAGGACAGGAAGTGTGAAAAAATGCTCCCTTTGTTTTAATATCCTGAATGCCATGGGCAAAAACTCCAATGACTTAAGTCTTGTTTCATAACAAAAGTGTTATGCAGAGAGCCCAAAGCTGAGTCTCCTAAAGTCACTGAGAAGAGACTGAATCTCAAACGTAGTTGAGTCAAAGAGAGCAAGAGGAACATCCTCAGGAAAGAGCATTACATGAAGCCACGTTCCACCGACATGTCCTCTATTCCTACTCCCAACTCCAAGGGGATTTTTCTCTACAGCATTTTCCCAATATGAGGAGCCCCCTGGCACTTTCAGTAGACATAGCTGGATAGATAATTTGGTGGCTCATGGAGAAAGTTGGATATTAGGCCATTCATACTGAATCATTACGTGACATTTTCAGTAGAAATCCACCCAATTGTTATTTCTCTTGTTAGGCACAGATGAGAACTTGCCCCCAAATGTAAGAGGTCAGTCTCCATTTTGGTTTTTCAACTTATCAACTTTATAAGTGGTGGGGCCTTTCCACCCACATTCCTGACTTCCCAGGCCCTTCCTCTGAGCACCCCTGGGACCACCTCAGTAGTCGCAGGGTGAGCCTGAGAAGCCTTATTGACTATCTCATCAAATGCGTCTTCAGAATGTTTGTTCTGGCACATGAAGCCTACTTTAAAGATAGGTGCCTTGATTTAAAACAATAGGAGATGTGTTCAATGAAACACTTGGATTCTACCACACTCTTTGTCCACAACAGAATATGGTGGGTTCAACACCATAAACCACTAGGGAATACTGTTTACCTTACTCTTCATGCCTAAGGCAAACTAAATTTTACTATAAATTGCTCAAAGGCGAGGGCCTCTTCCAGGTCAGTTTTAGGGAATGGAAACCTTCTGGCCACACAGAATCAATTTTTGTTTTCTGCATCAATCTGAGTGCTTGGACTCAGCCCCCTCATGAGTTGCAAGACCATCTGACTTGGTCAAAGTCACAGCTAGAGTTTCTCTTTCACAGTGTTATTTAGAGACAGACCATTTAGCAAAATACAGGATGTTTTTAGCAACAAGGGTCACTTCTAAGAAAGGGCTGGTCTTTATAGCAAGTATTTGACTTGCTTCACTGCCAATAAAATGGGGTTGGAGTGAGCAGCATTTGGCAGCCTCTTACTGGTCCTGCTAGCTTTATTAGAAAACTCCTTTATTTGCAGCCTTACTAAAATCCTTATTTGTTCGGCTTCCCTTCCAGAATAATTTTTCTCGTCTGCCTACCATACTCTGAGAAGAGTGACCAAAAGTAAACAAAGTTGGAGTGACCCCCTCGAACCCCTAAATCCAATTCCCGTTCCCAGCCTTAGACCCTTCCAGGGTTTGGTCTGCCCTTCAAACAATGAACCTCTGCTATCACAATAGGCATGTTTGTCTTGGGGCTTCCTAAACCCTTGGTGGCATTAATAGAATATAAAGCATCGGTGGATTTATTGCCTGCATTTGGCTGGGTCTATGCAATCATTCTCTGCCAAGGGAGATATCAGCAGGGGACAGAAACTACTAAGAGAAGCAAACAAACATAAGTTTACTCCTTACTAAACTGGAAAGCATCTGTGTCCACATATCCCTTTCCAAAGAGTCTCGGAAGCAAGCTCTTTTGACTTTATGTTGGCAATTCCATATGCTTGGCAGAGGTTCCTGTAGCTCCCTTTGTGAGTAGAAAGCTCTCTGAACCTTGCAAAATTAGAGGTTACCCTCTGAATAACCTATGCATTGTGTCCAACGCTCAGTGTTTTTAAGAGGAATTCATTATAATTAATTCCCCATTCCCTCTCTTTTCTTTCTGCAAAACTTCACAATGTGGCTGGCTCCGCTCCACTCACTAACATCCCCTTCATCTCAGACCCTTCTGTCCAAAGTTTGCCTGAGCTTTCCTGAGTTCAGGCTGCTGTCCCTGAAGTTTTTGTGTCAACTTTTCTCCTATTCCTGAACTTTGCTTCATTTGGCCTTATTTTCTTAACACATTTTTTATCTGCATTGGAATGAGAGAGTTGGGGGGGTATATAATCTGTTTATCCCAAAGCTGTGTCTACTCCTGAAAAAAAAAATGAACTGGAAAATTGACCAATTTGCAAGTTCCTTAGTCCTAAAAGCAACTTTTTTCCCCTCCAAATAATATTAATAATAAAAAAACAAGCAAAATATATGACTCCAAGGACACTGAATTAAGCAAATAATTGTCTTCATTTGCCCTTTCTTCTTGCTTATAATGACAAACAAACAAACAAATCAACCAACTAAACCCTCCAATGGGTTCTCCATCTGAACTCCTTCATGTGGAAACTGTTCATAACGGAGGCAGGTGAGGCCCAAGGGAAGGCCAGAGGCACTCTGACAGTGAAACCCAAAAGGATTCATGAAGAAAACACTGTGACTTTTCTTCCTGATAAGGAGCCTATAACATCTTGCCACATAAACCAAAAGATTCCAGTGATCCTTTGTCCAACAAGCTTCTGCCATTTCTCCATGATCCAGGAAATGCCAAACACATATGCATGTGAGCCTTGGTCTACATAAAGGTGCCACACCTTCCCCCCTTTGGCAGGTACCCGACCTGACCCATGCTTGAAGCTCTGAGCAGCCAGCTTCCTACGAATTCGTGAGTGTGTTATTGGTGTCCATGGCTTCCTTCTGGTAGAACTTCATGGAGCTCTTAACATTAAAGATGCTGCTGTTCTCTTGGGGGCATCACCACCCAGAAGTTAAGGGATGAGGCATCATGTTTCTTCCCTCTACTGTAACTCAGGTTATGTACTCCCTCCCCCACTGGAAGTCAGATTTCTGATGGACCCATTCATCCTTGTGGCTCTGGTACCCACCTAATGGGGTACATTGCCCTTAGTAAGACCTCAGTAAGTGGTTGTAAGTGGAACTCAGTAAATGGCTACTTTTGGCCTCTGAACTGACAACACAAAAAGAAATAGACATAAGTATGATTTATTCTCGTTCTGTCATATTTATTTCAGTCCCCTCCTTAATTCCTCACTAACATTCCCATGTTTGCAGGACTCCCAGATAGTCTCCTTTTGGGTCTTGCCTAGGTTCTAGAGTTTTCTCTCCTCTCTCACTTCACAATACATCACTGGAGAGCTGCTTCCCACAGAACTGATGCGTTAATGGCTCGCAATGGTTTAATTCTGTTAAAGCAGTTGCATTGCATCTGACAGAGCTCATGGGAAAAGTTTAGGCACCACCAGGATCACTGAGGAATTTACTTTTGACCAATGGTAGTCATTATCAGTGATATCGCTACTATTTCTTGGAAGCTTATCTCCGCTGTGGTGGACTCAATGTTCTCTGATATTTGAAGACAAATATGCCAGGAGCTATGTTTACATAGGTCAAAAACAGTAGCTCCCATCAACAAAAACCAGTCAAACCAGTAAGCTGAGGAAACTAACCAAATGTTAGCTGCTCTGAGGCAAACTGCACAGTTGATAATGAGCTAGTCAGGATCAAACAAAGATCAGGAGTCCAGGACTTGTCATAAGCCGCAGAGAGGGGGGTGATACCATATTCTCGGGAACATTATCTTCACTCGGCTTCAGGGGCCACACTTCTCAATCTTTCGTTCTTTTCTGTTCTTATTCCTTCATGTTTCTGTGAAGAACGCTTTCATCCTGTCTGTATTCATTGTCTGGGGTTGCCATACAAATGGTTACAACCCAGTGGCTTAAATCAACAAACATTTATTCTCTCACAGTTCTTCAAGCCAGAAGTCTCAAATTAAGGTACCAGCATGGCTGGTTCGTTTGGAGGTTCTGGGGAAGAATCCATTTTATACTTCTTTTCCCTAGTTTCTGGTGGTTGCCAACAATCCTGGTGTTCCTTCATTTGGGGCTGCGTGACTCCAATCTGTACTCTTTGTGGGCTTAGAGGACATGCCTTGTGTCTTTTCATTGCTGGAATGCACTCTCTTTAAAGGTTAGTATGCATCTGGGCTGAAGGGACCATGATATCCTCCTCTGGGTCCCAGGTGCCTCCAGCAAGTGCTTGGGCCGCCCCACACTAAGTGAATGTTTGATAAAAGAAATCTTTGTTGGCTCTGTCTAGGTGATGCAGGTTCAGCCATGCCAGGTTCCCACTTGACCAAGCAGCTCCCTCTTAGAACCCAAAGTCAAAGCTTTGTGAGGCAATGGATAGATACCATTAGCATTCAGGGCGTTGCTGGGCCAGCTTGTGCTGCCTCTTGAGAGCCAATTATGTGCATCTCTTCCAAACTCTGCATTCAGTGACTTCACATTAATAGCTTGGAATCAGACATGGTGGGAGTATTTTCAACATGGAAATTGGCAAACCCTACTAACCAGAACTCCCCACCCCTGGAGAACTAGTTGTTAAACATGTACCTGCACATCACTGTTATGTTGCTAATCCAATCGTCAATTCTCAGTTCTCATCCTGCCTGACTTCTGGACATGATGACATAGTTGATCAGTCTCTCTTTGGAGGGGCAGTGTCTTTCCTCAGTTTCCAGGAGACCATACTTCTCAACCTGCTTTGCTCATTCCTTCTCTTTTCTCTGATCTCTTAACATGGGGTGCCCTAGGATTTCGATCTTGGACTTCTCTTCCCTTTCCAACCTACATTTATTCCTTGGTGGTCTCTTTCAGTTTAATGTCTCTAAATTTCATCTATATGCTGAGGACTTCAAAATGTGTATTACCAGATTGGACTTCTCTGAATTCTAGCTCTACATTCCCAGTTGCCTACTCTATAGCTCTACTTGAAAATCTAATCGACATCTCAGCTTAAAATGTTCAGACTTGAAACCTTGATATTCCATCCAAAACATCCTTCATCTATAGTTTTATCCACCTATAGTTTTCTACTAGTAGTTAATGGCAACTTCATCTGTGCAGCTGCTCAGGCCCAAATCCCTAAAGTCATGTTTGACTTCACTACTTCTTTCACAGCCTCACATTTAACCCTCCAGCAAATTCTGTTAGTTCTGCCTTCAGAACATATCCACAATCTGACCACTTCTCCTAACTGACCATAACCACTCTCCAAGTTTAGATTTTTGCAACATTCTTCTAACTGTTCTCCTGTTTCCACCTTGTCTGCTTAGTCTCACTCATAGTGGAGGCTCCAGCCATTGCAATGGGCCAGCAGGCCCTTGAGCTGACCTTCCTTACTTCCTAATGACTCCACTCCAGGCACAGGAGCCCCTCCTGGTTTCTACAACATGTCAGGTATGCTTCTGCCTGAGGCCTGTGTCTGCTTTCTGTTTTCTTTCCCTGAATTTCAGTCTGCATGACTATAATACCATGTGATTAGCCTTCAAGACAAGCAGCGTGACTGCAGCTTATGACATCACCCTTCATCGATCAACTTTTCTTCATAAACAATCTCACTGCACCGGGGGAGGGCTGTGCAAGGATAAATTGTTTCTCAGGCAAAGACTTTCTGGGAAATTCCCAGAGCCGTGAGTCCCTGAGAAAAACTCCAGGCCAAAGCCACCTGGCTCTGGTTCCAGGTCGGTGCTGGGAGTGTGTGTCTGGGAAAGAGGCCTGCACAGATCAGGGAGGCCTTGCTGGTGATGCAGGACCTCCAAAAGGCTGAGGCAGGCCAGGGCGTACCCAAACGTGTGACTCCAGGGGAGGCCAGGTCCTTTCCTGGCAGCTCAGAGAGAACCACCTCTTACTGGCTCAGCTTAGACTTACACATGAGTCCATCTGGTCAACTCTGGACCTGACAGGCTCAAGGGATGGTCTTTGGGAACAAGAAGTGATCAGAACCCTGGTCAGGCCCCGAGCTCTGCAGGCTAGTCCACTTTAGGGAGGTAAATGGGGAAATTTTACTTTTTGGTTCATATACCTTGATGTGGCACATTATTATTAGACCAAAGGCCTTTTGAAGTATGAATGTGCTAGATTTTAAAAAAAAATTCTCTTTTTTATAACTTTTAACCATGATTTGGGTGCAAGACAAGATGGTCCACTCTGTGGTACCAGAGGTGGGTGAGAAAAGAGGCTGGAATCCAGCACAAGACTGAAAATCACTGTGGCGACTGACTCCAGAGGGCCGGCTGGGTTGGCTCTCAAGGGGAA
The DNA here is from genome assembly GCF_963455305.1 of Plecotus auritus. Lineage (NCBI taxonomy): Eukaryota > Metazoa > Chordata > Mammalia > Chiroptera > Vespertilionidae > Plecotus > Plecotus auritus. Next base: position 156,069,640 of record NC_137782.1, read on the forward strand.
GGCTACCTGTTCTGCTTGTGCAGCAGGCAGGAGTCCACAGGGTTCCCATCAGCTGACATCGGGAAAGGGTTTCAGAGGCAGCACTGGGACGGGGAGGGGGAGGACAGACTCCTGAGAGGCACGGAGAAGGGTCTCTAGCCATCAGCCTGAGGGGCAGGGCGGGCTGGGGAACAGTGGGGTTAACAGGTCAGAACAAAAGAACAGGCACCATGACAGAGGCTAACATGGGTTTGGGGAATGAGAAAGAATAACATCACCAACAGTTCACTGAACATGGAATTAACACAAAACTGAGCTATTTCTTTATCATCCAGGGTAAGTTACCCCCGGCACAGGGAGGAAACAGGGCAGGAATGTTTCTTTTGCTGCCTCAAATGTCTACTTTCAGAGGCCCCATGTAGCTCCCCATTCAAACTTTATCTTTACCCCTTCTTCTTGCTCCCTCTCCCTCTCTCTCTTCTTCAAATATTTATTGAACACCCACCCTGTGTTGAGGGTTTAGCAAAAAGTCTCCGATCTCATGGATCTTATATTCTAGTCCGGTGAACCATACTACAAACAAACATATAGCTGTTAAACATATCAAGTGGTAATAAAAAGTGCTGTAAAGGAAAACCAAGTAGGAATAGGGTATATGCGGGGTGTCCAGGAAAGATCTGTCTGCCAAGATGACATATGAGCAGAGTCCTGAAGTGAGGGCACAAGCCGTGGAGATATGTGGGCCAAGACCAGGAGGGCAAAGGCTGTGAACTAGGCGCCTATTTGGCTGTTTGAGAACCAGCGAGGAGGCCTGTGTGGCTGCAGCCCAGTCAGGAAGAGAAGGGAGTGGGAAGCGATGAAGTCAGAGGTAACTACAGGCCAGATGGTGTGGTAACAGCTAGCTCTCATTCAGCTTCAGGAATTTGTCTTCCCAGGGTAAATTTTTTACTCAAATTCTGTAGAAGCATCAAACCTTATAGGAATGATTCCGGAGTGTCCTTTCAACTTCCGGGGAGAAAGGCTTCACACCCCACCACGAATATCTGCCGCTCACAGCCTTGTATCCCTTCTTCTCTAAAAAGTGCTTCCAGGCTGAGGGTGTGGGGGGCGGCAGGGGAAGGGGACTTCCTGCAGCAGGAACAGAAAACTCACACTGTGTTCTCTGGCAATGGGCCTCCTCCCGCCCAAGGGATGTCTTCGGGGATGGCCACAGGGCGGGCAGGAAAGAGGTGAAACACCCTGGTTCCCTCTCCTCCTGTGATGGGTCTTATCTTCAAAACCTCTCATGTGTCAACTGGTTCTTCTTCTAAAGCAAGGTCAAGCCTCAGGATTCTGTGAGCCTTAAAAAGAACGTGCTCGCCTAGCCAGTTTGGCTCAGTGGATAGAGCGTTGGCCTGCGGACTGAAGGGTTCCAGGTTTGATTCTGGTCAAGGGCATGTGCCTGGGTTTCGGACTTGATCCCCAGCAGGGGGTGTGCAGGAGGCAGCTGATCAATGATTCTCTCTCATCTTTGGTGTTTCTATCTCTCTCTCCCCACCGCTCTGAAATCAATAAAAATATATTAAAAAAACAAACAACAACAACAAAAAACTTAAAAAAAGAGACATGCTCACCAAACGGGAAAAAAGATAAAGAAAACTGTATCTAGGAATATAATATCAAGTTGTTGGCAAGTAAGGACAAAAAGAAAAAAATTTAAAGCAACCAGAGACTAAAAGGCACAGACTCACAGGGACAAGAATAACTCCAGACTTCTCAGTGGAAACAGTGCAAGCTGAAGACTGGTATGACATGTTTAAAGTGCCGAAAGAAAAACTCTCAACTCAGAATTCTATGCCCAGGAAAAATACCTTCCAAAAATAAAGGCAAAATAACTGGAATACTACACTGCTATAAAAAGGAAGGAACTCCTACCATTTGCAACAGCATGGAGGGACCTGGAGAGCATTATGCTAAGCGAAATAAGTCATTTGGAGAAAGATAAATATCACATGATCTCACTCATTTGTAGAATATAATGAACAACATAAACTGATGAACAACAGCAGATCCAGAGATAGAGAAGCATTGATCAGACTGTCAAACCTCAGAGGGAAGGCAGGGGAGGGTGGGGAGAAAGGGGAGAGATCAACCAAAGGACTTGTATGCATGCATATAAGCCTAACCAGTGGACACAGACACTGCGGGGGGGGGGGGGGGGGTTGAGGTCACGAGTGGTGGTGGGAGAGGGGGTGGGGGGAACAATGGGGGGATAGGACACATATGTAATACCTTAATAAAGAAAAAGAAAAAAACTAACAAGTGTTCATACAAGAGACTTCATTGCCCATAGGTATACACTAAAATAAATGTTTTTAAGCAAAAAATAAATTCTTAAAGCTGAAGAAAAATGATGCCAAATGGAAATGCATATTCACTCAGAGGAATAGAGCACTGGAAATAAAAATACATCTGTAAATATAAAAGCCTTTGTTTTTTTTTGTTTCTTAATTTATAATTTACTGACTACCAGGTATGGACAACAATGTTGGCTGCTTGACTTTGAATCCCCCCATACAACTTTAAAATAACCCCCACAAAACAATCCCAACCCCCCAAACCAAAACCCCATAGAGTAAATGAGGAGAGAAAATAGAAAACAATGCCATGCTTTCAGCATGACTAAGAATCAGAGACTACTACAAGCTTCAAATTATTACCAGGTAGAAAAATGAACCAAATTCCAACAACCTCAATCCCAGAAAGAGAAAGTCTAGCAAAGTTAAAAAATACTGGACGTGATTTGGAACGTGATTGTTCACAACACCAGCTACAGGGAGGGAAATGGAAATGAGTCAGATAAGATTAGAGCCTTGGGGAAGTGTTGCTTCTCGGAGAGAATAAGGAAGAGTGGTGATATCCTTTGGAAAGATAGCAGTAAAAGGAAAGAAGGAAATAAATGGATAAAAATCAATAATCTTGAAAAAAAATAGACACATTAAACTCTTTTCTTTTTCCCACTCGCACCATCAACATCGTGCATAAAGGAATCGGAGCAGAAAAAGGCAGAACTGATGGCAGGTGCTGTCCTACACTAGAAACCTCCCCCACAAAATGAACAGGAATAAGAAGAGATCATACCTGAACAAAATTGTTGTTTAAAAAAATATGAATCAAAGCAATTCCGCTGAGGAAAATATCCTACCCCTCCCCCCCAAAAAAACCCACGAAGCTTAGGAAAAGTATAGCAACATACGCCAATAAAAATTAATTATCTTTTATTTTTTAATTTTTTTATGAATTTAGAAGGAATTAATTATCTTTTAAAGAGAATTTAGAGATGTATTAAAAACACCTTGAATCACAAATATAAAACCTAACAACACAAACGGAACAAAAAAAGAAAAGAGAGAGAAATGAAATACTTAAATGTAGGAAAAGATACAAGAAAAAGACAAAATCATAACAGAACTGAAAACTAAATTACAAACCCCAAGGATGAATACATTTAAATAGAGATTTAATCGAAGGCACTAAAAAGCAGGGAAACAACCAAGAGAGTAAAACAGATAAAGAAGTAAAAAGGGTCAGAGGAAAGTAATTGAAATAGAACACAGCAAAGCATGTCCAATAGGAGTTACTAAACGAGAAGATCAAAACAATGGCTCAGAACTAATATTTAAAATTCTAAACCAAGAAAACTTTCTAGAAATAAACCCCAAGCTGAATGTACACAGTGAAGGCACCACTTGGTAAAACTGACCTGAACTGATCATCTCAGAGAGAGTTCTGGTAAACGTGCTTGGCTTTAAAGAGAAAAGAAAGAAAAAACTCCATAGGGTTTCCCGATGAACACATGAAATAGCTTGAAAGGAGGAGAGGATTAGACTCACATTAGATTTCTCACCAACAACATACGAAGCTAGACAAGAAGGGAGCAGCAATTTTAAGAAACTTTAAGAAAATGCAAAACAAGAACTTTAGATCCAGCCATGCTATTCTTCTAGTATCAAGGATGTAGGAAACCAGTTTTGTGGTTTTTGTTTGTTTGTTCTTATTGATTTCAGAGTGGGAGGGAGAAATAGAAACATCAATGATGAGAGAGAATCATTGATTGGCTGTCTCCTGCACGCCCCCTACTGGGGATGGAGCCTGCAACCTGGGCATGTGCCCTTGACCTTAATTGAACCCAGGACCCTTCAGTCCGCAGGCTGACGCTCTATCCACTGAGCCAAACCGGCTAGGGCAGAAAACAGTTTTGAATACGCAAGAACTCAGGAACACTGCGGTCATGTGCCTTTCCTGATGAATCCTTTCCACCTTCCAAATGCTTCTGGGTGTCAGATTTACGGCAGCGGTAAGGGCATATGCTGAAACCATTTCCCGTCCCAGAAATCTCTGACGTCTAACTTCTTGATGGTATTATACTAAGAGAATATAAACATCCCCGTATAGGCTGTACTTCTAAAAAGGCTCACTTATAAACCCATGTTCCCTGGAAGGCCAAGAGAAGGGAACAGGAGACGGCATTGAAAGGGGGTCCTCAGAGGAGGCTGACACGCGCATCATCTGCAGGACCTCGAGGAGGCCTCATGCTCTGTTGTCCTGGAACAAGACACCTGCACGCCGTGCTGCAGGGACCCACACTGCCTGAAATCTGGAGGTCGTCCGCCTTTGGAGAACCTGTTGAAATCTGTAGGCAGATTGGCATCCCTGGCCTCTCACTTCTGACGTCACCCTGCTTCTTTGGGGGGCTCCAGGCCTTTGGCTGGGAGGACGCTTAGCACCGACACACATTTCTCAGATACACTGTTGTGCGTGTGCACACTGCTCTGCAGACTGAACTCCGAGGCCCCTGTGGCGTTTTGTCTTGTCCCCCGCAACCCCGGGCCGCTGTGTCCTGCCCTGGCAGAGGCCCCCCCCCCCCCGGGGGGGCCCCACCACGTCTGCCACAAACCAGACAGGCCCCCAGAGTTTGGCAAAGTGTCCCACACACTAGTTTGCGTCAGTGGCGCCCGCCCACGCCCCCCACACCCAGCATCTGCACTGTCTTGGAGCTTATTAATGAATTAATGTATCTTACACATTCATAATCCTGGCGAACTCATGGGCTCAAGGAAGCTTAGTTTGTGTGTTTTCCACGGGGCGTTTCACCAGTGCCCTGCTGCAGGCCATTGCATGGACCGTCATCAGGAGGGCAGCTGGCCAGAGCAAGGATGGGTCAGTACGTTCCTGTCCTGGAGTTCTGCACAAACAGTTCCGTGAAAGTAAATAATGAACTTAAGAAAATGAGAACTTAGAAGGTGATTTCCACCCCCTTTCATCTCTGCTCTAACGCTACAGTTGTATTTATCGCATCTCTGAGCCTCATTCCTGTGCAGTGGGTTTCATTCATTCAACCTGTTTGAAAAGTGAACACATTGAGGGAGGCCTCTGGCTGAGCTCCTTAGAGCCCCAGCCTCAGGGTCTTCCTTGTAGTAATAGTTAAAACGATTCAATGAAATCTTGCTGAAAATGTTTTGAAACATGGAAGCTTCAAGGATATTCTTTAAAAGAATATATGCCAAACTGGCCTTCATATTGGCTGTTTTGTTGCTTTTTTAAAAAAAGATTTTTTAATTGATTTTTTTTTAAGAGAGAGAGGAAGGGTGAGGGAGAGAAAGAAACATCGATGTGAGAGCAAGACATCGATTGGCTGGCTGCCTCCTGCATGCCCTCTACCAGGGATCAAGCCCACAACCTGGGCACGTGCCAGGCCTGACCTGGAATCAAATCCGAAACCTTTCGGTGCACGAGGCCACGTGACCAACTGAGCCACACCGGCCAGGGCTCTTTTGGTGCTTTTTTGAACTAAGCCCCTGGAAGAGGGATTCCAAACAGGGGGTGATCCCCCTAGCCCACATCGCAGCGACGGAGGCAGCCGCTGGTGGAGCCAGGCGGACAGGTCAGAGGCTTCCTGGAGATAAGTAGTGGGAAGAGCAGAGGTCACTGCTGGGCAAAGACAGGTCCGGGCAGGATGAAGAGAAGATACAAAACAGGACAGCTGCCTGCCTGCCATAAGGTCAAGCTCATGCTCTGAAAACGCTGACACAATCCCAGCTGGCAGGAAGAGGCTCCTGTTGTTTCTCTTTGAGGGGGGATGATAATATACACATGGTGACACGGAGACATGGGTCTTGAAAGTTGCTGAGTGCCACTTAGCACCCCTTCCCCTGTACTAGACCCGAGCTGAGCATGCACAGTGATTTTTCACCACTCACTGCTACTGCCAGCCCCACCCCAGAGCCAGGGGCCCAGCCTGGCAGCGTACCTGTGGCTCCCATACTTCCAGTCAGAAAGCTTAGGGGGTTATGGCCAGGGGTGCCACTGTGGATGGTGAGGGCTGTGGAGGGCTCTGGAGGCTCCCATCGTCTGACTCTGATTCCCATAACCCTTTTCATTCCGGGGCCAACATGTGGCTGGCCCCCAAGACCTTCCTGAGGACCAACACGGACAGAAGCCATTTAGGAGGCACACATTATCAACTGTGTGAGACTTGCCTTCCCTTATTTTCTGGACCAATTTACAAGCAAGGAACTCTCTAGTTCATAAAACTCTCTGGTTCTTGCAGGGACTGGCAACCTATAGCCTGTGGGATGCAGGCCAAGTGGCAGAGTTGAGTAACTGTGACTGAAAGGCCTAAAAATGCAGAAATATTTAAAATCTGGCCCTTGGAAGAAACAGTTTGCTGGCCTCTACTTTAGAGTAACACCAGTTGTGGGGACAAGGGGTTGTCCTTGCTCTTACCCAATGCCCCTAATAGGGTAAGGGTAGGATAGGGAGTACATGTCTCCGATTGGTTCTCATGAGCAAAACCAGGTGGTTCAACTGGGATGTCTTAACCTGTAATGTTTAGGGCATTAGTGTCCCTAATCATTCATGGAGCTGGAATCGAAGATGCTCACAGTAAGGAATCTTGACTATTTGGAGGCCACTATAACATAAATTATCAATACTGTTAAGCTGATCACCAGTCACTTTGACGTGGATACAGCTGTGATCACATTCGGGCACATGTGATTTAGAACTTCCAGGGAACAGGCTCGTGCCTTCAATCAGAGGTAGCCCCAAGGACAAAACTGCAATCTTCCCATCTGCCGGGGCTCAGGAGATATCAAAATAACCTTAAACCCTATTGAGCTTCTGCATGTTTACCGTGCCTGAACCTTAATGCAAAACTCCAAACCCAAATCATGGCAGGTCATTACCATTATCATATGTTTTTCCAAAAGAATCATGTGTTAGAAGAGGATACTTAATATCTCAACACTCATTGGCACCAATTCCCAACAGTGGTCTGGGTTAGTGCTTAGGACTGGCGTGGGAAGATGTTTTCAAACCCAGCTCTGTCTTTGTGGTAATTTATGAAACAGCCTCTAGTATGGAGAGTCACCACAAATGTATGCTCTCCTCTCATGCTGCTGAGGCACTTGATACTCTGGAGGAAGGTGGATGGTTAAAGAAAGGCAAAGTAAAGAGAGGTGTTTTAGCATTTTTATATTTGTCTCATCGCAACACCTTCATTTTTTTCCAAAGAACATTTTAGCAATAAATATGTTTTTGGCGTGCTACAAAGTGGCGTGTTGATTGGGTTACTTGTAGGTTATAAATCATGCTGATATAACAACATTAGAGTTCAGTGGGATCTCGAGAGGTCACTGGGCAGTTTCCTCTTTTACAGATAAGGAAACAGAGCATCACAGAGGCTGTGAAACCAATTAAGATCCCACCACATCCTCCCCTTCCATCTCCCTCCAAATCCTCAGTCTGGTGGAAGAAAATGGAAAAGATTTCTTTCCTTAGGAGTTCACTTCTTAGACTATATTGACTCTATGAACAGGATTCCAGAAGCAACTCTTAGATTCAAACTCTTTTTGCTTATTTCCACCATCGTACTCCACCAGCCATGTGACAAGAGTAATGTGCAGTAGGAAGAAAAAATAGGAATGGATTACAACAGCCTCTCTACACTTTCCTGCCCTCACCCGCTTTGGTGGCCTGCAAGGTGGTGAGTGGCCATACTAGACGGTACCACTGTCTCCAGAGGTGCCTGTGGCCAGGATGGCTGGGATTCCTCATCCTCTCTATCTGTAGCCCAGATTGTTCCCTCTCCCTAACTTCCATGAGAATGCAATTGTAGATCAGAACTTCCTCTAGTGAGTAGGATCACAGTCCACCCGGAAAAGGTCCTGGGTATGGTGTAAATCCTCCCTTGGGCGAAAACCAAATCCAATTAGGGACATGAAGGGCAAACTTGAAGGGGGTACAAAAGTCACAAAGCAGTGTGGGTGGGGAACTGGACTAGTTACACCAGTCATTTTCTTCCTGCCACATTCCCTCCTTTGAGAACCTGAGGGCAACCACATGACCGATGCCCTTGGCCATCAGTAACTAAACCAGGAGTGGACATCTGGCCCAAATTAGAACTTGGGGTTGGGACACCAAGAAGCAGGCCTGGTAGTTGTCTGTGAGTGCTGGACTCATAAGATCCTGTGGCAGAATCCTGTGAAGCAGGCAGTCACGTGCAAATGAAGGAAGCTTGATTAGAGGGAGAAGATGGGACAGATGCTCAGAGGCAAAGACAATTGAGAGAAGGGGGAAGTAAAGCTCTTCAGTGATTCAGGAATAATTCTCAAAATTGGGTTTCATAATATTCCCTTATAAATGCACAAGCAATCCCATTTACTTATGTTAGTCTGAGTGGGTTTCTGGTGGTAGCAACTGAAGCTCCGCCATCCTAAGATGAAATGTTGGGGGTGGAGGTGTCGGGGCTGGGGGTGAGAGAAAGAATTAGGAGAAAAGATAACTCTGGTCACTTTTCTGGGGAGAATAAGTCTGAGAGTCCAAGTACATGCACAATATGCAGACATTCAAATTTTGAGACAGCCCTATTTCCAATGTGTTAGCTTGCCCAAATTTCTGTTCAGAGAAATAGGATGTATCTGTTTAAATATATAATCTTGGCATTGGAAGGGCCTTTCTAAGTGAGACACAAATCTGGAAACTATAAAGAAAAGACTGACAGATTAGACTACCCATCTTCACATTTTAAATTACCTTTGACAAAACTCAAAGTGAAGGATCTACATAACAGCTGGGAACCCCCTGCTCTGGTCTAGATTCTCTCCAGCTGAAGATCAGACACTCCCTCCAGGCTGCTAGATGGGGGTCCACCGACCCCTGACTTTGTGGTTGCCATGACTACTGAGAGTGTCACAACCATTGGCAGCAAGACTATGATCTCTCGCTGTCCCAAAATGAGAAAATGAAAGGGAAAAAAGAGGAAATGGGCTGTAATGAAAACTGCATGAGAACAACAGGGAGGGGGCAAGAACCTTGCTAAAGATGAAAGAAATGAGCGGTTTATCTCTCTCCTGTTCCTGGGCCCTCTCCTTTGTGATTTCATGGTCATGCGTTAACTCACAGAGCTGTTATCTCTGTCACAGGAGTTGTAGGAACTAGCATTAACTGAGTGGTTATGGTGGTGGCTTAGGAAGGCAGCCCACTCCATCTGACCCCCAGCCCAAAGGGTAAATTAAATCTACTGATTATCCAAAAGGCTTCTGAACACAATCTTTAGGTCTAACAATTCCTTCCCATTCTTATAATTTCCTCTTCCCCTAAAGTAAATTCCCTTCCGTCTTACCACCCACCAGAATGGAGAATTGAAATTAGGTTCTTTTACTTAATAGCTTGCCAAACGATAAACAACTCTCTCAAACTAAGCCGCATTTCATCTAGGGAGAGGGCAATAAAAATAATGATCTATGTGGTCAAGAGTCCTCTGAGACGTTTTTATAGCATCACAGATGGTTTTCCAAATTGCAGAGCAGCTTTCTTTCTTTCTGTATATCTCAATTTCTCAGTCGATAATTTGAAAATAATACTAGCTGACCGCTGCCTATTTCTCTGGTGAATTGATTAGATCATGAGGGTCTCTATATAAAGCTCTTTGAATTTTAGAGAGGAGGTGGAAAAAATCATATGGAAGCTTCGTATAAAGAGAAGGCTGGGCATATTGCAATGTTTTGGGGGAAATAATTTGGCCCAGAGAACATTTGACTCCATGCAGCATAAGGTGCTTAAGAAGACTCAAGTCTAAGCAGTGCACTGTCATTTCAGATATGTCTTGGATAGTTTAAGAGCTTCGATGGTTACAGGAAGCGCCTGTTTAGTAAGAGATGGGGTGGGGTAGGAAGAGAAAAGAGATTTGCATTTATACCCTAATTTTATCAGTGTTAAATACAAAGCTGCTTGACTTAGGTTTTTATCTTGGTGACTTTCTGGCTGTGGCCTCTGCACAGAGTCTATGTTCCAATTCAGCCTTAGGTCTCTTCATAGCATACCACCTTTCCTTCTACCCAAACCAAGGGCACTGGGTCCCTGAGCTTTGACAACCCAGATCAGAGGTAGCACCAATAGTGTTGAGAACAGTAGCCCCAGGGAAAGTCTGCTTCTCTGACCTGGCCCATCTCCTCATCTATAAAATGGGTGTGATACTAATAAACACACTCATAGGCTATTGGGATATGACATGAGATAGAGTCCCCCCAAATACTTCAGCACACTGCTTGGTATAATAAACGACAAACCTAATTTTTATAGGCACATTGTGAAAAACATGGTGGAGATGGGCAGGGTATAAATAATTGAGCCTGGCCGGTGTGGCTCAGATGGTTGACCTATGAACCAAGAGATCATGGTTTGATTCCTGATTGGGGCACATGCCCAGGTTGCGGGCTTGATGCCCAGATTTCATGCTCGATCCCTAGTGCGGGGCATGCAGGAGACAGCCAATCAATGATTCTCTCTCATCATTGATGTCTCTCTCTCTCTTTCTCTCCCTTTTCCTTTCTCTTGGAAATCAATAAAAATGTATTAAAATATAATTTTAATTGACCACTGTCGAAAACAGGGTGGTAGTTCCTCAAAAAGTTAAAAATAGTATTATCATACGCTCCAGCAATTTCCCTTCTGGGTATCTACTCAAAAGAACAGAAAGCAGGGTCTCAAATAAATATTTGTGTGCCCATGTTATAGCAACATTGGAAACAACCTAAGTGTTCATTGAAGGATGAATGAATAAGCAAAACATAATCAATATATATAATGGAATATTATTCAGCCCTAAAAATGTAAGGAAATTCTGATACATGCTACAACATGGATAAGAGGACATTGCGTTAAATGAAATAAACCTATCGCGAAAACACAAATACTGTACTAGTATGAAGTACTTAAAGTCGTAAAAAATTATAGAGACAGAAAGTAGAATGTTGGTTACCAAGGAGAGTGGGGGAGGAAGGAATAGGCAGTTTTGTTTAATGGGTACCGAGTTTCAGTTTCACAAGGTGAAAAGAGTTCTGGAGATATATGGTGGTGATGGTTGTGCAGCAATACGAATATACTTAATGCCACTGAACTGTACACTTAAATGGTTAAGCTGGTAAATTTCAGGTTGTATTTATTTTACCAGAATTAAAACATTTTGAAAAAATATTGTTAGTGATTCTTCCACAGATGGCATTAATTTTTTTTTTTGCTTTTATTTATTTATTTTTTTCTTGTAGGAAATTTGCTCCTTTAAGTTGAGGCCAAAAAAGAATTACTACTCATGGTTTTACAATTTGCATGGCTGAGTGAATATACTTTTGATAGGTTTATCATGTTTCTGATTGTTGTAAAAATATTTCTTTTTTCTGGAATTCAGGACATTACAGTAGGAAATAGTTATTAAATTGACATATGGCAGAGATCATGGCTTATATCCTCTAAAATCCATCTCCCCTATGCTTTTATATTATATTTACATTAACCCATATCTTTGAACTTGGGACAAATCATAAGATCCTCACATCTCAGAGTTCCCAGGAAAAGAACATACTAATTAAATATGTATTGAACATTGTTTGTGGCTGTGTATTGGACTAAGTGCTTTCCATGCACTGTCTCATTCAATCCCCAACCCTTTGAGGCAAGTGCTATCATTAGCCCCAATTTACAGATGTACAAACTGAGTCTTAGAAAAGTAATTTCCAAGGTCACAAATCTAGGAAATGATAGAGTCAAAATTTGAACCAAGGGCATCTCGATCTAGAGCTCATGTTTTAGCACCTTTCTGATGCTTTAATGTGGCAGCTGCAGGCCTGCATGGGCTAGCCTTGGGCTCTGAGTTGCTGCCATCCCTCAGTGGTTGACAGGTTCATGTGAGGCCACTGGCAGCTGGTGCCGAACTACCAGGTGTGGTATCTGCTGTGAGTCTGAAGTTGGTATGAAAATCAATGGCATGTGGGATAGATGAGGAAAGATTATATCAGATGGAACGTGCATGTTCAGAATATATCTATGCATTTAAAAACATACAATGCCTAATTTAAACATTTTTTAAATCATCACCTGAGGACATGCTTACTGATTTGAAAGAGAGGAAGGGAGAGAAAGAGAGAGAGAGAGACACACACAGAGAGAAAAACATCAATCAGTTGCCTTCCATATGTGCCCTGATAGGGGATTGAACCCCAAACGTAGCTTTGTGCCTTGACCTGAAATCAAACCCACATCTTTTCAGCGCACTCCAACCAACTGAGCCACACTGGCCAGGGCCAATGCCTAATTTTTAAACAAACTCCACATGCAGAAAAAATGCATGTGGGAACATAAGTTAGCTAATTCATTCCTTTTTCTTGATAAAATGGTTAGAATTTGCTTAGAAATGCCTTTTATCATAAAACAAAAATTGTCAGCATTAACCTTCTCATTCATCACTTACTGTTTCTTCTTTGTTATATTCTCATCCAATCCTTCTCTTCCTTTGCCTCTTCTCTCATTCTACTCTTGGATACGAATTTAAGCTACTCATTTAAATGTTGAATCAGATGTTCTTCCTCTTGGATAGAGATCACTTCCCTCCCCTCCATGACTGGCTGGGCCTGTTATCTTTGGGTAACAATTTTGTCAGAGATGGTGGAGAAACATTCCTACTTAGAAATCCAGCCTGTGTGACATTTACAATCCCACAGTGGTTTTATAGAGGCCAACACAGCTAAGCTTATTGAGCGCTCGCTAGTTATTAGACATGGTGTGCTTGCTTGCCCGTGGTCACTAGTATGTGGCAGATTCAGGATTTGACTCATGTCTGTCTGACTTCAGAGCCTACACTCTGAACCACTATACTATAGTATTTTTCTAGTCAAGATCAGGCTCGATATGTTCCTCTAAAAAAACATTCTCTAGCTGGGTAGACAGAGAACCACTCAGTGTCACCTGCTGCTGGCTCTTGGAGAAGGCACCGGACTGTGGCTGGACTTTTTGCTCCTTGGGAAAAGAGAAATGAGGATAATGAGGAAGGTTCTATTTGTACAGGCTGGAGGAGACAGCAATCCCAAGATTTAGGGAGAAGAACGTGTTCAAGTATGTGGAATCTGATCATCGTATTTTAGATCTGAGCTGGACTTTAGAGACCATCTCCTCTAACTCCTCTATTTTCAGTTGAGGATGTTGAAGATCTGAGAGGTTAAGTGAATTGTCTAGGGACACACACCCAGTTGGTTAGACCTATTTTTAAAAAAATTCAGAATATACTGCTTTTTCCACTCTACCTTCACTCTGCTTGTTATTAAGATGTTCCAAAGATCAAAAAATTAAATTGCTTTTAGCAATATAATTTCATATTATACAGTTTTGCTGAAAGTAATAGTAATTGTAATAATAATTCAAGCAGATCTCCCAAATCCACGGGTTCCAAAATGTTTCTGCCTTTTGCTAAGTTAACATATAGAATTCCAAGGCCATATTTATACCACACGAAATTCCCACAGAGCTGGGCAATTTCCTATACAAACTCAGTTGTGTACTGATTAACTGGAAAACTCAAGGTTTCTTGTCAACTCCCACTCTCCTTGTGCTCAGGGAATTCGAACTCCTCAGCAAACAGACTCTCCTGACTTCTCCACAGCGGCCCTCTCTGATGTTCTGTTTGCCGCTCTCAAGAGCCTACAATCTTGCCTCAAACACTCGTTAGTTGAATAGCCTTAGATGGTAAATTCCTGGGATGAAGGCTTCATATGTCTCTCACACAAGATAGATTCCTGGACTAGAACTCAGCAAACTCACTTCCGGTCCTGGTTCAAAATGAATCAGTACTTTCAACTCCCTGGCCCATAGTTTCTTCATGGATAAAACATGGGCAAAAAGCCCTGCCTATCTACCTTACAGGGTTGTTCTGAAGATTATGAAAGTTAGAGATTCCCAGAATCATGGGGACAACTGGGGCCTGCTGAGTCTAGCTGCTCATGTTAGAGGTGAGAACATGAGATTCAGAGGTTCCTCCCTCCCTGCCCCCTCACTCAAGGTCACCAAGGATGTCTTTAATGGCAAATCAGGACCAAGCTTCAGTCTTCCCCAGATGTTCTTGTACTACTCAGTGCTGCCTGTGATGATAGATATGAAAGCATGCTTATAATTATAAAGCATGAGACTGCCAACATGTAATTATTGAGGTATTAATTAATAGACTGTGTACATAGTCAGCACTAATCAAATTTTTTTTTCATGTCTTAACAGGGCTGTAGATTGTCAGGAATTTCTAAAGATGGCAAAAACATCATGTCCAAAGACAATTCCTTCCCCTTCCAGTAAATACAAGAAAAGCAGCAAGTTTAACCAGAGATATTTACGTTCTGCCTCTTCCAACAACCATCTCTTGTTGCTGTTTAAAAATTGGATATTATTGAGGTGAATTCACATACCATAAAATTCACCATTTTAAGGTATACACTTCAGTGGTTTTTAGTGCAGTCACAAGGCTGTGTGCCCATCCCCACTATCTAATTCCAGAACATTTTCATCATCTTGCTGTACTCATCACATGCCAGTCTGGTCGGGTTGAGTGTAGCTTCCCTGACTTGGCTCTTGGATCAGGCATATAACACCCCGCCGTCATGTCTGAGATGATCAGATATCCCAAGCTTGCTCTGCCTTTGGAGAGCTCCCTGTCTACTAAAGGGCTGACTCCTTAGAAATGGGCCAGGAGTAGGAATGAGGTAAGCACCTAGCCTCCCGATGAGACTTAGCAATGAGTATCAGGACTTGAAAAGCAAAACTCAGCCATCAAAGCTGATTGGCAGGGCTGAAATAGAGAACATTTCCCAGGCCTACAGTAGACCCAAAGTGGGAAGAGTGATTGTTTTCAAGATTCAGGGTTCAGGTGGTTCATGCCTCAGGCTTTTATAGGTGCTGAATCATCCACCTCCTCCCCCTCTTGTTACCGGATCTAAGCCTCCTGGGATCCCTAAGCACTTCCCCTGCTGGAGCCCTTCTTGCCCTGTGTGAACTGGGTTTACCAGCTCACATGTCTGCGTTCCTGAATAGACCATAAGCTTCGAAAGGGAAGAACTCCTGCCCTTTTTTGTTACCTACCCAACCTGTGCTCAGCATCCTCTGGCACCACGCACAAAGATATCTTGAACAAACTATTAATTTGTCCACAAACACAAATCTCTCTTTCTAGGTATATTCCTCTAATACTCAAATTAAAATTGAGTGCCAGGAATGTACCCAATGTCCCATAATTTTTCAACGTGGACACGCATAGCAATAATGATCCTGGGTCAAAGCTGCCTTCTTGTAATTTTCACTGAGTAGCCCTCATTCTGGTCCAGAAAACAAGAGGGAATAATTCTGCTCTCTTCCCTGTGATAGCACTTCAAACATTTGAAATGAACTGTTGTGCCCTATCTTTTATTTTCCATTTTAAACACATGTGCTTACATCAATGGTTATGCATAAAATATGGATGCATTTACTCATTCATTCATTTAACAAATATTTTTGAGTGTGTTCTCTGCAGGCACTGTGTCAGGGGCAGTGGGTACAAGAGAAGAAAAGACACATACCCTGCCCTAAAGGAGTCTAAGGTCCATGCTGGTCGCAACATACTCCCTAGGGTTTCTCTAACAGGTCAGCATCCCTTTCCAAATGTCCAAATTTGGTTTCCAGAACGTGACACTATTTTATTACTTCACTAGAGGCCCGATGCATGAAGATTTGTGCAAGAATAGGCCTTACTTCCCCTGGCTGCCAGCACCGCCTTTGTTACGGCCGGAGCTACTTTTCCACCTCTTGCTTTGTCACGTCAATTTGCATACTCCTTCCTTATTGGCTGTGGGTGCCGCCATCTTTGTCTTGGAGTTATGGTCAATTTGCGTATTCCATCTTTATTAGATAGGATGATAAGGACACTCTGCTTCCAAGAATTGTGATTATTTATATTATTAGTACACCTGAAGTGCTCAGGTGTACTAATGTAAATAATTTTGATTATTTATATTATTAGTACACCTGAAGTGCTCAGGTGTACTAATGTAGTGAGAGACAGAGAGAGAGAGAGAGGGGGGGGAGAACTTTTGTTAAAAATTTTTAACAGTTTGCTCTTTGTGATTAAAACCAAGTATGTGGTAGTATTTCTCATGATAAAAGTTCAAGTGAAGCACATTCCTATCCTGAAACACACACACACACACACACACACACACACACACCAAAAAAACAAAAACAAAAAAAAACACACCACCCCATAGGAATAAGCAGATTGCAATCTTCATATCAGGCTGAACTCATAAGGATGAACAATTTTTTTTTAAAGAAAAGGACATTTCACACTGTCACTAATGGTCCTTTATGATGTTTCTGAAAATAATTGAAAGGGAAGCATGGACATCTGGCATGTGAATAAAGCTGTTTCCAATTAGGGGGAGCTGTCTGCCTTCAAAGCAGAGCAGACAGTGGGGTACCCTTGGATGTGCTCCTTTAATGATACTAGCTCAGGACCTGGCAGCCTCCCCCAGTCACCTATTTGAAGAATGTGGGGTGGGTGGGCCACTTCATTTTTGCATCTGCGTTTGGTCCTTAAATGCCTTCAGGCTTTGGGATTTTTTCCCCCCTTTCTTTTGTGTTTTGCTTTGAGGCTGAAAATGTGGGTTTTTTTGGTTGTGCTGTTGCTTGGGTATTTTCTGTATGTACAGGACACAGAATCACCAGGGGCCAGAAGGTAAACAGTAGAGAAAGTACTTCTCGTCTGTGACTACTGGGATAAATGTGGGAGAATGCCACAAGACTTGGGTGGTCAGGAGACCCAGGAACGATTCCAGAAAAAGCAGAGTGTCTGAGAGTCCTTCTGTCCTCTACCATAATATAATTTGTAGCAGGCATTGTGCTGAGTCTTTATAAGTTGGTAATTTCACTGTTTAATATTTTGAAATCCATTTTCTTGGCCTAACATCTCTCCATTAACTCATTTATTAGGCACTGAATATGCGCCAGGAAATTTAAACTTCAGAAATAACTATTGTCATGAGTGTTGTATTAAGAAGAATCTGTAGCATTGTGCTGTCCCCAGGATTCCTAAAGCTCATACTTGTGCCTTGCTCATCGGCCACAGATACAGTGACCACTCTTCGATGCAGTTGAGGGTAGAGTTTTTAGAATCCTCCTAAGAGATGTTTCTTACCCTAAGATTTCATCAGTGTTGTGGATAGGTCTGAGGAGGCTGCTGCAAGAGCCATGGTGAGGACTGTTGCCATTACCCCCGACTCTGTTTCCAGAAATCTTTCGTGGAACCCTCTGGGACCTGACAGCTACGTCTAAAAATCAGTGTTCTAGTGAAAAGAAATTATTTAATTTAAAAAACATTTTTACAACTAGCAGACAGTTTTTCTGATTATAATGTGTGTACCAAAGAAATCCTTTGTTATATATTCTCACTGAAGAAATTTGGAAAAATAGATATGAGCACAAAGTAGAAAATTAAAATCATCTATGACTCCACTGTACAAAGATAAGCACCAGTAAAATGTTGATGTACATATCTCTTCATCTATCCAGGTCTGCTTTTCTTTCACAACAGTTTTCTAGCCCGGCCTGCTTTTGTGTAACAATATATTGCGAACATTTTTCCAGGTCACTGCCTTTTCTTCTACAATATAATGGTAACAGCTGCACGATTTTCCATTGTATGTATGTACTATCAGTAGTTTAACTAACTGCATATTACTGGGCTCTTAAGTTGTTTCCACTTTTAAGGATAGGTAGGTAGGTAGGTAGATAGATAGATACTGGAACAAACATTCTTGTCTCTCTTTATTCTTGTTTTCCCAATCATTATTTCCTTATAATCATCCTCAGAAATAGACTTTCTGGATAAAAGGGTAAGTCAAAAATTTAAACCTTTCGGAATGTACATAGAGAAGCCCTGGGTTCTGAGTAGTAACGTCTTTGTCCTGAGTTCTAACCCAACTGCGTGACCTTGAGCTTAATTACCACATCTGTAAAATGGGGAATATGGTCACACACTCCATTGTATTTCAAAAGACAATTATAAAAGGAATGCAGTTAAGACTTCTGAAATACAGCATATGATAGGCACACTGATGATTGTCTGCTCAGCAGCCATTCTTTACTTCATCATTCCAACAAATCTTGATTTTTTTTTTTCAGGTATTCACCTCTCCCCCATTGTAGGCCTTGTACCTTTTGGGTAAGCCTAAATTGTCCAGGCATAATGTCATCACACTTGCCAGTGGCAGGTTCAGAAACAAGGCATATAAACCAATTCAGCTTCATGAGATTCAAGGGGAAATTTGCTGGGGCTTCTGGAAAATTCCCCACCCTTAAGAGAAAGAGCCATAGAAAGGGAGGGTCTCTCTTCTTAGACACTGTCATGTGTCAATGTCAAGCTTGGCAACATTGCTGCAGCAGCCATATCACCCCCAGCCTGAACATAGGCATCATGGGGAAGTGAGACCGGAGCCACTGGATTAGTCAACCTTGAAGCCTGCCCCACCTCTAAACTTTCAGTTATGAGCCCCAATTTTAGTGGCGTGCACTCTTGGAATCAGTCCAACTTGAATTATAACTCCAATTCTGATTGTTGTCCTTTTCATTTTGTTCCTTAGTTATAGGAAATGTTTTTTAGAGCCTTTCTGGTTTCGTCCCCATCCCCATTTTCCAAAAAAAGAAATTAGGCCTCAAGGGAATGTTTGAGTGAAGAGGACGGTGCTTATGCCAATAATTCAGAAATGACTCATTTAAATCTGCTGAGCTGAAAGAGCCCAACCCTGGCCTTCCAATTTGGTCATGGAGTTCGATTTTCGATTTTCGAGTTGGAAGGAACCTTGGTCCTTAACATGGAAACTAAGGTTCAGAAAGATTTATGATAATTTGTTACAAAGTCCATAGCAGCTGATGCTCCCCAGGTAGCAGCTGCAGGAAACTTACCTAGAGTGCCAGTTTGACTACTGCTGTGTTTCAGTAGGGAATTCAAGCCAAAACATATCACAAATGGCTCTTCCTACTCTTTGTGTCTTGGGAAATCAAGGTGTCCCATTTGTAGTAAGAACCCAAAGAACAATGCTTCTCTCCACCATATTGGAAATCCAGTCTTTTAAAAATTCCAACGATTTTTCTAGAAGCCCCAGAAGAGGTCTCATGAATAATCCAGACTTCTGCGTGCAGCTCTACAGTGCCTCTGCTCTTGGTCTTCACCTCTTGCTGCCCTCCTGCTATTTTGACTATTATTTCTCTCTACTTCTGGGTTACAATCCTTTCTTCTGCCAGACTCTCCTGCATGTCATTTTTATTCAACCCATGGGTCATTGTCCATGCTCTTTTGGACTGTCCCTGGAGTGCCAACCATTCTAGTTCTTCTTCCTCTCTAGTCAATAGGACAACTCTTGTTTTTCATGGCTGCTGATTCTGAGTGGGTTACCCTCAGAACTGAGATCTCTAGTGGGCAGTTCCTTTGCTCTTCTCCTCTGCCTGCTCCTCCCTAGACAACATGTGTACTCTGAGAATGGGTTTTGCCAGGGCTGGTCCTGACACATCATCACACTGTGTGTGGGACTACATCTCCCTCCAGCATCCAGCTCTGTTAGGCTGCTTCTTCACATGTAGTGTTTCCCAGAAATATCACTTCCAAATTAAGGGGAGGGGTGAGAGCAAGAATTCTCAATCTATGAACTTTGGGGTGGGCATGTGTTGGACATCCACAAACCCTTTAAAACTGTATTCAAACAACTGATTGGATGACCAAACAGGCTGCGTGGGGTGACCAGGTCGGCAGGGGGGTTAGTGAGGGCCGACCAAATGACTAAACAGCGGGCTGCGTGGGGTGACCAGGCTGGCAGGAGGTTAGTGAGGGCCGACTAAAAGACTGGACAGAGGGCTGTGTGGGGTGACCAGGTCAGCAGGGTGGTTAGTGAGGGACGACCAAACAAATGAACAGCAGGCTGTGTGGGGTACCAGGCTGGCAGGGGGGGCAGTGAGGGGCAACCAGGCTGGCAGAGGGGGCAGTTGGGGGTGATCAGGCTGGTGGGGGGGGCAGTTAAGGGTGACCAGGCCAGCGGGGGTGGGCAGTAAGGGGCAACCAGTCCGGTGGGGGCGGGGGCAGTTGGGGGTGACCAGGCAAGCAGGGAGGGGCAGTTAGGGGCAATCAGGCAGGCAGGTAGGTGAGCAGTTAGGAGCCAGTGGTCCCAGATTGTGAGAGGGATCCCAGATTGGAGAGGGTGCAGGCTGGGCTGAGGGGGGACCCCCCTCCCCATGCATGAATTTCGTGCACTGGGCCTCTAGTATTAGATAAGACAAAAGCATCTAATTTTGATCAGAGTGCAAAGGGGTCTGTGACTCTATAATGGCGAAGAACCACTGGTCTTCAAACCAGCTGGTCTCTAAAGCTGTTTAAGTTCTACTACTCTTGACCTTGTGATTCCATAATGCAGTCTTATAGCAAACACAAAATCTTTGGGCCATTATTCCAAAGGACTTTATTACATTGCTAAGTGGGTACAAGAGTTTATGAGAGAATTTTTAGCCTTATGTACACTGGAGATGTTACATTGTTTAAAGATAATATCAAAGGATTAGGAATTGAAGCTTTTATTAGCAAAGTATTAGTACTCTATCCCATAAAAAGACTATTTATTTTAACCTCAAGTGATATAAATATTGGGAACTGTACTGAATGGAAGAATGGTGGGAAATGGATGGTACTTGGAACTGCCTACTTTTCCAGTATCTCTTTCCCATTAAGGAGTGAGAGACATGTTAGCAAGAGGGCCTTCCTCCTTCTCCTCCGTGTGGCTTGTAGTTCCATAGTTGACCCCTAGGTGGTGTTCTCAAAGGTCATGGGAACCCCCTTACAGGAGTGCTTGTGGTGACTGATGGCTAAAACTGTCAATTGGTCATATAATAATAAGTGAAATATAGGTGATTTTTAACAATAACTGGAAGAGAGAATTGGAAAAGTGACACACAACTCTTCCTAAACTACTTATTTGGAAACAGCCTTAGCCCAGTCATTGAAAATATGATTTAAGTGTGATGGTTAGAGGAACCTGCCAATTAAAAAAAATTTTTAATTGGGGTAAAATACACATAACATCTAATTTGCCATGTTAACCATTTTCAGTGGTTTTAAGTACATTTGCATTGTACAACCAATCTCCAGAACTCTTTCCATCTTGTAAAACTGAAACTCTGTCCCCATTAAACAGTTCTCTATTCTCCCCTCCCTCCAGCCCCTGGCAACCTCCCTTCCACTTCCTATCTATAAATTTAATCACTCTAGCTACCT
The DNA here is from genome assembly GCF_963455305.1 of Plecotus auritus. Lineage (NCBI taxonomy): Eukaryota > Metazoa > Chordata > Mammalia > Chiroptera > Vespertilionidae > Plecotus > Plecotus auritus. The sequence goes on from NC_137782.1 coordinate 156,091,262, forward strand.
CATATAAGTTGAAATCATCAGCAAATTTGTCCTTTTCTACTTGCTTCTTCCACTAAGTACAATGTCCTCAAGTGAAACCTGTCAACTTTCATATACAAATGATGTTTAAATTTGTAAAGAGAAGTTGGTAATTTAAACATATGACTGGACTTGGGACTCCTGCAGACAGCTAACAGAAAAATGTTCTTGTTCAAACCACTAAAAGTCAAAACATCACCTGCTACACCCACCAGGGTCTTCTAAGGCCCTACCACACATGGTGACTCACAAGACCGCCCTGCTACACTGGGCACCCTGGGACTCAGAGAAGTCAGAGGCCAGGATGCAAAGTATGCCAACAGGGCACATCTGGCATTGCTCTTCTGCAAGACCTTGAAGTCCGAAGTTACTGTCTTCGGCTCCTAAGAGATGACTTAGGTGTGAAGAAATGAGATTGACATCGGGAGGCTGTGGAAGTCCCTCTGGGTTCATACTCCACAGCAATTCCTATCTTTTGGAGAGACTCCATGGGCATAGCTTCTGTGGTCCACACTGGGTCATGTCAGTTACAAGAGCCACCATGGTAAGCGAAATCCAAAGATAGGGCTACCAATGTGCATTCACAGCTATCCCAGTCCATATAGAATTCCCTAACCAGGGCTATTTTCATCAGGTTTCTAGGGAAACCGAGCTAGACAGTTCATCAAAAATCAAATGGTTATACCAAAAGAGAAAAGGTGTTGTTAACCCTTTACTTGCAGCCCTTCAAATGCTTACATTATAATTTCTGACAAAGCATCTGGTTAAACAGTAAGGTGTCAGAATGACAAACTTATATGAAGAACTAATTTACACAATAGAACTTGTCATCTTTATTGGTTATGGTTCTGTCCTCGACTCATAGGTTGATAGTGATGGAGCTGTAACTAGAATTCAGGTCCCTGACAACATGCCCGTCAAATATCACATTCTTTCCCAAGAGAAGGGAGAGGAAGCACGTGAGAGGGGAAGGAAAGGGGTGCTGATCTATGGAGAAGACAGTAGACTGAGAAAGGGGAAGGCACCAGGCATCTCCTCCTGGCAGCGGTGCTCCTGTCCAGACACCCTCACTCACGAGGGGAGCCCCACAGGGAAAGACGTTTCCTGCTTTGTCACCCCAGTCCCTGGAAGTGCTTAGCATTGAGTAAGTTATTCAACACGGCTGAACAAAGGTGGTCGGTAGGGAACACTGTTTGATGCCTCATATTTAAGAAACCAGTTTCCCCCCAATTTTTCCAGAATATTCTTAACTTCTGACTCATGGCCAACCAATGAGCCCTGATGTTTAGTTTAGAAAATGCTCTTGCTCTAGGGATGTAAAGAGCCATGGAGAGGCAGTCATAGGCCATGTGAAGGGCCCACAGGGTCTTGTGTGGTAAAAATACAGGTGGCATTTGAAGGGAGCAGGAATCTCTTGCCATGTGTGTGTGTGTGAGTGTGTGTGTGTGTATGTGTGTGTGTGCGTGTATGTGTGTGATTGCTCGCACACATAGGTCTTCCTAAGACCCTGTTATATTTGTTGTTTTAGCTCAGTGACATCTGGCAGCGTTCAGTCTCTCCTCCAAGCTATTGCTCAAAAACACTAAGGTGACCCAGTGTCACTAAATTGTCACCAGCTGTGTCTGGCCTTACAATCTGTTACTAATATCAGAGCTGAATGTTACTTATTAACCAAACACTGCTTATTAATCATTTGCAGGTATGTGGTGATGGTTAGAGTGGCCCCCAAAGACAACGCCCTGGCAGTTACGGAGTTTATGAGCTTTTACAAAGAGAATAACAATGGAATGGGAGTGAAAGGACGCAAATGGAGAAGGGCATAGGAGAGTACAAACCTTTGCCTCATACACTGTGCTATTAAAACTGCCCTTTAAAGGGCTTGCAGAGAGGGCAGGCACTACCCACTGAGGAAAGGAAGCAGCTAAGAAGCCCAGGCCCCTGACACTGCAGGGTCAGGCAGTTAGTCCTGCCTTCCTCCCTCTACTGGGTGCCAAAAGCCGGAGGGTGCTAGTCAGGCAGAGTCTCTCTCCTTTCTCACAGTTTTAGGGGTCAGCTTGGAGGTGTCCTCTCTAAAGCCTATAGAATGTGGCACCTGTGAGCCTTTCTGCCAAAGGGCATATAAACAAAGCTGCATGGTGCTCCTTCTCTTTCCCCTCCCTCATCCCCAGAGAGTGACAGTGGAGACCAGACACAGTCCTTGGGGGCCCTAATGAAGGTGAACTGGGAGTAACCACTTACTAGAAGGCTGGGGGTACAGTACTAGGAGACTGTCCCTCCAGAAATGTGGTCTGAAGTTACACAGGATTTGAGGGCTAGCCAGAGACAAAAAGGATCCTGGTTGAGATGGAAGGAACAGCCCAGAACACTGAACACACATGTACACACACACACACACACACACACACACACACACACACACGCACGCACTGTGTTTTCATACCACGTATGCGTGTGAATGGACATTTGTGGAGAAGTGTCCACCACCAGGGAATGAGCTCATCTGACCAAACTGTGTTCTTGCAGTTCTTGAGTTCTATTGCTCCGATTCCAGCAGGAACATGTGATCATTGTAGGAAAAACAAATCAGAAAAGCGCAAAGAAAAAAAATACCCCCACCCCTCCCCAACTAGGAGAAACATTTGGCTTTTTGTGTCTGGCATTCTGGTCTTTTCATTTGACAAACTCTGAGAGTTCTTTATTTTGTTTTTCAAAATTGGGATCCTGCTCAAATACCATTTCATTCATGTTAGTGATGTAACTGAAACTATTGGAAGTTCAGGATGTATAGTGACCATTCCCCCATGGTCTCATGATTTCCAGTGTTGGTTTAGGATTCCATGTCTGGTTGTACCTAACCAGACACTGTAACTACAATCAGGCTACACATACTTAGTACTCATTACCTTGGCTCAAGGCATAAGTAACTGTGAGCAGCGCTCTCCTTGGGCCCTATAACCTCCCAAGTCCCCCAACACCCGTATTTTCCTGAGGGCGGGGTGCAAGGCAGGGCTGCCTGTGTTCTGTTTTTCTCATGAGCGTTTCTGGGAAGAGAGATCATTTTCTTCTCTCCTGTGACTGGATTTGTCTTTTTACTCTCTATTCACTTGGGGTCTGCTGTTTGCCCTCCCGCCCCCGCCCCACCCCGGTCAGGGGCACCCTGTGTGTTGTTTTAGCATTTCTGAGTGGTTTAGAGCCATTCAGGTGATGGGGTAGCTTCAGCACTTAGGGAAACACAAAACCCTCCCAGAGTGCCTGTCAGTCAGCCTGCAGGCATCCTGGGTCTGAAAAGCAGCCTTGCCCTTCCAGAGCTGGTGGCAGAGAAAAGCGATAGTGAGCCAGGGCGGCCTGGGGGTGGGGGTGGAGGGTAGGGGGTGGGAGACTTGACTTCGCCTCCTATCTGCTACCATTTAAAATCATCTGGGGGCAGGGAGGTAATTTGCTCAGCCTTCAACTTGTGTGACCACACATGTTCTTTAAAGAGATGCTTACGAGCTTCCCAGGAAAAGAAATTCTCCTTAGAAACGTTCCCGAAAATACTCTGTTTCCTCTTCTCTCCCCTGATCTGCCTCTAACAAAGGCATTTGTGGCCTCTCAGACTCTCACCTGGGCTTTGACCTCTCTTACAGTGTCCTCTCCTTGCAGTGAAATTCTGTTGCCTAAGGTGGCTTTCCTTTCTTCCCTGATCTAGTTCCAAGGTTATCCAGGAGCGTGTTTCAGTGGGGAGAAGGGAGGAAGAGAGGGCTGGAGTACGTCAGGGGGTCATTCTCCTGACCTTGGCAGTCCAGGCTCCTCAGCCCTGGTCTTGGGGAAGGAGCCCAGATCTCAGCGAGTGGACAGGACCCACTGTGGCATGTGCACATGGCCAAGAAAAGCACCAGCCCTTTTCTTTTTTAGAACCATAACCTGCTTTTCCTTCTTATTTCTCCCCTGTGTTGATACCGAGGAATAGACAGATGGAGAAAGAGGAAATGTGATTGTTCAGGCCTAAGGAAGGTGAAGACAGGCCGGTTAGGAGCAGATAACATAATGATGAGTAACAACACACTGCAGTCCATAGTCCTTGGGTTTACAGAACAATGTCATACCCCTGGTCTCATTAGCTCCTGAAGAGGAATACACAACAGGCATTACCAGTATGGTTATCTCTGTAACTATAGACTAGCAACTGCAGGTCTGTGATGGATGCTGTGATGTGCCACCCACAGGACCCCTCGGGACAGAGGCCCTCACTCCGTCAGCTGTGGGGAATGTGGACTGCTGACGCCACCACTGTGTCCCTCACAGGGGATTGCCCTCCATGACGCGATCTGCCTCACTCAAGCTGTCACTCCCGCCTTGGGCCATCCCAGCCCTAGAACGCCCTGTAGGGTCAACTAAGAACTCTGTAGCAACTGCATTAGAGTTCAACAGATGGGGTTTACTCTTTATGCTGCTTTTAATACTGCATTATTTTTACTCATGTCATCATGTCATCAATCCATATCAATGAATGTAAATATGTCGTCTTTAATAGCTGCAAAGTATCTCATTATATGAATATCTTAATTTATTTAACCAATCCCTTATTGTTGAATATTTAGATATTTTCCAATTATTTGCAATCAATTATAAATACTCTGTTGAACATCTTTGTATATACATCTTCTCAAACTCATCCACCCATCTTTAGGATGAATTCCTAGAATGGGATTGTTGGGTTGAAGGATACGGCCCTCCAGAAAAGTGGTAACAATTTACATCCCCCTCCCCGACAAGTATAGGAAAAATCACCAAATTCAGCTATCTCAATTCAAATTGATGATGACAAAACTCAAGTGGAATGCTTAGCACTGCAATTCTACCATACATCTCTACTGTTTGCTTTCTTCTTTTTCAAGATGATTCTTTTAGATCTCTTTATTTCTCCTTAACTCTGCACTCTGCCTCTAATTCTTCTTTGCTCATTTACTCTCCACTGACTCCCAGTGAGTCCCCATCATGGACTCCAACTGTTCTTGTCTAGATCATTGATTCCTTTCATGTTGCAAATCTAATGGACATATTCCACTCCTCATCTTAACTGATTTTTAGAGGCAGTGGCATTGTCTACAATTGACCACTCTTTTTGAAACACTCCCTCATCTTCCTCCTGAGATAATACACTCTGCTGGTTTTCCTTCTACCTTACGGATTTCTGCTACTCACAATTGTTTGCTAGTTCTTCCCTTCTTCAGGAACCCTGAACCCGAGGGTTCAGTCCTTGGCCCTCTAAGTCCATCCCCTCATTCCCTCACCTCTCTTCTCCTTCTCAGTAATAAACCAAATAAAACCAAAACCAAAACTTGACAAAGAAATCCCAGAAAGAAAAATAAAGATCAATGTTGTATCATTGGTTCATTTATTCAACACATATTTATCGAACACTTTCTATGTGCCAGGCACTGAGGGAAGAGAATGGTGCAAAACACGCACAGGATGTCTGTTCTCAAGAGACTTAAAATCTAGTGACAGAAACAAATTCAATCAAGAAACAAGATAAGCATATTGTAATGGATGGCAGCTGGAAAAGAGAGGTGATAGGATTGATAGCAATGGAGTGGGGTGGGGCCCTGCCCCAGAGAGGAAGGTCAAGGAATGATGCTCTGAGAGGACATACATGATGAAGCCAGCCATGCAAAGATCTGGAAGAACTTTTCAGGCAAAAAAGAACAGCAAGACCCGGAACTGTGATGTTTGAGGCCCTGTAAGGAGACCAGTTCGGCTGGCTTGTAGTGCATGAAGCAAGGTAATAAGGGTCCGGATGTGGTAGGCCTTGGTAAGGGGGTGGGATTCTATTGTAAGTCCATTGGGAACACATTGGAGAGTTTAAAACAGCATGGTTGGAATTTCATTTTTAAAAGATCTGTTGAGCTAACCTGAATTGAATTTTAAGGAAATTCAAACTAATTGCAAAATGGTCTCATTATTATTTTTATATTGAGTCATATGAAACTTCAATAATACAATGATATATTCATTTTAAAAACTAGGATCCACCTCAAAGGAACATACCATGGAGTGCAAAAAATGATATAACTACACGTGAAGGCCTTTTTCTTTTTATTTAACCATTTGGCTTTATTAGCTTTTTTTTTTTTCAAGGAAAAGGGAAAACCAGGTTTATGCCTCTGTAAAAATTTTTGGCATGAGTTCTAAATAAACACACTAAAGATTCTCTAATCGTCTTAGATTCATAAACGAGCTATTTCCTTACTTAAATACAATTAGGAATGACTTATTTTCTCAATTTTAAGTGAGTTTCTGAAACATATCATATGACACAGCAGATGAGTGGAAATTAGAAGCCGTTGCTGCTCTTTCTAGGTCATAAATCATACCATTGTGCTTCTCCTCTATGACTGGATGTGAATAATGCCTGAAATTTAAGACTTCTGCCATGAAGTGACTTACAATTCAGAGTTTAAAGGACATTACCCAACTCAGCGCTATAGGTGATTGCTTGCATCATGTGTGTGGTGATACGCTGGGAAATCCTTTGTGTATTTAAGATCCTCCTCTCAGAACATTTGCTGTCCATGTAACCAGTGCTTTAGGATAAAAATGAGATGGGGGTAGGGGTTGATCTGGAGCTGTTTTCGGATAACTCCACTCACATTTGGACTAAATACTAGTATAAAGATTTTCTCCCATTTCACTATGCTCAAGGTCTCTATAGAAAGGTTTTTAACTTCAAGAAGTGCCTCCTTCTTCAAACATATTGGAAGAAGAATCTGAAGTTTTTAACTTCAAGAAGTCCTCCTTCTCCCCATGTCCCATACACCCTAGCAGCCGCCCATTACTGCAAATTGTTTTGCAGAAATTTGCAGACAGAGCCAATTTCATACAGTGTTGGTAAAACAGACATGCATCTAATGGCATTTTTAGAGCTGAGGCAAGGGACCCTTATGCACACGGTGTCACAATGTTATAGAAATGATAGGGTCAGATATCACATAAACTGTTGGCATTCCTGCTGGTTTTCCTTTCCCTCGCACACAAGGAAGTTCCCTTCTCAGATTCAGAAAGGAAAACAATTTCCCCCTCCCCCTCCCATGCCCTTTCCCCAAAGTTGTTCTCGCTTCACTTGTATTTCCCTCTCTGGTCTATTGACCTGAACGCTTAGCATCCTTCCACTCTAGCCGGAAGTTCTCTTCCTTCCTCCAGCTTCCTCCAACTACCAGCTTCGAAGTGCCACGGCCTTTCCCGTTCTCCTTCTGCCATGTTTGCCATCATTTCTAAGATGTCTTATTAAGAAATAAAAAACCCCTACCCTTCCGCTTTGTCTAAGCCAGCATCCCAGCCTGGCTGGGAGGGGAAAGGTCAGTGTTTAGCTGCCTCACCCCTTTGGGACAGGAGATTTTAGTCATTTCTCCTCCATTTGAGGAATGTTGCTTCTCCAACTGCATTTTTAGTAGCAAACAGGTTTTATCTGCTTTTGGGTCTCAAGCACGTATGTAACGTGTCTTGGTCTCCTGTAGCTCTCCTCTTCACTCTCTGAGGATGTTTTGTGAAGTTGCATGTGTCATGCTTACACCAATTGCTGGAGAAAAAGGACACAGCTACCATCCATTTGGGTTCCCAGCAGAGCCTCTCCCGGTCACTCAGCTTCCTCTGGCTCTTGGTGAGCCTGGGAGTCCTAAAATTCCCAACTCTCTTTTTACTATGGACAACTGCATGCTACAACCACACAGATTCTTCTTTTTCAAGTATCTTTGGTGAGATAATTCACATATTTTAAGAGAAAAAGCACCTCCAAGGACACAGTTATCTTAGTCAATAGTTCTTTCAATATTTTTACCAAGGTGATCTGTTTTCCAATTAATTTGATCCTTTTCTGAAGAAATGGTTCAAAATTTGCAGCATCCATGACAACATCTTTCTTGACAGGGCAACAATCAAAGATGAATTTTAGCACCTGTTTTTGTGTGCTTGCTTATTTGTTTTTGCCACTTTTCATGACAATGTTCTTTTGTTTACCCCTTTCAGCTGAAAAAGCTTTGCTGAATCTAAAATCACCTTTCCAATAACATAGCTCTCCTAATGTGTTTAAAAGCACTTTTCTTCTTTAGGCCTGAGTTTCAAATCCTCATTAGTTTTAAATGAGGATCAAAGTTTTTGCAAAAGCCCTACCCAGTAAACATCAAGGAATTTGTCTGAAATTAGAATTTACCTTTAGCAAGAAAAAGACAAGCCCACACGGGACTTGAGGGCTCCAAACATGACTTTACACCAAAGGCAACAAAGGCACAGATGCATTCAAGGGTCTGCCTTGGAGAAAGAGTAGGGCAAACGGACCTGTTTGTAAGGGAGGTGCCATAGGCTGGGAGGAAGAGCCTGCGACAAATAAACTGAGTAGCAGTTTTTCAAAAAAGTTTCAGAAAACCTCCCAACTAATGTGAGTCGGTGCTATTTACAAAACATGCTCACAGGAGGGTCACTGGGCTGTTTCTAAGCCTGGCTAAGGAGAAAAGAACATTTAACTCCTCTTAGCAAGTGAGGCTAGACTAGACCAACCCTTGCCTACCACTGAAAAGCCATCTTTCTCCAGGGCCCCACAGCGTATGCTCCTGGGAGCCTGGAATAGCAGCACCCCAAGCCCACAGCCTCCTCTGATCACCAGCCTAACAAGGCTGCCTCTGAGGATGAAGATCAGTGCTGCTCAGCCCCGGCTGTGGACGCCTAAACCAGGGAGCATTCTTATCCCACGTGATGCAATCCACGGAGTTCAACAATTCAATGCTCCTATGAACAGTGAATGTGTACCAGGTGCGGGGGGAGGGAGAGAAGGAGGAGAACAAAGAAGCTGGGCTGTACAGATGACCAAGTCCCCGCTTTCCAGGTCCTGGGGGTCTAGTTGAGCAGAGATATATTGGAGAGAAAACAAAAATAACACCAGATAGAATGAAGTCAATGGAATAACAGTGCAAAGTGCTCAAGGGATCCAGAGGAGAAAATTCCTTGCACAGTGGGGAGAGAAAAGGAAGAGATTTTTCACCGCACAGAAGGGGAGGGGGGGTTTGGGACTGAGGGAACAGCTTGGACATGTAGGTGGTGTTTAGAGACCCTTTCGCTGTCTGGTGTGGCTATGGGGCTAATTTGATAATTCAGTGAAGAATGAGATGGACACAGACCTCCACATCAGATCCTTTCCAATGACATAGGTCCTGTCTCTCTTTCACTGTGCTTAAAAGCACTTCATCTAAACACTTCTTCATCAGACAAACGTCTCAAATCCTCATTCATTTAAAAATAGAATCAGGTTTTCTGCAAAATCTCTACCTAGCTAAAAAAAATAAATAAAAAATCAAGCAATGGCTGGTTTGGCTCAGTGGATAGAGCATACGCCTGTGGACTGAAGGGTCCCGGGTTCGATTCTGGTCAAGGGCACATGCGCGGGTTGCAGGCTTGATCCCCAGCAGGAGGCATGTAGGAGGCAGCTGATCAATGATTCTCTCTTATCATTGATGTTTCTATCTCTCTCTCCCTCTCCCTTGCTCTCTGAAATCAATAAAAAATTTTATTTAAAAAAAAAATCAAGGAATTTGCTTTAAATTAGAATTTATGTTCAGCAAGATAAAGACAAGCCCACACAGCGGAGGGCTTGATGAGGGGTGGGAGTGGTAGGAGGGTGGGAGTGGCTAGAATCCTCCTTGTTTCACACGAGTTAAGCAAATAAAAGTATTTTTGAAAAAGAATCTTAAAAATATTTGCATGGCCAGTGAAGTCTTTGGGATTATGGCAGGGAATCACAGATAATAATAACAGTAATAGTTATAATAATCATAGCTGTTAGGATCATTATTTTGTCAAACTGGAAGTGATTTGGGACACACATCGTCTTTTAGAGCTGAAGGAACTTGAAAGACCATCTCATTCAACTCACTTATTTTACCGACAACGAAATTCTCAAATCCACGGCTAGTTGGGGCAAAGCAGGGTTGGAACACAGATCTCTTTCTTTCCACACATCACTTTCCCCTAAACTGTGACCATCTGCACCTCTCCCGGCTATTTTTCAGAGGAGAAAAAGCAGTGGTTGGAGGTTTAAGAGGTTTGCCTGTAGTCCCAAGCTGAGATGGAACACCAACCCAGGACATTAGGGAGATGGAGCCAGAGTAAGCCCATTCACAAGGGGCGTAGCACGAGACAGAAGAGCGAGCGTGCAGTAGAGCTCCCCCATGCACGTTCCTCTTCTCATGACCTGGGTGAGAAACCCAGGGGCTGCCGGGAGTCTGCTTTGCCTCAGCTGCCATCCAGCCTAACACGCACCAGCCAAGCTGCAGGCAGCTCTTTCCTCACCAGAGGCTTAGCTGCAATGTGGTTTAAATTAGACATTTCTTGCCTGAGTAGAACAAATTACTTAGGTTATATGCTGACAAAGAGGGAACAAACAGCCTGCGTGCTTGGAGAGCTTAGGGGGAATTAAATCATGTGCTGTCACTGCAGTGTTGCTCCTCTGTCCTCTCCACCACCACCTCCTCTCAACTGCCCCCAGGAGTCCTGGAGCCTTGCGTGCAAGCCGAGCCATACCCCAAGGCTTAACATAACCGTCGGGCTCACAGGTCATTGGGAAATAACAGGTATATCCGGTTGAGCCTTTTGTACTTGTCTGCACGCAAATGCAAAGCTTGTGCAAAGCTGAACTCCTTAGCGCCTCTGGTTAGTTAGGGAGAGGATTCCTTGGAAGAGAATTGTCACACGATGTTTGTTTTCTCGGGGAACCGGGGAATAAAGCTGTTTATGGGAAGTTCGCACCTCTGGGAGGCTGAGCTCAGAAGGGGCGGAATGTGGTCTTGGCCTTGTGCCAGATGGTCTGCTGAGAGCAGGGCTCCAAAGGACCCCAAGTCAGACCTTTGAATGGGTGTAATTGTAGACCTTCAGAGAGGGGCTGGAGGTGGCAGTGCCAATTCCCAAACTTCCTGGCTGCTGGCAGCAATGGCAAGACAGCTTGCAGGACAGAGTTGGGTGGGGAGGAACCTGAAACCAAGGGGCCACGCACTGAGAACTGTCACCTCCCTGAGTCTTGTGATGATGCCAATACAATTCAGCTCTGAAGTCTTCAGAACATCCTTGGCAAACAAAAGGTGTGTCCACCCTGTCCCTATGTTTCATCCAATGGGAAACAGTAAATCTGAACTCAAATTTTGGCTCAGCTGCCACAGAAGCTGTGTGACCTTGGTTAATAACTCCAACTGCTCCTGCCTGTTTTATGTGTGGAAAAGGGATTATGGTAATAGTTATCTCAAAGGGCTGGTTGTGAGGGATTAATGGAATGGTTTACATCAAGCCCTTGGTACGTTGCCTGGCTCAAAGGGCTCAATAAATGGTAGTTCTCCCATTGTTTGTGGTGTATGATTATTGTCACCATTGTTATTATTGGCAGAGCAGCCATCCAAATAGCCACTGCAATTTCAGGCTGTGGATCTGATGCTCTCCTGGCCCCACCCCGGAGCAGGATCCTCCCCATCTCTTCCACTGAGCCCAGTTCTCCCAGCCAGCCGCCCCACCTAGGCACTGCCTGGGCTCTGGGCAGCAGCAGTGAACTGGGTATCGCTCTGTTGGTCTCTTCCTTCTGGCTCTGTTTGAGCGTGAACATGCATCATCCCAGCCAGACACCTGGAGGCGGTACCTGCACAACAGGGTGGCCGCGCTGTTTGATTGTGTCCACACTTGTCTCGGGTCCTTTGCTCCTAAAATCACTCCCTCTGAAAACTACCCCTACTCCCACCAACTTCCTACATCAAGACTATAGCCCTTTAGATATATGCTGGCTGGAGAGACTCTCCAAGAGATAAATCACAGTTTTAAGTTTAGAGAGTGGTACTCAAAGTGTGTTCTAGCGACTCCTAAGGAGGGTGATCTCTGTGACCCTTTTAAGGGACCCAGAACAATGGTCGTAGGCTTTTTCTTTGCCTTTCTCACTCTCCTTCTCTCCCAAGTTTACCAGGGGTCTCTCAGGGGCTACATGACATTTGATATCACTACAAATTACATGCAGAATCAGATATGAGTATTCAGCTGTCTTCTATTAAGTCAGAAATTAAAGAAATTTGTGACAATGTAAAACAATGCCACTCTTACTATTTGTGGTTCCGGAAAATACAGCTTTTCATAAAATGTTACGTATGTTAACATGTATTAGGTTTATTATTTTAAATGAATAAATATTTCAAATGTGTTCCATTTTCATTTCTAAAATTGTAAATATTGATAGATGTGAGTTAGATTAAGCAATAGCTCTCTGGGTTCTACAGCCATCTGTAAGAGCGGAAAGAGATCTTGAAAACAAAACATTTGAGAAGCATTGAGCTCAGATTTTGGCATGGGGGCCTATGAAATCATCGCTTTGCTCACTTCTAAAAAAAAAACAAACCCTATTATTTCTGGGGATTTGGAATAGTGTGAATTTTATAGTCATTTCAATATAATGGGCTTGATTGGAGCAGATCTGGTCACGAAGCCCATGCTGAGGCTTCGTTCCAATTCTTTGCATGTTGCAGCCACTGTTTTAAAGGAAAAGGTTCTAAACTCTCCCAAGACTGGATGATAAATTACAGAGATTGAGTTGTGCTGGGCAGACACCAGGGTCCTCTCCACTGGGAGGGGAGGGAAAGCATGGGAATGGCATCCCGGTGGGAACCAGAGGCTTTGCCTGTTGGGTGCCTGGCCCCTGGAGGGAGTCAGCTCTCCTGGCTGCGGACAGCCTTGGTCGTCCAGACCATTACCAGGCATAATGGTACCAGAGAGGCCTATACTTCCTGTAGATTAGAAGGAGGGGCTTCTGTAAGATTCACGACCACAAGCAATAAGTTAATGAGTGTTTACTGGTGTGATGCGGATGGGCTTTGGAGCCTGCAGACCTGAGTTCAAATCCTGACCCTCTTCACTTGCAACTTATATGACTTTTGGCAAATAATTCACCATTTCAGAACCTTAATCCCCTTATCTGTATTTAATGGTGGCTACTGGTAAAAAACACCCATACTTTTAGGATGATAGGGAGAAATAAATGCAACACTGGTGTAAAGCACAGAATACAGTGGCTGGCTCATGGCAGGGGGTATCAGTCCCTTTCCTTTCCTGGCCCTGACTTGCTCTGTGGTGTTAAGCATCCTAAGAGAACAGAGGAGCAGCCCCTGGCCTTCTGGTGACAGCATCAGCGCGGAGGCCCCTCCTCTCATTATGCTGGGCACAGAGCTCTGCACATGGCACTCTAAGCTGTCATCCCTCCGAAGGGATATGTGTCACTAAGTTTCCATCTCTCCCTCTGCTTCCAGGAGCCCCGGAAGTGTGCTCAGATCCCTGCAGGAAAAGAGAACAGAAAGGAGCGCACCTGCTCGTCCAGACGGGAAGCAGGTTTCCATTTTGCCCCTTGGCACTGGTGACCTGGGAGCTCAGGGCTCAGTCACATCCTTCCCAGAAAGTCCCTGAAAGAGTGGACAGGGATCAAGGGCCCTGGAGACACAGCAGGTGGTAAGAGGCCCCAGCCACACCTGAGCAGGCCAGGGTGCCACGCTTCCTATGCTCACTGAGCAGCCCCTCTTTCCTTCTGCATTCAAACCACTAGAGTGAGTGGGCCACCAAGGACCAAGTCTGCACAATGGGATATGGAAAAATGAAGGCTAGTCACCACCCAGTACAGATGATTGAATTTCACTTTTCGTTTTGGGTGGGGGAGTGTTCTGGGCAGTTTCCTCCTGACCTGTAAGAAGGGAGAGCTGGGAGCCCCTCTGCCTTGCCTCCTGGTCAGGGCTCCCGAGATGGCCTCAGCTTCCTCAGTAGAGCTCTTAGATGTGCCATAGGCCCCGGTCCGAGGCCACAGTGCCCTCTCACCCAGACCTGTCCTGTGGGAGAAGAAGGCGGTGTCTTCTGGGAAGCTGCGCAGCATTGCCTCATGTGTGCAACTCTCTGGGAGGTCCATGACAGCGCTCCCTCATGTTCCCTCACATTTGCACTGTGTAGAGTGGTGTTGTCTCCACGCCCCTTGGCAGGGCATTGCATGAGCGCTGTCCTGCAGCCTCATTACTGCAGGCCTGGAAAGCACTCATGAAAGCCACAGAGGGGCTGGCCCAAAGCCTCGCGTGGAGGACATTACCCCGCCTGGCCTCTTCCAGGACCTTCCAGGGGCATGGCACGCTCCTGCCTAAGGAACTGCCTCTGTGCTAAAGGTCCGGAGGGAGCACGTCTGGGCGGGGTGAAATGAGGTGAGGAAGACGCACTGCCGGCTACCTTCTGGGTGTCGGAGGGAAACACAAATTGGCTATTGATGTTGAGCCCTTCTGCCAAGAGCAGATGGCTCTGAGGAGACAGCAAATGGCCATTGAGCTGATACTGTCTGAGCCCCTGTCAGGAGGCGCTGTTCTAACAGCTTTGCATGCCTTAGCTCATTTAGTCCTCACCACGGTGGGTTTTTGCCTTCGTGCAGTGAAGAATCCAATTCGAGCCGGCATAGAGCTTAAAATGAAAGTGAGATTATTAGTGAAGCAGAGACAGAGAGTGGGCTACTCCACAGGCAGAGCAGGCCTCCCCGGCTCCCTTAACAGAATTTGCTTCCTTTACTGAGATTTATTTAATCGGGGGTGAGGGGCGGGGGTAGAGTATTTAATGAGGGAGAGGAATAGTCAGGATCTTTCTGGAAAAGGGGTGGAGATTTCTCAGAAGAGCTCCATGGGCCATTTTTGTCCTTATATGGGCTTCCTGTGGTTCTGGGTGTGTTGGTTAGCTTGCTGATGTATTACAATGAGCGTATAATGAGGCTAGGGGTTACCATTGGATGGATTATTCTCCATATTGGATGGAGCTGGTCTCTGCCAATTTTAAGCCATAAATCCAGAGGGGGGTGGTTTTCCTTGACAGCTCCTGTCCTTTTACCGATGGCAGCTGTTCTGCCACATCCCCCATCTCATCGGGATCATCTCCATTTTACCTGGACCCAGAGAAGTGATCTGCAGCAACTGAAGTCACTCAGCTAGGAGTAGTGGAGGCAGATTCACACACCCTGGCTGGCTCTGGAGTTGTCCATTAACCACGCAAAGTGTCACAGGAAAAGACAAGGAGAAGATGATTGGTATCACCTCAGGCTCTCAGGAGCCTGCAGGTGGGAAAGGGCATGTCGCCCTGAGACCCATCACAGTGAACCAAGCAGGCCAAGTGTTTATTCCAGTGAGGTCCAAGTCCTTGTGTGACTCTGAGTTTACTGGACAGGAATAAGGGCTTAGTCGTAGGAGGAATAATAGTAATGACTTTTATTGAGAGCTCACGCTTTACCATCAATGTCGCTAATTGATTTCCTGACAATATCTCATTTAATCCTCACAACTACCCTCTGAGGTTAGGATAGTATTATTCCTCTTGCATGAATAAGGAAACTTGGGCTCAGAAGAGTTAACTAACAGGGCCAAGGTCACTGCTTTTAAGTTAGAGCTGGGCCTCACAGCCAAGAGTGCCTGCCCCCAGAAGCCAAAATCTTAATGGTTGTGATATGTTGGCTTCATTGCTTTCAGTCTCCTCTGGAGGATTAGATGAACCTGGAAGGCATTTGGGCCTGTGCCCAGGGGCCTGTAAAGAGTTTCCATCATCTCAGAGGGGATATCCAGAGCCACTGAGGTCACTCTCCCCACCCTGGCTTCTGTGATATGCTCCACAGGGAAGTGGCGATCCGGAATGTACCCCTTCTAAACTCTTACAGGCTTTAATCTGGGGTTTTCCCTCATCTGTCAAGAAGAGAACCAAGAGAGCAGGCTGTCTGGATTGTGAGTGGGGATCTCAGTGTCGCCCGCGACTAACAAGTGATTAAAAAATGGGTGATGTTGAGAAGGACAAGAAGATTTTTGTTCAGAAGTGTGCCCAGTGCCATACTGTGGAAAAGGGAGGCAAGCACAAGACTGGGCCAAATCTCCATGGTCTCTTTGGGCGAATGATAGGCCAGGCCCCTGCATTTTCTTACACGGATGCCAACAAGAACAAAGGTATCACCAGGGGAGAGGCTACATGGAGTATTTGGAGAATCCCAAGAAGTACATCCCTGGAACAAAAACGATCTTCACTGGCATTAAGAAGAGTGCAGAATGGGCAGACTTGATAGCTTATCTCAAAAAAGCTACTAATAAGCCCTAACCTGTTTGGCTCAGTGGATAGAGCCTGCAGACTGAAGGGTCCCGGGTTCGATTCCGTTCAAGGGCATGTATCTTGGTTGTGGGCACATCCCCGGTGGGGGAGGTGTAGGAGGCAGCTAATTGATGTTTCTCTCTCATCCGATTTTTCTAACTCTCTATCCCTCTTCTTTCCTCTCTAAAAAAATCAATAAAATATATTTTTTTTAAAAAAGCTACTAATGAGTAATAGTTGGCCACTGCCTTATTTATTACTAGAGGCCCGGTGCATGAAAATTCATGCACTGGAGTGGGGGGTCCCTCAGCCCGGCCTGTCCCCTCTCATAGTCCAGGAGCCCTCAGGGGTGGGAGGCGACCCGGTGATCAGGGGAAGGCGACACCCCATCACACCTCTGCTGCTGCCACTGCCGGCAGCACAAGCCTCAGCCGGCCCTGGTTTCCTGAGCCTTGGGCAGCCCTGGGTGGCTGGGCAGCTGCCATCTGAGGCTTGCCTGCACCTCGGGCTGGCTCTGGGCGGCTGAGGGGCTGAGGGGACTGGGGGACTCCGGAGGCAGGTGCGCACAGCATCACGCCTGCTGCCCTGGCAGGGCTGAGGGGACTGGGCACCACCATCTTGTGGCTGTGGGCACCGCCATCTTTGAGGGCGGGGAGGTCAATTAGCATATTCCCTCCTTATTGGCTGTGGGCGCTACCATCTTTGCGTCGTGTGAGGGTCAATTAGCATATTCCCTCTTTATTAGATAGGACAAGTGTCTCCTGACTTCTTTTATGTGTACCATATTTAAATTGATCTCATACAGCAGAATTCAGATCATGAATGGCTAATAGAGCATTTTTTCCCCAGCAGTCCTGATTTAAATAAGATTGGCTTGTGGTTAAATGAATATGGTCAGCTTTTTGAGCTTTGATGATAATTTTGGTTCAGCAAGCACTGTCACTGTACTTCCTTCTAAAAATATGATTGGACTTGATTCCTAGTGTTCAGCTTTTCACAGAGGTGGTGAGTGCCATCTCAGAACCTGTAGGAGATTGGTTGAGATTTAGATGACTGGTTGTATTACCTTGTTTAGATTCTGAGGAAATCCCTTCCCTGTCTCTTAGACCTGCAAGACATGCTTATATATTACAAGTTGTGTTCATCAGTCTGTTAAAAGGAAGGGCTGCAGATAAGCTGGCAGTGACCATTTTATCTTTTTGGTCCCAACTATGCCAATTTAATAAAATTCCCTGTATCTAAACCATTACCTTTTATTGAATGAAAGGCATTTTAGTGTGGTTTATGTATAATATCAAATAAAGAGTATTTAACACTTTTACATTTTATAGATGATCTTTAAGGTCAGGTGCTTTTAAAACTCAGTGTGACAAGATATAGTAGCAAACTTTGTGAATTCTTTAAGTCAGACTAAGTTATAATTCAGGATTGTCTTGAATAGCTATCCATTGACTATATATGTGTGTGATTGGTAATGGTGCTTTTGCCAGCTCACTAGGATTAAAGTAGAGAATAGGTCATCAACACAAAATTGTAAATTATGTCATCATGAGGCTTAAGATAATTAAAAACAAAGTCACAGATCAGGGAAAAAAAAAAAAAAGAAGAGGAGCCCATCTGAACACACGCATAACTGTTCTTTAAAGTAAGGAATAGGTCTGAAAGACAAGTACTATTTTTGTTTTATTTTCATTCTACATTTGCAAAGCTAAATTAGAGCAATAGTTCTTTAAAGAAGGAAAGATATTTTTGGCACAGGCTACATGGTACAAAACCCCAGGTTCATGAGGATGCAAACTGGCATGCCTTTTTGGAAGATAACGAGGTGGTATCAACACCCTTTAAAATGCATATTTCCTTGGTTCAAGTATCTCTACTGGGGAAACACTTACAAACATATATAGAATTGCACAGAAAAGTGAAGTCATTAGAGTGGAGTCTATAATAAGCTGGAACAGCACATATGATGATCTAAGAGAAATGGCTAAATAAATTGTTACAATCAAATTACACAATAGTTTAAAAGCATGAGGCAGATCTATACCTTCTGTGTGGACACCAAGACAATTGTTAAGTTAGAAAAAAGAGTCACTGAACAGTACTCTTACTATGATCTCATTTGTATTAAAGTACATACATATGTACAAACATATGCACATACATACATAGAAGGCACATGGTTCCCGTCATCATGTCTGAGAAGGGCTGGGAGTATGGGTTTTCCCACTTTTCTGCATGTTCTTGCATACTGATTGAACCTTTTGCAACAAGAGTCTATTTGTGTACTATATGTGTGTGTTTTAAGAATTTGTATCTTACCCAAACAGAAAATGATATGCATAATATTGTGGATATAGAATATAAACCACAGTCCAAAGATTTTTTTTTGGCTTTTAAGTAGTCCAGAGTGGGCCAGTGGTCACCTGATCACTAGACATGCTTTCCCTGTATTGCTTTCCTGTTCCTGTTCTGGTCTCTGGTATCAACATGGCTTCCATGTGCTGTGACATTGTCCTAAAGCACCAAGAATAAATGTAGCCAACTGTAATTGAAAAAAAGGTAAATGTAAAATCTCATATTTAGTTTTAAAAAAATCAATGGCCAAAGTCCAATTAAAGACTCAGAATGGTATCAAGTCTTATAATTAAAGATGAAGACTTCAGTTTGATCACAGGCTTAGTATGGGTACAACAGTGGAATGCGAATATTTAAAAACTAGAGGCCCAGTGCACGAATTCATGCATGGGTGGAGTCTGGCTGGCCAGGCTCCAATCAGGCCTGTCGGGAGGAGGAGATGACAGGAGGTTGGCTGGCTGGGGGGAGGGGCTACGGGCGATTGGCCAGTGGGCCCCACCCACAATTGGGGTAGGGGGGCCTATTGGGGGCAAGGCCGGCCATGGGGAGGGTTTGTGGGCAGTGGGCCGGCCAGCCCAGCCCTTGAATAGGCTAGGGGGGCCAATTGTGGGTGGAGCTGGCTGGGGGGAGGGGCTTCAGGAGGTTGGCTGGCTGGTCCCACCCCTATTGGGGTGGGGCATGCCAATCAGGGGCAGGGCTGGCCGGGGGGAAGGGCCATGGGGGGATTGGCTGCCAGGCTGCCCTAAATCGGGGTAGGGCTGGCTGGGGGGAGGGGCCAAGGAAGGTTGGCCAGCCGGCCCCACCCCCTGATCAGGATGGTTCACTGGCCACAGTGGGTGTCATAGAGACCGGTTGTTCTGGTAGTTATGGTGTTCCAGTCGCTATCTTTTTATATATATAGATAGTCCAAAAACTTAGTTTGCATTAAAGAAACTCTGTGTGGCTGATGGGAATTAACTATGTCCCTCTGGGCTAAGCGAGATGTCACCTTTGGGGTACTGTGTTCAGTTTTAGGTACATACTTAGGCACATTTAAAAACTACATGGTCTAGAAGGCACAGAAAGACTGGATACTGTTCTAGAAAACAAGTCATTTAAAGAACTGGAGCATTTCTTAGTTGGTGGGATGATGGCTCAGCAACAGCATAATAGCCATCTTCAAACATGTGAAGGGCTGTCATGTGAAAGGGAAATTGTCTTAATCGATGTCACTCCAAATGGTAACTCTAAGTTCAGCAGGAAACTATCACTCCAAATTCTTTCTTAATGTCGGGAAGAACTTCCTAACACCCAGAGCTTTCTAACCAGAGCAGTCCAACCATGTGACAGGCCACAGTTGAGTCATGAACCCGTCCATCACAAAATGGAAAAATCCTGTTGGAGACTGATAGTCATAAAACCAGTGTATAATTATCCAGCCCTTGTGTTCACTTTTGGGAATGTGTAGGGGAGGAATAGCCACTTAAGTTATCACATTACCAATTATTTTCTTAAGCCCTGGCGGTCACTACAGTTTTTTACCTGAATTTTTGTTCCTTTCTGCAAAGAGAAGGAAACCAGTTATATAATACATACCTAACCCTAAAAACTAAGAGATTAACGGAGAAAAAGAAGACTGGAATCTGGATTCTCTACGAAGAATCCATCCCAAATCTGGAATAGGTATCAATCAACATGCCCATGGCTAGATACTGTGATTTAACTGAACCCAAATGTGTATTCTGTCTTTTTTTTAATTGTTGTTTATATTTTACTTCTTGTTGCTTTATGCATTTTCTTGGTAACCTGGTAAATATTTATTTTTAGGAAATAAAAATGAAAAACAATATTCTCCATCTGCCTAAAGATTTTCTGTGCTTGATCAGAGAATTAGGAAAGTAAAGTTTTTCTCCGTTGAACAAAGTAGTAGACAGCAGGCTCCTGGTTCCACTGTTAGAAAGGTGAATTTCAGGAACCAGATGGGGTGGGAGTTGAAGCACCAGGAACAAACCTGCTGAAGCAACCACAGGCCTTTCCTTCCTGTGGAATCATCACTGTTCTGAGTTAGTAAAGACATTCAGCTCGCAAATATTGAGCAGGAGGCACTCATGGATTGACTGTGAGACTAGACTAAATGATCACCAGTGTTATCTTTGATATTTTACTCCTTTTTCTTTTCTTAGTTGTTCTATCTCCCTGACCCCTTTTTCTACTTTCTTCACTCCCGCTCTTCCTTCTCTTCAGCCCCTATTCTTTGCTCTTCTGTGAGAGAGGAAAGGTAAACAGGAGAATGTGGAGAGAAAGGAAGAGAAAGGCTAGCAGGGATGGTGGCAGCAGGAGAAAAGAATGGTGGTCTCCTGAGGGTGAGGAAGAGATAAGAAGGTGAGATGCCTGGGAGAGAAGAAAGAAGGAAGAAGGAAGAGCCAGGGAAGAAAAGAGGAAGAGGAAAAGGAAGAAGGAAACTAAAGAAAACAGGAAGAAGCCATTAGAGAAATGCACCATTTACTACATTTAGGAAGCATGGGAGACTTTAAATGGATCATCTCTTAAAAGAACAGAGTGTAACTGAAGGCAGGTACTCTTTACATAATATACTAGAGGCCTGGTGCATGAAATTCGTGCACGCGGGGGTCCCCTCAGCCCAGCCTGGACCCTCTCCAATCCGGGACCCCTCAGGGGATGTCTGAAAACCGGTAGTCGGACATCTCTCTCACAATCCAGGACCACTGGCTCCTAACTGCTCACCTGCCTGCCTGCCTGATCGCCCCCTAACTGCCTCCCCCGGCCAGCCTGATCACCCCAACCACCTCTGCCTGCCGGCCTGATTGCCCCTAACTGCCTCCCTCTGCCGGCCTGGTCGCCCCATGCAGCCTGCTGTTTGGTTGTTACTGTGAGGGCATCGTGACCAATTTGCATATTACCCTTTTAATAGTATAGATTCCTTCTATTTTCAAAAGGCATTGAAGGAAGGTTACAATAAAGACCATAGATACATTCAAACCATTCACAGAGCAAGGTCATATCAGATTCTGCTGGGGAAAATGATTGCAATTGAGCACAAACTTTTTCTTAGCCCTGAACTCGAAGAACAAAGAAGCACTGGAGGACATTAAGCGATTTATCAATCTCAGGTTCTTTTCATGGTCCTTTCTTATAAGAAACTGTCAATAAAAGCTGAGAGGGCAATGTGAGATCATAATGTTATGAAAATATTTCTCTCTTGTGCTCTTAGTTTTTTATTTTTAGTAACTTTTCATTCTGATATGATTTCGACTTACAGACAAGTTGCAAGAACATCATGAAGAACTCTCATTTACCTAGATTCTTCAGTTAGGAACATTTTATCATGCTTGCTTCATCATTTTCCTCCCTCTCTCCCTGTCTTTTTTCCTTGAAACGTTTGAGATTAAGTTGCAGGCATTGATGCCCTTTACTTGTAAATATGTATGGAAGTATTTGGTGAGAAATTAGAATAATACAGTGTTGCTCTGTGACTTTCACAAATACCAGATGCTATGGAAAAAGCTTGGTGGGCAATCAAGTTGGAAGGGGAGGAGGGTTGAGAAACTTGTCTTAGGCTGCACTGATTTAGTAAGTGACTATCTTTTTCTTAGATTTTAGGTTGATAAAATTAGCAAAATCTTCTAAAGCAGCTTCTACCCACACTTTACATAGGATTGGAAAAACATCCTATCTAATAAAGAGGGAATATGCTAATTGACCCTCATGCCATCGCAAAGATGGCAGAGCCCACAGCCAATAAGGAGGGAATATGCTAATTGACTGACCTGCCCTCAAAGATGGCAGCACCCACAGCCACAAGATGGTGGTGCCCAGTCCCCTCAGCCTTGCTGGGGTGGCAGGTGCATGGCAAGGCCGGGCCTGCCCACTCCAGGCAGTGGGCCTGGCCACTCTGCGTGCCTGCCTCCAGAGTCCCCCAGTCCCCTCAGCCCCCCAGCCGCCCAGGGCCGACCAGAGGTGCAGGCAAGCCTTGGGTGGCAGCTGCCCAGCTGTCCAGGGCCACCCAAGGCTCAGGTAACCAGGGCCAGCCATGGCTTGCGCTGCCGGCAGTGGCAGCAGCAGAGGTATGATGGGGTGTTGCCTTCCCCTGATCACCAGGTTGCCTCCCGCCCCTGAGGGCTCCCGGACTGTGAGAGGGGGTAGACCGGGCTGAGGGACCCAGTGAATTTTCATGCACCGGGCCTCTAGTCAAATAATATTAATGGAAGGGAGATGGTTTAGGAGGTAACATTCCTGAACCCAGTTGTGCCATCTGTGAAACCTCAGGACCACCGCTGCTTATTGCAAAGGTAGAGGGTCTTGGCTAGCATGCATAGGGCATCGTTCTAAAACACACTTTAAAAACATCTTAACATCTTTGAAATCAGAATATGTCTTAAAATCAAAGGCATAATTACAGTTGGCAACCCCCAGCTTTTATATTAATTAGCATAAAAATCAATGGTGCAGCCTCAGCCAGTTTTGCTCAGTGGATAGAGCACTGGCCTGTGGACTGAAGGGTCTGGGGTTCGATTCTGCTCAAGGGCACATGCCTGGGTTGAGGGCTCAATCCCCAGTAGGGGGTGTGCAGGAGGCAGCTGATCAATGATTCTCTCTCATCATTGATGTGTCTAGTTCTCTCTCCCTCTTTGAAATCAATAAAATTATATATGTAAAATAATGGTGCATCCTGCCTGCAAGGATGGTTTCTTAAATTAGATGAAAAAATATCTACTTTTAGCTCCGTTGTTCTCAGCCTGTACATTATCAGTGGGAAGGAAGCAGCAGCAAGTCAGGCAGGCACAGGGTTTTGGTACCAGCTCTTAAGAATCCTCTCAATTCCCAGCTCCCCCCTCTGTCATACTCTCGGTCACCTTGGACATTTGGTTTGTCTTCTTGGACCTGCCTACCAGCATGTGTCTGATTGCTGATTCCTGCCCACCCCACACATCAAGGACTTTGTAGAGATTATGCTTCCACTACACCAAGCATGTCAAACTCAAAGGCTAACACAGGCCAAATAAATGAGGCACGTGGCCCGCAGGTCACGAGTTTGACATGCTTACACTATACTGTCTTCTCAGAGCACATGCATATGTGTGTTTGAAGGAAGTTTGAAGAGTTGGGTTTTATTTTTTTACCCATAAAATCAACACAGAGATTATTCTAGAGAGAAAGCCCAGGAAGAAAAGCAACTTCTAGCCTAATGACATAAGGGCTGAGCTTTCTTGGCGATTGACTCCAAGAGCAATGCATCTATCTCACTTGCTGATTGAAACTAGTAAAAATAATAATAGGTTTGGGCTATCCTCCAAACCCAAAAAGAGCAGTGAACAGAAGTGGGATACGTGTGGACTAATGGAGCTGTTGTCTTTGGCTCCCTAGCATGTTCCCCTCATCCCGTCCCTCTTTTTTTGATAACAGTCCTAGCCTCTGCCACGGGAGTGGCCTGGTGCAGCCTGGCGTGTCGAAATCCTTCCAGGGGCCTACATAATGACTTTGGAAGAAAGAGGTTCTCTTTTCCTTGGGGTGGTTCATTTGAGACTGCCCATGGCCAGCTTTCCCACCATGTGGAGAGTCTGCAGAACGACGCCCAAGCAGATACCAACGTCGACCGAGGGCAGGGAGAGCAGCCCAGGTCCCTCCATCCTGTGAGGTACCACTGTTATCCTTCCCAGTACACGAGCCAGCGCATTCCTGTCCTGCTTAAACAAGCTTAAGCTGGGTGTCTGTTCTTTGACATCAATACAATACAGGGTATTTAAAACCTCTACTTTAAACTCTCTTTAGCTTACCTGCTCTTTTGAAAGTTATTTGCAGCAAGCAATTCAAGTTTCAGATTTGGGAGGGTGAATTCCCCATATTCTGTGCTGCTGCCTAAAAGGGGATCCCTGTGTCTTAGATACTGACTTTGGTCAAGAAGTTGTGATGATAATTAAAGGGCCTGGTGTGAATTCTCACTAGAGGGAGGGGACCCACCTTGAGCTGGATCAGGGGTACCAGGCCACTTTGGATTTATCTTATCTCTTCATCAGGTACCAGATGGGCCCTGCAGTAGAGGTCTACACCACAAAGCCTGGGAGAACCCGAGGCCGGCAGATTCCGGAGAAGGTGCTACCAGAGCCAGTTATTTTCATTTTACTTTGTCATAACTGATTCGGGCTTATCTTTCTGATGGCATTTCCTCAAAGGGTTCCTCTGTTTTTTTTTAAAGCACGTCCTGGTACAAGAGCTAAGCTCAAGGTGCCACCGTAGCATGGAGGACAGGCCTGAACTATTTGTTGTGGCAGGAAGACATGCACTGAGTTCATCTAAAAACTCTAAGACATTATTCAGGAATTAAGCAAGAGGTCTTAGGAACAGCCTTGCTTTATACTTCTTAAGACAGGAATTTGCTTGGTTTAAAGGAAACGTCCATCCACTCTGATTCTGGAGGAGATACGGTGGTCAAGGCTTTCAGGAATGTTGATAGGGCGGAATTGGCATTGGCTCACAGACAATTCCCGTCCACCAAATGAAAGTCTAATGAGAGCCCGATGCATGCAGAAGCTTGCGAAAGCTGGCCATTGTAAGGTTCTTATGAAATTCATTCCAAAGGAGATGTAGGCAAACTTGGCTCTGGGAAAGAAATGCTGTTTAAACAGATGCTCAGCTGATGAATGGAGTGGGCCCAGAGACATGGAAGTATGAAACAGAGTGCAGAATCTCAGAGGGAAGGTGTGGGACAGTGGGTGGGTGGCAGGTGATCAACCGGAGAACTTGTGTGCATATATGCATAACCCATGGACACAGACAACAGGGTGGTGAAGGCCTGGGGCAGGGGGTAGGGCCGGCTGGAGTGGGGTCAATGGGAGAAAAAGGGGGACATATGTAATACGTTCAACAATAAATATTTTTTGAAAAAAAAATAAACAGTTGCTCAAAAACTAATTTCACCATGGTTCTTTCATGGAGTATTCAGTGAGTACTCCATAGTGGTGTGTGAAATCATTTTTAGAGAACTTCTCAAAACCTACCAAATAAGCCCTAACTGGTTTTGCTCAGTGGATAGAGCATTGCCCTGAGGACTGAAGAGTCCCAGGTTCCATTCTGGTCAAGGGCACGTACCTACGTTGCAGGCTCAATGCCCTGGCCCTGGTCAGGTTGTGTGTGGGAGGAACCAATAGATGTGTCTCTCTTACATCAATGTTTCTCTGTCTCTCCCCCTTTCTTCCACTCTCTCTAAAAAGCAATGGAAAAATATCCTCTGGTGAGAATTAACAAACAACAACAACAAAAACTACCAAATGAAGACTTTTACAAAAAGGCATTTTCTCATCAGCTCAGATATTTTATCATTGGCTTCGGTCTCTCCTGGAGTCTTTTTATTCAAAACCAATTTAATTGCAAAAGATCAGCATACTATTTCTTCTGTGTGACCCTCAGAATCCTCAATTCTGCAAACAAAAACAACTATAAAAAATGTCTTCCAGAGTGATCGTTTCCTATGGTATATAAATAGCTAATCACTATACTGTACACCTGAAACTAATATAACATTGTATGCCAGCTGTAATTGAAAAATAAAAATTTAAAAAATTCTTCCAGCTGATGGGAGAGCAGACAGGCAAGAAGGCATTTGTGCCTTTTATCTGAGGATTTCCTTTCGCATAAACTTGTATGATGGATCTGGAGTGAGACTTGGTGGGTTCAAATCCTGACTCCACCTCAATTTAGCTGTGCTAACTTGAGTAAGTGACATAACCTCTCTGAACCCTAGATACCTCTTCTGTAAACGGGAAACAGATGCTCGAAGCTCCAGTAAAATTCAAAACACAGGGTTGTCACATGTGTAAACGCACAACTTTTATATTAATACTGATGACCTTGGAGGCCCAGAGGTACAATTCCTACCTGATTAAGACATCCCACCTTTCCCACGGGCTTGCCCTCTCCCCAGCCTTGCTGTGAAGACCTTTTCTCTAAAAAATACTTTGTACCAGCCAGTAGGAACGGGTGCAGCCAGCCCGAGGCCAGCGCTGGCTCCGCCGCCTCCTGCCTCCGGCTTCCCCTTTGAAAGAAGCGTTCCCACCTCCAGCGCACGCGCCCAGATCTGGCCTTGGGGTGGCGGCCCAACTTCTCTGGCCCGGCGGGCGCGGCTGTGCGTGCGCTGCGGAGGGTGGTGGCGGCCCGCACCCCGCCCTCAGCCGCCTCCCCCGTCGCCGCCCCAGCGTGTCAGGTGCCGTGAGAAGCGCCGAGGGATATGACTAGAGCCGGCTTTCCAGAAGCGACGCACGCAAGGCACAGCTCTGCACGCAAGGGGGAGGCGACCGCAGAGGAACTTTTCAACCCGATAAGGTTCTCAGTCGCGCGGCGATTTGCCTCCCCCTCCTCTTCCCCCTCCTCCCTCCGGGAATGTTCAGAGAGCCCCCGCTCCTCTCCAGTTCCCACTGTTTGCCCAGGCTTGGCTCCGGGCCCAGCGCCCAGGGCTTCGGACAAGGCCTGCGCGGCCCCGCGCCCTCCAGCGGGCGGCGCCACCTGGAGGAGTTTCCACGCGGGAAATCTCGGGGCCAGCTGCGCCCCGCCAGTGCTGCCAAGGACAGTCGGGGCCCTGGGGCAGGGGAGCGGCGTCTTTCAGGGATTCTTGATATCGCTGCACGAGCAGAACTTTGCGCGCACGCAAAAGGGCTTCATTTGAGGGCCATTTGTTTACGAGAACTTTAAGATAAAAAAAAAAATAACTAGGGAGGCTGTCGGACAAACCGCGCCACAAACCAAACTTTCCTCTTTTCCAGACGGACAGGTTTCCCTTCCTGGCTAGGGCGCCCAAGCACCCCGAGCAGTGTTCTCTCGGGGACCGAAGCTTAAGTCACTGGAAGGGAAGGGAGTTTCGGGGAGCGCTCAGCGGTATGGGCAGATTCTGGCCGGGACGCATTCCGCGGAAACCGTGCGGCCACGATTGGGGGTGACTGTGATTAAGAGCGGTTTTCGGGTACACGAAAAGTTCAGACCGCCGCTACTAGTAAAATCACCAGCTACTTCTCCAAGGCCGTCGGGGCGCGCCGGAGCCGCCTCGCGTGACCACCTGCGTGCGGCGACTCCCGTCGGAGTCCAAGCCTCGGGGACAGTCCCAGCGCGCCCCGCCCTCTGGCGCGCCCCGCCCCCGCCAGGTCCAGCTGCCTCCTCCCTCTACTCAGACCTTAAAAACGGATGGCGCGTTTTGACTCTGGAGTGGCTGTGTGCAAACGGGCCACGCCTCTGCGACTCCAGCTGTCAGAGCCACCAGCTCGGGGGTCGTGAGAACTGGGGATTGCCTCCACTCATACACCCCTCACCTAAATCCCCACGCTGTTAGGAAACCCCGGCTTTGCCGAGGCGTCACGTGCAGCGGGGCTCTGCGAAGGAGCCACCTTTCTCCGTCCCCATCCCCATCCAGGCGCCCCTAGCTCTGACAGCGCCTCCTGACTCCAGAGTGAGCGCTAAGGCTCCAGCAGCAGGTGTCTGGGGCGGGCGTCCCACTCTCTGGAGACACTCACGTTGTCGTCTTGCCCCCGCCCCTTCTCGGAGCCCGCGGTCCCTCGCCGCTGGAAACCGTGCCTCTTCGCAGGTCAGTGTGTCCGCGGAGCTGCCTTCCCGCGGCCTCTCCTGTTGGGTTCTCGCAGATCGGGGGCCCGTGGTGGGGAGGCGCAGGGCTGGGGTGATAGTCACTTAGAGGGAGCTGAGCGCCTCGATGCCCGCCGTGTTGTCCCCGAATTGCAGGGACCGTTAGGCGGCTGCGGTGGGACGGGGAGGCTGATGGCAGAGAAGCAGAAACACGCCCCCTTCCTTTTCCTGCGGGGAGTGGGTTTGGGATGGGAAAGGTCGTCTTCAGCTGCTTCTCCAGTGAGGCAGCCCTTCCTACCCTACCCGCGGCCTCCCTCCCCAACAGCTTATGGTTTAGCCCCAGGCCGCGGACAGGGGCACGGGGCGCCCGCCCCTTTCTCCTCACACCTGAATGTCACGCCTTTGCCCTTCTCTCTTCAGCATGGCCACCAGGCTTAGCCTCGACGATCCCCTGCTGCCCATCACGCTGTCCGCACAGCAAACCACGCTGCTGCTGCTCCTCTCGGTGCTGGCCGCGGTGCACGTGGGCCAGTGGCTGCTGAGGCAGCGGCGGCAGCAGCCCGGGTCCGCGCCCCCGGGACCCTTTGCGTGGCCGCTGATCGGAAACGCCCCGGCGATGGGCTCCGCGCCGCACCTCGCGTTCGAGCGCCTGGCGCGGCGCTACGGCGACGTCTTCCAGATCCGCCTGGGCAGCTGCCCGGTGGTGGTGCTGAACGGCGAGCGCGCCATTCGCCAGGCCCTGGTGCAGCAGGCCACCGCCTTCGCTGACCGGCCGTCCTTCGCCTCCTTCCGCGTGGTGTCGGGCGGCCGCAGCCTGGCGTTCGGCCAGTACTCCGAGCGCTGGAAGGCGCAGCGGCGCGCGGCGCAAGGCACCATGCGCACCTTCTCCCCGCTCCAGCCGCGCGGCCGCCACGTCCTCGAGGGCCACGTGCTGGGCGAGGCGCGCGAGCTGGTGGAGCTGCTGGTGCGCGGCAGCGCGGGCGGCGCCTTCCTCGACCCGCGGCCGCTGACCTTGGTGGCGGTGGCCAACGTCATGAGCGCCGTGTGCTTCGGCTGCCGCTACAGCCACGAGGACGCCGAGTTCCGCGAGCTGCTCAGCCACAACGAGGAGTTCGGGCGCACGGTGGGCGCGGGCAGCCTGGTGGACGTGCTGCCGTGGCTGCAGCGCTTCCCGAACCCGGTGCGCACCACCTTCCGAGAATTCCAGCAGCTCAACCGCAACTTCAGCAACTTCGTCCTCGACAAGTTCCTGAGGCACCGCGAAAGCTTCCGTCCCGGGGCCGCTCCCCGCGACCTGATGGACGCCTGCATCCTCTCGGTGGGAAAGGAGGCGGCCCAGGGCTCGGGAGACAGCGCCGCGCGGCTGGACGAAGACTACGTGCCGTCTACTGTCACCGACATCTTTGGCGCCAGCCAGGACACGCTCTCCACCGCGCTGCAGTGGGTGTTCATCCTTCTCACCAGGTAAAGCCTCCGGGAGGCGTGGGTCGGCCTTCCTTTCCTCCTATGAAAGGTGCATGGGGGGAGGAGGGGGTTGGGAGGCAATGGGGAGATAAGGACACATATGTAATACCTTAATAAAATAAAATGAAAATGAAATAAAACCAAAAAAAAAAAGTGCAGTGGGACCAGCATAGGCTGAGGTCGTGACCAGCGCGCAAGGAGGGTTTGAGGTTTCGCTGCAGGACGCCACCTCTCAAATCTGACATCGCGTCCTCAAACCGCAAGGCTGGCGCCAACAGGAGGGTTAGGGACACGCGAGCGGGCACGCCCCACCCAGCGGGACCTCCGAATCTCTGATCTTGTCGCTGCGTCTCCAAGTAGGAACACATTTGTGAGAAACCCCCTGGAAAAACAAGATTTTTTTTTTTTAAGTGCCCTCAGATCAGTCTAGATCTCTTCCTCCCTGCCACAGGAGAAGCATAATTGGAACGGTTCCGAAAGAAAGAAAGGGTAACGCGGTCAGAATGTTAAATACACACAGCAGCTAGCCAGCTCCGCCAGTCCTCCGCGCAGATCCGAGGCCTCCCAGGCCGGGAGCTAAGAGCCAGCGGCCTGTCCGAGCTTTGTTCCCCGGGAAAGGAAGCGCCCGGAGGCCGGTCTGGAGGCCCTCAGACTTGGCCCCGGGTTGGTTAGTTCACGTGAAAGTTTTAGGAAGAAGGTCGGGAACCAGTGGGTTGTGCTGGATTTTGTAAAACAGCCGCGCTAGGAGTAAGAGAAGTGTCTTACGGGTAAAGAACTGGAGAAGCAGTCGCTTTTACCCAGCGCAGAACAGCATCCAGAAAGGCAAACAGGGCATCCAGGAGGCCTCTGCGGACCTCCTGGCCCCTGGGCCCCGCTGGGTCGGTTAGCTGGTCTCCAGAGACCACCTTGATTAAGACCTCGGACCTTTATGAAGCTCCTTAAATGCACGAATCAGACAAGTTCCAGGTATCACTTGGTGCGAAATTTAGCAAATAAAAAATACATTTTACATAGGACATACTTACACTAAAAGATTAGCCATTGTTTTTTGTCTGGCAACTGGACCCCAGGGGGCAAATGTCTGGCTCAAGGCAAATCTTGATTGCCTGGAGAGACCAGAAATCCTGGTTGTGACATTTCTTGGTGGCACAAGTTAGCTGTGGGGAATGCCGAATTTTCTGACGCCTCAGATATTGAAAGGCAAAGACAGTTTTTTATTAGAATCCCCTGCAACACTGCAACCCTGAGATCCTGTACGGCTACTTTCACAAATTGAATATTTTGTATATTTAAAATCGCTTCTCCCTATTATGATCACAGAAACTCATAGTGGGGGAGGTAGGTCAGAACGCAAACATCCCAAAAGGGGATCAACAGATGTTTAGCATTCCCAGATAAACATATTATCTTTTGAAACAGACTTCCTTTTTCATTTAGAATCAGATTGGGCAGAGAAAGGAAATAAAACAAGGTTGGGGTCACCTTCAATTCAATATAGCTGATAAGCACATTTTTCTTCTTTTGGGTGAAAAGACATTACACCATCCATTTCTGTATTTAGGTTTTATCAAAAGGAATAAAATACATTTACCTGTTGGCTACGGCTGCTTTCATACTGCAGCACTGGCAGAGTTGAACAATTGGGGCAAAGAGGGTTTGGTCTGCAGGGTTGCAATAATTATTTACATTTTTTTTTTTACTTCTGACATTTCCTCTTATTGTAATGGCTATTTCCCCATCTTTTAAACTTTATTTTGATAATTTTTAAAAAATCATATTGCTAGATTGCTAACATGTCCACTTCAGTAATTTTTGATGGTTACATAATATTTTGCTATAGTAATATAATCATTGTATATAACCATTGCTTGAGCCTTACTGTGGTCGTTTACATTTAAAAAACTTCAGCCATTGTTGTGGTTATATATTTTTGTATTTGTTATTTCCTGAAAATACATTGCTGGGTGGATTACTGGGTTTACAAAGAGTGGGGAGAGGCTACCCTTTTGGACCTTCCTTTGTAGTAAGATTTTGTTTTCCAAAAGGATTGTGCTAGTTTACGTCACCAATAGTGAATGCGTATTTCAATTGGTACCATAATCTCATGAACACTGGGAATTTGCTTTCACATTTAGAAGATATACCCATCGCCTTTGTACCAAGGAGAACAGTAGGGAGATGAGGGGGGGGAAGGATCTTCTTTCCGGGCTGCATTTTAACTTTTATGGGCCCTTGGGTGCTTTGCTTTTGTCTTTGTAGATACCTTACTCCATAAAAAAGAAAATGATATTTTATGACTATATTGGTATAAAGATAAATATATTAAAATTATATGTTAAAACATTTTCTTTGACCGAAAAGTTCATTTTTTCCCCTTCTGATAAAAAAAAAAAAAAAGAAAAAAAAAAAAGAAAGAAAGAAAACATTTCTTGGGCCTCTGAAAAGTATTTTGAGTCCTAAGCATCGTGCCTGCTTCCTCTACTGGAGAAGTTGGCCTTGTCCATTATCATACTTTTTCAGGCTGAGAAAACTTAGACCTTTTTTGACTTATGACAGGAAAGAGAGTGTTAGCCATGTGAGGCCTATTACAGGACATGTAACTACTAATTTATCCATCTTGCAATTTAGCGAGAAATTAGGGAATTGTTTTAGATTATTTTGGGGGGAGGCAGGGAAAAGTTAAGTCAGTCCCTAATTCAGATAAAGAAAGTGGGATTAAAATAGGTTGTAATGTGCTTTCTACGTGAAAGAAGAATGAGTTTTCCTCCCTCGTTTTCTCCCTCTGCATTTTTACCAAATAGGTACCCTGAAGTGCAGGCTCGGGTACAGGCAGAACTGGATCAAGTTGTGGGTCGAGACCGTCTGCCCTGCCTGGATGACCAGCCCAAACTGCCCTACATCATGGCCTTTCTTTACGAAGCCATGCGCTTCTCCAGCTTGGTGCCCATCACCATTCCTCACGCCACCACTGCCAACACCTCTGTCTTGGGCTACCACATTCCCAAGGACACGGTGGTGTTTGTTAACCAGTGGTCCGTGAATCACGACCCCGTGAAGTGGCCGAACCCGGAGGACTTCGATCCCACCCGGTTCTTGGACCAGGACGGCTTCATCAACAAGGACCTGGCCAGCAGCGTGATGGTTTTTTCAATGGGCAAACGGCGCTGCATCGGGGAAGAGATTTCCAAGACACAGCTGTTTCTCTTCATTTCCATCCTGGCTCACCAGTGCAATTTCAAGGCCAATCCCGACGAGCCCGCAAAAATGGGTTTTACTTACGGCCTGACCATTAAACCCAAGTCATTTACAATCAATGTCACTCTCAGAGAGTCCATGGAGCTCCTCGACAGGGCTGTCCAAACGTTGCAAGCCGAGGAAGACTGCCAGTGAGAAGCCAGAAGCGAGCTGGAATTTTAGAAGGACTCAAGTTTTGGGGGTTGGGGAGTAACATTTTCCAGCTCCTCTGTGCCACTTTCTCAGTTCGCCTCCAAAGTGAGCCCAGATCAGCACTGGGCTGTGCGGGAGCTCTGGGAAGATTTCTTTTCCATTCAGGAGTGAAGAGGCCCAAAGAAGTTTTATACGCACATCGAATGCTGGGAATACTTTCTCCAGAGAGCATTCTTTGGAGATAAAACACATTTGGGCACACATGCAGAACTACCTGGTGAAGAGGTACTTCCAATACCATGCTTTCGTGGGTGGGATCCCAGGTGGACATTCTGTGGGCTGAACAGCAGTAGAAAACCGTATTAAGCAAAGTTTCAGAATATATTGTTGAATATGCAAAGGCAAATAATTTCAGTGTAAGACATGTGACTCAGGGTGAGAGGGAAAAGATTCAGACCTTAAGTTCCTTGTCAATACAATAGCTTAGTTAGGCTCTGGTATCTGTGGATGGATTTATCTTTTGGCCTACTGATGTGCTTTCTCATACTTTTTTGGATGGTTCATAAAGTCATTTGCTGAAAAGGAAATTAATAGTAGTTGGTTTAATGATTATAGTGGGTTTTAGTGATTTATCATTAATTATAAAATGTAAGTTGTTAAATTGTAAAACATTCCAAGCTGTGTTGATTGCCAAAGTATAGAATTTCAATTGTAAGCAACATCCCCCCCCCGCCAAAAAAAAAACCGACTTACCAGCTAAGCTAAGCTTTAAATTATGTAATTACAATGCACTGAGTTCAATAATTAGCATAGCTTTTTAAAAAATCACCCAATAGTACTCAGTATGTATACACATATAATTATTCATAGGCAATATGTATTAGTTATTTTATTATTCTTAGTATTAATTATTTTGGTCAAGAAAAGGTTGTGCAACATATATCTTTTATATTGTCATAGAAAATTGAAAAGTATAACCAATTCAACTAATTCTGTCTCAAATACATGAAATGAGTTAGATTAAGTCAACTACCTATTTTTGACATGGAAACCACGTTGAAGCAAAGTCTTGCCTTTCATCCAAAACTCAAATGACAACTGAAAAATCTCAAAATTGGGTCTGCAAGATGTCTCTTCCTTATTACTTTACAATATATTTATTAAAATTCTATTCATAATACAGAATCTTTTTAAAAAATTGATCAAGTAAATATGTTATAATTCCAAACTCTTGGCATGCTTAAAATTTAATTTAATTTTAAAGACATTCTAATTATTGAGTACAAGTTGAAGTTACTGGAAATCTCACCGTTAGCCATTGGAATGCTGAGAAATTTCACCTGTTTCCTGATGAATAGCTAACAATGCAACAAATTACCTGAATGTTATCTTTATTAAGAAAGAAGAGGGAAAATTATAACAGACCTATTTTTCCTTTTAAATTATTTTTAAAAATAGCTTTAATGCCAGTGTTTTGGAAAGTCAGAATCAGAAGGTAGTCTCGGGGGGCTGTTTTGAGGACTGCATCGTGTATCACTGAAGCTGATCAGATAAATTGTGTTGGCTAAGATGGGCAACCCAGCGAGCCGTCCCTTTGGTAACTGAAAACATAAAGCTTGAACTAAATGTATACATTTAGTTTATGCAAATCTGAAAACCTTAGAAAAAGTGATGGAAGATTGTAAGAGTACAAAGTGAAGTCTGAAGGTTTAACTTTCATCAAAATTATAAAGGAAGGAGTGTATCATGGCTGTGTGTGTAGGGGTGGAAAGAGTAAAGAGTGAAAAATTGAAAAGGAAGAAAGATGGTTAAACATTTCCCCACCCATTCCAATTTAATTAATTTGAAATATGAATATTTAGAAAAAAGATGTTTTTTGTGTACCTGTATTAAATCCCAAGTAGACTTTTAAAAATCCACAACATATTAGATCTATTTTTAACTCAAAATTCTTTTTAATTCTCACCTGAGGATATGTTTTTATTGATTTTTCTTTAGTGAGAAGGGAAGGGAGAGAGAGAGAAAGAGAGAAACATCAGTATGAGAGAGAAACATCGATCGGTTGCTTCCCATATGCACCCTGACTAGGACTGAACCTGTCACAACCGGGAATTGAACTCACAGCCTTTTGGTGTACAGGACGACGCTCCAACCAACTGAGCCACCCGGCCAGAGCTGTGATTTGAAATTTTTTATTAGTAGAAATTTCACATAATTTTAATTATAAAATCTCATAGCCGTTCATCTCGAATATGAAAAACTGTTTGTGCCAGTATTTTTAAGGGCTCTAACGTCAACTATAGAAATGAGGCCTACCAATACATTTAAACTTTTTTGGTACTGGCAATTCCAAAATATTATTACCTTCTCCCCTCCCCCCTCTCTCCTCCCCGCTCCCTCCAGCAGGGCTGAGAAAGTGACTTTGGGCTGCCTTATCCTCCTTATTCTGGGAGGTGTGTGGCAGCACAGTAATCACGTACTAATCTGGATGCCTCATTAAGTAAACCAGATCCAGATGTGCCATAATCCGTTTTTAATGCAGTTTTTATGTACGTGGGCTCAGTTAATGTGCTTTCAGCAGTGGGAAAGCTGTGCTTATATAGAAGAAAGTAAGGTGGATGCTTAGAGGTTAGCTGGTTTATTTAATATGTTTCTAACCTAGTTAAAGGAAGGAAAGCAAACCCCAAAACAAAGAAAAATAATCAAATTTGGGGGCTACAGTAATCATGTTACTGGCTAATCAGAAAACCTCGTTTTATTTCTGCCAGAGGAAAAAAATGCACTTGCTGGTCACTATTATAGTCAGAACGTCTACTCCAGGTAATTGCAATAAAGTATAGTTAATATATAAATGCTTCATTTATATATTAAAGCTTTGACTTTATAAGAAAATTGCTTGTTTTCCAAAATAAAAAGAAGGTGTCTCAGGTTTGTTTTGTGGGTTATCTAAAAGCCTTCATGTCTCAGAACTTAGCCTTTACCTGTGAAATGTTATCATAGCCTTAATATTTCATATTACATCTATACTAGATCAGATAATTGCATAGCATTATATATGCATTTGTGTGTTTTTAGCTATGAAACAAATGTGTAATAAAAAGCTATACTTTATTAGATGTTTATAACTCAAGGATAACTTCTTATTTAACCTTTTATTATTTTTGTATTTTATCATGTATGCTTTTAATCTGTACATAGTGACTATAATTCATAGTTGTACCTGAAGTAGATTTTAGGGACACAGCATTAATATGTAGCTTTTATTGTTCGATATACCAAATTAAAAATTCTGTATCTGTAATTACCTATAATAGGACACCATTGCCAAAATAATAAAAATCACTTTCATAATCTTGTTATGAAGTTTTACTTTATGTTGTAGCAAATATAGCCTAATGCATCTATTCATTTCAACTACTATTTTTTAAAATATATTTTTATTGATTTCAGAGAGAAAGGGAGAGGGAGATAGAAACATCAATGATGAGAAAGCATCATCAATTGGCTGCTTCCTGCATGGCCCACACTGGGGATCCAGAATCGAACCGTGACCTCCAGGTTCATAGGTCGATGCTCAACCACTGAGCCATGCTGGTCAGGCCTTCCTATCAACTACTATTTTTAAGTGCTTGAATTAAAATGTTGCATTGTAAGCATTTTATTTGGTCATTCTACATTTTAGGTTGCTTCCTTCCTTTCCTTTTTTTTTTTTTTTTTTAAAATAGGCTTGCACCACTCAGTTTCCTACCAAATTCCTGACTTCCATATTTTTGAATTTGTAAGAACCAGCACAGACATTCAGTTTGAATAACAAACAACAACACCAATATCAAAATTAATGAGAATTCATTTTAATTTTGAAAGATTGAATAGAGTGGGACTATAAGACTCTGGCCTTATATTTCTGCTTCATCTAAAAAATGGAGAGCACATTTTTTCCTTGCAACAGCACATTAATCTTTTCCTTGAGTATTTCATTCCTTGTTTTGTTTGTTTGTTTGTTTGTTGTTTTTTTAAAATATATTTTATTGATTTTTTTACAGAGGGGAAGGGAGAGGGATAGAGAGTTAGAAACATTGATGAGAGAGAAACATCGATCAGCTGCCTCCTGTATGCCCCCTACTGGGGATGTGCCCGCAACCAAGGTACATGCCCTTGAACGGAATTGAACCTGGGACCTTTCAGTCCGCAGGCTAATGCTCTATCCACTGAGCCAAACTGGTTAGGGCCATTCCTTGTTTTTTTACATGTTTTATTTGGTTGATACACATTCATTCATTCATTTTTAAAATACATATATATTAATAAGTGCAATTAATGTCCAATAAAATAGAATGGATGAGCATATTCTGTAATACACTATATGGGAATATTTTTCTGATGCCTTATTTACCTGGGGTAAGACTTGGCTTCGCAGGGCCCCTCTGTGGTCTCCAGGCCTTCACTGCCCCACCCTCCCAGATGGCAGCACTGTGCAGTGCCAAGGGCTCTGATTTCTTCCAGACTTTAGCTCCCATTACTGTGAAAACAAGAAGAGAAATTGTGAAGTAAAATTGCACACCATGTTATTGATACACTGGCTTGAGAACATGACTTTAGCAGCCAAGGGTATGACTATGAAATGGTTTAACAGAATATTCACTTATTTTCCAGATGTACTAACATAGGATCTTGGAAATGGTAATAAAGTTTCAGGACAATTGAAGTAAATATTTTCAAAGGAAAAAAACATTTCTTTAACAAAATCATAATTGGGGTCAGGTGTTGACAAAAATGTCAAGCAGAGTTGAGTTCTACACGATCAATGCACTAGAATAGCAGACTGGAGCTCAGGGTAGGGAATGGATGCAGCTTGGGACATAAGACAGGCATGGTTGTTGCAAACTCAAGGTCATTTCTATAACCTCGAAGCCAGTCAATCTGTCTGCACAAGGGCTTACAGACGTTTTGGCTGCTAACTCTCCCTTATTTTGGTTCAATGACTCACATACTCTCTGCTCTCCAGTTCTGACCTATGAGTTATAATTCTTAGAGAAAAAAAAAAAGGAAATTAATACATTCAAATACATTCAGAAGCAATTATTTTGAATGCAGAAGATTGGAGAAAAATAATCTAGTTTAAATAGGTATGGGCAAGCTACAGGCAAACAACAGCCTATGTGTGTGGCTCCTTTATTCACTCACACCCAGTCTGTGTAGGCTCCATGAACACTCTTCAGTGTGTGTCAGGTATGAGGGGAAGAAATGGAACTAAAGTCTATTGAGCACTTACTATGTATGAATCATGATGCTGATCACTGGAATGCATACAACACAATCCTGTAAGGAGGCAGTAATGTATCATGCCAAAAGTATACATTTAGAAGTGGCAATTATAAAGTATTTCTCTCTTTACCGCGTCCAGCGCGGCTGGAGAGCAGACTGGAGTCCTGAGTAGGGGTGACAGGGAATTAAAAAAAGGAAAGAGACAGACTCAGAAACAGTAGGGGAAGCTGGGATCGGGTGGGATAGCTGTCCTCTGATGGAGAGACAGTGACCCAGAGCCGGTGCAGCGCGTTTATTATATACAGTATAATTCCAGGAAGTTTTAATAGCGTTTAAACAAAGGAAATTATGTGAAATCATGGTTAAAGATCAAGCTGTAGCCGAAACCGGTTTGGCTCAGTGGATAGAGCGTCGGCCTGCGGACTGAAGGGTCCCGGGTTCGATTCCGGTCAAGGGCATGTACCTTGGTTGCGGGCACATCCCCAGTAGGAGGTGTGCAGGAGGCAGCTGATCGATGTTTCTCTCTCATCGATGTTTCTAGCTCTCTATCCCTCTCCTTCCTCTCTGTAGAAAATAAATAAAATTAAAAAAAAAAAAGATCAAGCTGTAATTTTTCATTCTTATGGCTGCTTTATAATGGTCACTCCTAGCTAAGCCCAGATAATTGCGTCTGTTCCTTGTGTCTGGCTGAACTTAGATAATGAAACCCACCCCCTGGCACCTGAGCTAAGGGTCAGGCTGACAACACTCCTGCCTCTGGCACGGTACGTCTCCAGGACGTGGCTCTGCCAATGCCCCTGGACTCAGCCGACAATAATTAAAGAAAAGCTCAATGTGCCTTCCCAGGCGCTCTCTCCAGGCAATGTTGGGATTTTCCCTGGAGATGAACTGACTCCAACACTGCTGTCTTCCTGATGTATAGCTGTTCACTCCCCAATCTGCCCATGTTGAGTACATAGTCTAGTTGGTCTTTATTTTAATCCCTATGATCCTTGGAGTTTCACAAGCAATGTGCCTCCTTTGTCTAGGGCACATTCCACACCACCGTCAGGGAGTAAGTGACATTGTGAAGTGCCAGAAAGATTCACAACACTCATCTCTTCTGAGAAAAGTATCATCAAGTTGTTCGTTAGACAAAAAGAAAAGAAAAGGGTCATGCTTTATCTTAGACTCCCCAAACCTCTGTCCTATAATCCATGTGGGCCAGGCATCCTTGCCTGAGCCAAAGACCTTCCATAGGTTGGACCAGTTGCCTGTGAAGTAGCCTGATTCGAGAACCCTCTCTGATAGGACTGCACCACACTGGTACTGTCTCATGTGACCAATAAGAGCCTCATGCTCACAGAGACCTTGAGTAGGATAAAGGCTGAGAGCACTGGCCAGAAAGAAAGAGGCAGAACCATGGCATGAATGAAAGAAGCATGTTGATGGGAAGCCTGCCTCTGAAAAAGTGTAACTGGAGCCCCTAGAACTGATGTTGGACCACTTGTGATCAGTTTAGGTGACTGAGAGGCCAAATAAACTAAATATCATACTAAATACACACACAGTGTTACAAATGACACAGTATTACAGCACAAACCCCGTGTTCGGCAAACTGCGGCTCGCGAGCCACATGCGGCTCTTTGGCCGCTTGAGTGTGGCTCTTCCACAAAATACCACGGCCTGGGCGAGTCTATTTTGAAGAAGTGGTGTTAGAAGAAGTTTAAGTTTAAAAAATTTGGCTCTCAAAAGAAATTTAAATTGTTGTACTGTTCATATTTGTCTCTGTTGACTAATGAGTTTGCCGACCACTGCACAAACCCAACAGCCAGAGATCTTTGCAGGTCAGGGCTATTCTCTCCACAACCCAGAAAAATCTTCCAGCCTCTTTTTACAATTTTTAATTCTGTTTTTTTTTTTTAATTTATTTCTAAAAATTAAAACAAATTCTATTTTGTTTCACTTCTTCTCCCTCCTAATTGTTTCTGTTCCTACCAATAGTGCTCAATGTGTACTTACTATTTGTATGTGTTCTAGCAAAATTTGTATTATTGTTTTGTATACATGTGTTTTTAATTTGTACAAATGCTGTACATAGCTCATCCTGCTGTTTCAACTTCTCTTCACACAATATTTGAAAGTCCCATTGCTTTAAATCTCTTGGCTTCTAATTGCTGCCTCCTGCCCCATGGTATTCATCCATCACATTTTCTCCATCCACTCTGTTGGAAATGGGCACCCGGATGACTTCCAATTTTATGCATCCCCTAATAATGCTGCTAGGAGCGTTCTTGTACACATATATATAAATAATAGAGAAATATGCTAATTAACAGTGATGCCGTAACGGGTCCGCTGGACAGGAGGAGGTTGCACGCGCAGCGTCGGGGGCGGGGCTGCAGGGGCCTCCATGCACCTGCGCTGGGGGAGGGCCTGATCAGCAGTGGCTACAGCTGCAGGGCCCAGGGAGCAAGGCAGGCCCAGACCAGCGACTTGAGGGTGGGCGGCGCCACGTGATTTCAAATCATGTGCTGGGCTCCTAGTGTTATTTATAATCACCCAAAACTGGAAACAACCTAAGTGTCCTTCAACAAGAGATTGTCTAAACAACTGTGATACGTCCATACAAAGAAATGACACTCAGCAATAAAAAAATAAACTATTGATCCATGCAACAACTTGGATGAGTCTCCTGGGAATAATGTTGAGTAAAAGAAGCCAGCTCCAAACAGTTATATGCTACACGAATCCAGTAATATGGTAGTCTCTAAAAAATAAAACTAAAGTGATAGAGAGCAGATTGCTGGTTGCCAAGGGGTAGGGGTGGAGGGAGGGTGTGACTACAAAGCATGATACATTTTTGGGGTTTTCTGGTTGTAATTAGCTAGTTATTGATAATAGGAAAGGAGCCAAGGGAAGGCCACACATTATAGGCATGTCACTTGGGCAGCTTCACCAGGAAGCTGCAACTTTGCACTCCCCAGTGAACCACAAAGGGAAGATAGATGCATGCCTGGTAAAGTCAGAGCGATATAGAGAAGGTACTTGCCTGTCACGCATACCTGGGAACAGAGATCATGGGCCAGAATGGGCATGGCCAATGTAAGTGTGAAAATTTAGGAATACATAAACCTATCTAATAAAGAGGGAATATGTCAAAATAAAAAGCTTTTTCACAGCAAAAGAAACCATCAACAAAACAACAAGAAAGCCCACTGTATGGGAGAACATATTTGCAAATGTTATCATTGATAAAGGTTTAATCTCCAACATCTACAGGGAACTTATACAACTTAATAAAAGGAAGATAAATGATCCAATAAAAAAATGGGCAACGGACCTAAATAGAATCTTTTCGAAAGAAGACAGAAGGAAGGCCAAGAGACATATGAAAACATGCTCAACGTCACTAATTATCCGAGAGATGCAAATCAAAACGACAATGCGGTACCATCTCATACCTGTCAGAATGGCAATCATCAACAAATCAACAAACGACAAGTGCTGGCAAGAATGCGGAGGAAAAGGAACCCTCGTGCACTGCTGGTGGGAATGCAGACTGGTGCAGCCACTGTGGAGAACAGTATGGAGTTTCCTCAAAAAAATAAAAGTGGAACTCCCATTTGACCCAGTAATCCCACTTCTAGGAATATATTCCAGGAAACTAGAAACATCAGTCAGAAAGTATATATGCACCCCTATGTTCATAGCAGCACAATTCACCATAGCTAAGATTTGGAAACAGCCTAAATGCCCATCAGCAGATGAGTGGATTAGAAAACTATGGTACATCTACACAATGGAATACTACGCTGCTATAAAAAAGAAGGAACTTTTACCATTTGCAGCAGCATGGATGGACCTGGAGAGCATTATGTTAAGTGAAATAAGCCAGGCAATGAAAGAAAAATACCACATGATCTCACTCATTTATGGAAAATAAAGAACATTATAACCTGATGAACAAAAAGATAGATACATAGTCAGTAAAGCACCGAACAGACTGTCAAATTACAGCAGGAAGGCTGGGGAGTGTTGGGGATGGGGAGAAAGAGATCAACCAAAGGACTTGTATGCATGCATATAAGCACACCAATGACACAAGACACTGGGGGGCGGTGGGATGAGGGCATGCAACAGGGGGTAGGGAAGGCTGGGGAAAGGTTAATGGGGGAAAAAAAGGAGATATATGTACTAATATATGTAATACTTTAAATAATTTTAAAAAATAAAGAGGGAATATGCTAATTGACCCTCACACTGTCACAAAGATGGCAGTGCCCACAGCCAATAAAGAGGGAATATGCTAATTGACTGCCCCACCCTCAAAGATGGTGGCACCCACAGCCAATAAGGAGGAAATATTCTAATTGACTGCCCCGCCCTCAAAAATGGCAGCACCTACAGCCACAAGATGGTGGTGCCCAGTCCCCTCAGCCCCCCAGCCACCCAGGGCCAGCCCAAGGTGCAGGCAAGCCTCAGATGGCAGCTTCCCAGCTGCCCAGAGCTGCCCGAGGCTCAGGTAACCAGGGCCGGCCGAGGCTTGCGCTTCCAGCAGTGGCAGCAGCAGAGGTGTTATGGGGCATCGCCTTCCCCTGATGGCT
This sequence comes from Plecotus auritus, assembly GCF_963455305.1. Taxonomy (NCBI): domain Eukaryota; kingdom Metazoa; phylum Chordata; class Mammalia; order Chiroptera; family Vespertilionidae; genus Plecotus; species Plecotus auritus. Next base: position 156,134,023 of record NC_137782.1, read on the forward strand.
GGGTCGCTTCCCACCTCTGAGAGCTCCTGGACTGTGAGAGGGGGCAGGCCGGGCTGAGGGATCCCCCGCTCCAGTGCTTGAATTTTCATGCACTGGGCCTCTAGTCTTCTATATAAAAAGGAGTTTGTTCTCTTAGCTCGTGGCTCACACTTAGCTTCCTTGCATTCGCCTATGGTTCCTCCATAGCTGTGTGGCCCTGTGGACCCCACAAACAATGGACTAATGGATAGCAGTGGGAAACATAAACTAAGCTAGCCAGATGCTGACTAGGACATGAAATAGAAACTTTGGACACTGTCTCTGATTTTAGTTCTACTGAATCCCCAGCTACACTTCTTCTATGACTGGACTAAGGGGAATGGGAACTCAGGAATTTAATTCCATGCAAATAAAAGCCATTCATTCTCCTGTACAAGTCTCAGAAAATTCCTTTTCTTAGGATATGGCAAGAATTCCACTCCCACTAGCAACCAGGGGAAACAAGGCTCTCTCCTGTCCATAAACAGTTACATGGATCAAGATGTGTGTTAAAAGTCATATAACTGTATATTAAAGTAGGTTGAAAAATAATTTTTAAAGGAGAGTTGATACAAATGAGCTTAATTAAAACCCAATTGAGGTTGGTGGATAATACAGCAGATATAGAAAAACTGAACAAACAAGGTCAAGCCCAGATGTGTGAACCAAGGTCATGGCCTGTGCTAAGTCCTTGCAGACTGAGGGAAAAGGTGGTACCAGGTCCTCAGGGCAGAACAGAAAAGTAGAACACCAGCTTTTTAAATGAACAACAGCAGCCATAGCCATAGGGTGGAACCTGCTGCTCAGGGCCATTATAGTTCAACTAGAGGCTCAGTGCATGAATTCATACACAGGTGGGGTCTGGTCGGCCCAGCCCCCAGATCAGGGCTGGGCCTGTTGGGAGGAGGAGATGGCAGGAGGTTGGCTAGCCCACCTGCCCCGATCGCCTGATCAGGGCCGGACCAGCTGGGGGGAGGGGCTGAGGGCGATTGGCTGGATGCCCTCACCCCCGATTGAGGTGGGGGAGCTGATCGGGAGTCAGCGGCCTCGGGAAGGGGCCATGGGTGGTTGGCCAGCCAGCCCCCCCTGACCAGGGGTGGAGCTGACTGGAGGGAGGGGCCACGGGCTGATCAGGGTGGTGGGAGATCATTGGGGGTGGATCCGGCTGGGGGGAGGGCATGCAGGAGATTGGCCAGCCAGCTCTGCCCTCTATTCGGGTGGGGGGGAGATCAGGATGGGGCCAGATGGGGAGAGGGGCTGTGGGCCAATCAGGGGCAGGGCCAGCCACGGGGAGGAGCCATGGGAGGTTGGCTGGCCAGCTCCACCCCCTGATCAGGCCAGTTCGCTGGCTGCAGTGGGTGTCATAGCGACAGGTCGTTCCGGTTGTTACGGCATTCTGCTCGCTGGCTTTTTATTATAATTCAACTAGTAGCCCTGCGCATGAATCTGTGCACCAGTAGCTCACCAGTAGCTCGCTGCTGCCCTCCAGTAGCTCTCTGCCCACTGTTCCGCCCTCTTGTAGCTCCCTCTGCCCCCCCATCCCCCCTCATAGCTTGCTTCCCTGCCCCCTCCTGTAGCTCTCCGCCACCCACTTGTAGCTTGCTGCCCCACCCTCCTGCTGATCTGGTGGTTACTTGGTTGGTTGTTATGCTTCACGGCGTAACAACCATTTGCATATTACATCTTTATTATATAGGATGCTATAAGTGTTTATTGAGCACCTAATAGGCGACAGGCACTGTTCTGGACATTGGGCATATAACAATAAACAAGGCAAGCAGCTCTTAGAGCTGATATTCTAGTAGGTTGGGTGGAGAGAGAGAAAATAAAGAAATAAGATTTTAGTTCATTGTAAGTGTGCTGTCTGTAAAGACAATAAAACAGAGTGAGGTGTGTGTGTGTGTGTGTGTGTGTGTGTGTGTGTGTGTGTGTGTGTGTGTGTATTGTGGGGGGACTCTAGAATGAGTAGTCAGGGAAGACTTTCTGAAGGAGGTGACATGAAGGGGCAGGATTAGGGACAAGCATCCTCTTCCTTCCTCCCTATGTGAAATAAATAGGAGCACTGAGTTATCAGACAATAAATTAATTACCTGAAGAAAAACAAAGATGGCTGTAACTCATTAAATTTAATTTATGGTCACTAATGAGTCACAGACCACAGTCTAAAGTAAAATAATCTCAGCACACCCAATGACAGATGTTCTAGGCAGGCCCTTAATCAACCCTGGCTTTTGGTGTTGCCAAATGGCATCGGTATGGTCCAGACTGTTTCCTGCCTGAGACTCCCAAGTTCATTCCGGATCATGTTCCCCTGGGAGCACTGAAACCATTCCTGAAGAATTATGAGAAGGCAGGCTCTCTATGTCCCAAAGTATGTTGGATACAAATTCAAATGGCCTGCTGATTCCTTAATTTTACATGCACCAAAGGATTTCCAATTGATTCTTTGAAACTCATAACGGATCCTCTTCTGGAATACTTTATCAGTCTGCCTCTGGGCCTTGAATGAAACATTCTTATGTCTGATTAAAAGGGTTTCCACACTCGTCTCAGTGGGCTGCTGAGCAGCCGTGGGTTACTGTTTCTGGGCTCCCACATCCCAGGTGCTCTATTGCGGGTCCAGAAATGCTGTCCTTGCTGCGCCTTGTTTTACTCTCTTACCACATTTACGACAGCTCTTGCTGTCATCTAGGCCTTGGGACACCAGGGCTTGGGTCACACCCAGCTTCGAGAGAGCCACCCAGTTCCATCCCACACTTAGAGGAAGCTGCTAGTGCTGCTTGTGTCTGGCAGGCTCTGTCCCCACCCTCCTGACGCTTCCTCTGGTGTTGACTCCCCCCGCTCACATTTCATTGCTGCTCAGCTTCAGGCCAGAGGGCACTTGGGTCCTCTCACTGCCCTTCCCAGCAATCACCATTTTAATCTAAGACTCTGCTTCTGCAGTTTCCACAGCCCCCAAGCAAATCCAGTTGGCACTGCTTTCCCACGTTTGGCATTGACCTTGAGGAAAGAAGTGGGGAATACAGGCTGGACAAAGAGGTGGAAGAATAAAGTTGATTTTTTACTGTTGTGTTTTCCAACGTGGTTTCCAGAAACCTACTGCAGTAAAAAGTAGAACGAGCCTGCCTGCCACTTAGTTTTAATTTCTAATTCCCAGAGATGGTTCTGGAAACACCTACCGTGGCTTTGTTAACAAAATCAACAAAACTGTCCTCCTTCCTCAGTGCCCCACAGGCTCACTTTGTGACAACGTGTCAGTGAGTTCGGTTCATGATACAGACCTGCCACCGGCTCTGCAGAGTCCAGCATCTTTCTCATTGTCTTTGCCCCTCCCCCCACCTCCTTCTAGTCTGACTGAGTTCAGATCCCACCTTATTAATGAAGACTCTCTTGACCACTCAGTTTAATATTCAGTCTGCCCAGCACCCCCTCCTCATCCCTGTCCCACCCGGCACTCTCAACTTGCTTTGCCTTGCTCTACTTTTTCTGTTTTTCTCCCCCTCTGCCCCCCTTCCCATAGCATTACCTCCTTTTAATCTCACATACATTTAAACTTTTAATCTTGGGTATGGTTTCTTGTCTGTCCCTATCAGAATATAAACACCACAGGGGTGAGTATCTTTCTGATGCTTGATAACTGGAATATCCAATCATCCTGCTAGATTTTCTACACAATATCCAACAACTGGTTTGCATTATATTTTCAATTCACATGGTTTGAATTCACTGCCCAAATAAACAATCCACTCACAAAAGAAATTAATTATTTGCCTTAGAGCCATGTGCTATCCAACAAGGTAGTCATTAGTCACACATGGCTATTGAAATGTACAGTAATTAAGATTAAATAAAGTTAAAAGTACAGTTCCCTAGTCACACTAGCCATATTCCAGTGGCTACTGTTGTGGACAGCACAGATCTAACCCACTTCCCTCATAGCAGAAAATTCTTCTGGACTGGACAATCTGCTATAGGTGAATCAGTCTGTCAGCTTACTGGATTTTTTGGTGAATTTATTGAATTTTTTTTTATTTGACTGGAAACTATGTATTTAACATCTACTTTAAGTAATTAGAAATGTGAGCTGCGCAGGGAGGACTCAGAGACCTTGCTTCTTTCAGCAAGAAGGTCTGTAGATACAGATAATATGAAGATATGAATCAGGAGCCTTGAGGTAAATACAGATAAAGTGCTGGAGAAATTCAAAGGAAGGAGAGACTCATGTTTTCCAGTTCAAGATAGGCAATCAAGGCAGGCTTCTTGGAGGAGGTGGGTCTGAAACAGAACACTGCCCATTACCTCAGTTCTGAAGCAGAGAACACTCAACACCTGATAACTAAAGGAGAGAAACTGTATAAAGTAATAATCTGGTGGGAAGGTTAACTCCAAACTAGGAGACTCAAAGTTGTAGTTCCCAGGGCTTTGAAGTTATGATTTACTTCTCTGCCTTGGGCTCATTCACTCCTTCCCCTGAGCCCATAGGGGCTCACCTGTATTGACCTGGCTTTCACCCAGAGTTGAAGAACCCAATGCTCCCAGTGGAAAATAAACGCAGGCTGAAGAAACAAGGCATGTGAGGAGAACAATTATTTTCAAAGAAAAAAAAATTAAATATCCATGAGCTGGTGTGGCTTTCTAATACCACTAATACAAGTTGACTATTTCCTGAGTATTTATTCTAATACTGTTCAGATGGACTCAATGAGCTCCATTGCTATCAACCATCTCGGTAGGTGAATCTTCTGTGGTTTACACCAGAGGTCCATAGGCTATGGGCCAAATATATATTTTTATTGGTTTCAGAGAGCAAGGGAGAGGGACAGAGATAGAAACATCAATGATGAGAGAGAATCATTGATCTGCTGCCCCCTGCACACCCCACACTGGGGATGAACCTGCAACCTGGGCATGTGCCCTGACCGGGAATTGAACCATGACCTCCTGGTTCATAGGTCAATGCTCAACCACTGAGACGTGCCGGCCAGGCCAGATTTCAATATCTTTAAGTAAAGTTATGTGGAACACAACCACACTCAGTTATTGTCCATGTCTGTTTTCCTGCTACAGTGGCAGAGTTGAGTAATTGTGACGGAGACCACACAGTCTGCAAAGCCTGGAATATTTACTAACCGGACCTCTATAGAATAAGTTTACCAACCTGGTCTATACCATCAACTTCTCGAGGCACCAACTAATAATGATGATAACGTCATCATGCATCTCAAGCACTTTGTGGTTAACAAAAGCACTTCCCCAGGCATCATTTCTACCTCTGCCTTGAATCATCCGGGACTGTGCCAGAGCCCTGGCAGCTGCTGCTGCTTCTCAGAGAGACAGGAACCCCCAAAGCCAACACCCCAAACTGAGGTCACTAGGAATCTAGAAGGCGGTCAAAGGCATTTTTCACGAAGGAAATGTTCCAGATTGTTTGAAAATGTAGGCATTTTACTATAGACTAGAGAACACAGCAGTTAAATTCCTGCAAAATTCAGACCCATGCAGTGCATTAGCATCACTAAAATGAAATCTAAAAACAAATTGTGGCTTCAGGATGTGAAGTCCTTGTTCAATTATCTTCTTCTTCCCAAACTATTTGGTCTCTGTAATTTATATCATTTGAGAGTGTGCCACAGTTTCACAATTAGTACACATAATCCAAGATAATGTGGCAACCAAATAAACTAAGTTCTTCCTCATATAATCACAGGGGACACTCTGACATGTGTTTTTAAAGAATTCTCATATGTTCTTACATGCAGAGCACAGTAAAATCAAGTATTATTTCACATACATTCAGATCAGTCAAGCCAGAATTTATTCAGCATATATTTTAGATTTCTAAACATTAAGTACTATTAGATCTTGTTGTAAAATAAAGACATTTCCTGATTCAGAGGTCTTCATTGTCTATTCCAGGAGACACACTCAACAAACACCCCTCACACCGTGTAATGGATGGTGTAACAGAGATGCATACAAAGTGCTATGGGAATAAAGTTTAGGAAATACCTCCTTCTCCTAGGGAATGTGGGGAGATGGGGTTAGAGAGGAGGTGCTATATGAGGTAGGCCATGAAAGATGCGTAGGGGTTGACCAGAGAGACACAATACTGAGGAAGGCGGATGAAAAGATCCTGGACAAGTTCCTGAGGCAGGGAAGGGCCTAGTCATGTGTCGTGTCCCTGCTGAGTCCCCAGGGCATGGTACAGCGCTGGCATCTCAGATGTGTTCAATAGACACCTGTGAATGAGTGGATATGATGTGCTTGTGGGGTGGCGATAACCCAGGTGGAGTAGGGGAGTGTGTTATATATGCTTAACACACTATTTGGGGACCATTTTAGGGACTAGATGAGACTGACTTTTAATTTAATATTTCAAGGATCTGTAGACCAATAAATGGCACTTCTTGGAGCTGTTGGGTAGAGCTTGAACTCTTTCTTCAGCAGCATTTCTGAAGCTCTCTCCTGCTCTGGCACATATGGTCGACAGCATGTACATGTCTGACATGCCCATGAAACCCCCAAAACTTCCTAGGACATTTAAGGTAATAGTACTGAGATACTCAACTTTTGATTACTGAATGGCCACTTGTCATCAAATATTTGGTCTTAGGTAAGACGAGCTGTGGATCTTTGGCAACTACATTTGGGAGGCACTATTTTTTTTCTCACTCAGAAAAGCTTATTATGATTCAAGTGAAAAATGTTGTTATTATAGGGAGCAATCTTAATTCAACCAGCCATTTGTTTGTAAAGGACATTATTTGCACTAGCTGGTACTTTATTTTTAGTAACACAATATTGTCAATCTCACAATGAATTACAATATAATAACTGGGATTAAGAATCACTGCTTTGAATGACAACTGAGCCTTGAAATTTGTAGATTGGGAAGCCATGGAGTGGCTGAAGATCCATCCTGCATGGTGATTTTGCTGAGATTTGAATCCCACAAACAGTAAGGCCAGAGTATGGGATTGAACTGCCCACCCTCTCATGTCAAAGTAGCATGAATGTTTTCTATTTGACTTCAGAATCCCTATAATTCTTGGGAACTGATTTTTTTTTAAGTTTGTAGAAAACAGCCCCAGAAATAATAATAATAAAAAAAAACAGCAACTGCTAATGGCAGTTAAAAGAAAGAGAAGTAGAGGAAGGAGGCTCAATAGGCAGGTTCATAAACATCTATGAAGAATCATCAAGAGGATGAAGGTCACTCTGCATTCTCACTTCCACTTCACTGCACTGTACAGAAGGAATTTAAAGTCTCATCACCACTCACAGATGCCTCCAGACATAATATTCTGATTGAATGTGAAGGGTCGACTGTATCTTCAACACTTTCCCCCCAAATTTTGTTTTCGCTGTGAATTTGCATGACCCTGAAGAAAGGATTGGCAAATCAAAGATAAACACCAAACCACACTTCGTCTAATTGCATAAATTCCAGATTAATGAAGACTGAGCTAATGAGGTGTCATGCCCTAGAGTAAATCTTAATCTTTGTCACTGAGGTTTATAGGTATTTCCTAAACATGTTCTTTCCCCCGCGGGCACAGCCAGCCTCACCAGGCCACGTTACAGCTTGTTCTACCCTCACCACAACTCTGATTCAGGTGTTATAAATAATGTGCCCTTTGTCATACTTTTCAGGTAATTTTTCCAGGTGGAAGGTTCACAGGAGCAAAGGATTACCCGTGAGCGTCCTCTGTATGCCACATCTCTCATCTCTTTCTGAATCTTAGCCATTGAGACCATTCAGGAGAGTTCCAAAGGTCAGTGTATCACTTTTATAGGCAGGAAGCTAGATTCAGAGTAAGAATTACTATTCAATTTCAAATTGTGATGCTTCTGTTAGAGCACATCCTGTGTGTGTGTGTGTGTGTGTGTGCATGTGTGTGTGTCGGGGGCGGGGGGGAGAACCATAAATACAAATACAAATCACCCCAAATTAAATAAGAGCCCATTACAATTTTTGAAACTCATGTCTTTCAAGTAGTGTCTTGTATTTCAGAGTGCTTACCTTTTTACGATCTTTTTATAGTTATTGTCTAATTTTCTGTTTACATAGATCTTGTAGATAATAACATCAATCATAATTTAATAGAATAACACATGTTATTATACCAATTCAATAGATGAGGAATGAGAGTAATCACTCAGAGCCATATAGTGAAATTGTCCTTTGTTCCTACTTTAAGAAATATATGTGAAGTTCACAGAGAATCATGTTTTCTCTTGATTCCAAGTTCTTAATGAGGTGACCGGGGATTTCATTAGAAATTGAGGCATCATGGGATATTCAGGCCAGCTTTCCTGCCCAAGTGGAAACTAGATGGCATCCAGTCAGGCAGGGCACAGGCCCAAAGAACTTCTTAAGGCTCCACAAACACATCTGAGTTGTGAAAACAGTGTGATAGGCTGGTCACATGATTTGCTTTTTCAGCAACAGGAGGGGAAAATCAGAAAAATTAGTGCTGTATGTGGGGATATATAGAAGGAGATATTATGGTCAAGAAAGGTATTTTTTCAAAGAAGTGATGCTTAGGCATGTGCATATGCTGGCCACAGTGGTCCAACAGGGAGAGAAAAGGAAGAGGCAGGACAGGGAGGAGCCTATTGTAAGAGTCAAGTCCCTGAGAAGGCACTAGGGCAGTGGTTCTCAAGCTTTCTAATGCCGCGACCCTTTAATACAGTTCCTCATTCTGTGGTGACCCCAACCATAAAATTATTTTCGTTGCTACTTCATAACTGTAATTTTGCTACTGTTAATGAATCGTAATGTAAATATCTGTGTTTTCCGATGGTCTTAGGCTCTACAGCAGCGGTTCTTAACCTGTGGGTTGCGACCCACAGGTTGAGAACCACGAGTAGGGTCGCCTAAGACCATCGGAAAACACAGATATTTACATTACGATTCATTAACAGTAGCAAAATTACAGTTATGAAGTAGCAACGAAAATAATTTTATGGTTGGGGTCACCACAGCATGAGGAACTGTATTAAAGGGTCGCGGCATTAGAAAGGTTGAGAACCACTGCACTAGGGGATAGGATGCATGCCACATGGGACGTGGGGCTAGATTCACGGAGTTCATGTAACGTGGGGTTAAGAGTTTTCTTCAAGTCTTGGGTTCAAATCTTATCTCTGCCAGTTTGTAGAAATGTTTGAGTTGGTGCACATTAACCTCTTAAAATGGTCATCCCCTCATATGCAAAATGGAGAAATTAAGGTCTCAAGTTCAACTATTGTTGTGAATATTCAAGTAAGTCATACCTGCTGCCTACCTAGTACAGTACTTGGAATAAAGTAAGCATGCCACAGAATGTTAGCTACAATCATCATCATCATAATTATTATTGTTCATATTAGGCACAGAGGCTGGGGAAGCAAGGTAACAAGATGTATAAATCATGGTCTCTGCCAATGAGGAGTTGAATAGTGTGAGAGAGCAATGTGTAAACAATGGTAATTCAAAGCAGAACTGAGTCATGGCTCCCACAGTCTTCACATCCCTCTCCCTCAAGAATTTAGAGGATCATGAGAACCCTGGAGTGTCATTCATGAGGAGATAGGACTGGGCCCCTAGGTGTTTACTTGATCTTCTTCTTTACCCCTTCAGAATGGTCCTGTCCAGTGCAAGGGCTTTGTAGCTCTTGCAGCATAGCTTTAATGGCCCGGGTTTCCACTCCCATTGCCCTTCCATCCCCCCTGTTCTATCTATAGCTGCTTCTAAAGAGGCAGACTTTCCAGGTCTGCTTTGCTGGAGCTCTAGGGGACAGAGTAATAAGCAACAATCTCTCACACTTTGAAGAAACTAGCCGCCTTTGATAAACAGCTTTCTGAGAAAGAGGATGGGACCATGTTCTCTATTTTTACAGACTTGGGGGGAAAAAACCCACAAGATATTTTATGTCAGTGAGTAAGTTACTTAAGATCATCAGCTAAATTTTTATTCATTTCATATCCCTATTACCTAACACCAAGCCCGAGGGAACCCTTGTGCACTGTTGGTGGGAATGCAGATTGGTACAGCCCCTGTGGAAAGCAATATGGAATTTCCTCAAAAAATAAAAAATGGATAGCCTATGACCCAGCAATTCTACTTCCGGGAATATATTCTAAGAAACCTGAAACACTGATTCAAAAGAATATATGCACACTTATGTTCATTGCAATGCTATTCATTACAATAGCCAAGATTTGGAAGCAGCCACGTGCCCATCAGTAGAAGAGTGAATGAAAAAGTGGTGGTACATATACATAGTGGAATACTACTCTGCCATAAAAAAGGAAATTTTACCTTTTGCAACACAATTGATGGATCTGGAGAGTATTATGCTAAGTGAAATAAGCCAGCCAGAGAAAGATAAGTACCATGTGGTTTCACTTATATGTGGAATCTAATGAATAAAATAAACAAACAAAACAGAACCAGGTTCATAGATTCAGAGACTAGACTGACAGCTGTCTGAGGGAAGAGGTTTTGAGGGCCTAGGGGAAATATGTAAGGGATTAAACAACAAACAAAAAACAACTCATAGACACAGACAAAGTATGGTGATTGCCAGAGGAAAAGGGGCATGAGGGCAAGTAGAAGAGGGTAAAGAGGGTGTAAATGGTGATGAAAGGAGATTTGACTTTGGGTGGTGAACACACAATATAATATACAGATGATGTATTATAGAATTGTACACTTGAAACCTATATAATTTTAACCATAATAAATTCAATTAAAATATAAAAAAATAAAATTATTGGTGAGATTCAAATGAATCTCAGGCCTGCCAACTCAGAGCTTCGTACTTCTCTATGAACTTAAGTTGCAATGGGTTTGGTGCTCATAAAAACTCCCTTTCTCATCACTTAATGTGCCTTGGCCAGTATAGTCTAAACATGTCTACAACTTGCTGCTTCTGCAGATTAGCCCCAGAAGAAGTACCTTTCACTCAGGACTTATAGCTACCTGGTATCCGGTGGTTCTGTCATTTGTTAGAGATTCTTTTCCAGATGTCTTTACCCAAAATTTGAGTCATCAGCTTTCTTTTAACAGGGGAAGCTCAGTTCTAGGCTTTTACAAATCAGCTCTGTGTTTTCTCAGTAGTTCATTCCTTTTTATTGCTAAATAGTACTCCATTGTATAGATATACCAATTTTGTTTATCCCCTCACCAGTTGATGGACATCTGGATTGTTTCCACTGTTGGGCTATTATAGATATTGCTGCTTTGAACATTTATATATATAAGTCTTTATGATGACATATTTATATAAACCTATTTTTACTTAGGTATTTGCCTTTTCCAGTGCACTTTGTTTCTTCATGTGGATTTAAATTTCCATCTGATGCCATTTCCTTTCTGTCAGGAAGATTTATTTTAGTATTTCTTGCAAAAAAAAGCTCAGTTGGCAATGAATTTTTTCAGTCATTGTTTATCTGGGAATGTCTTCATTTCATTTTCATGTTTGAAGGATATAGACTTCATGTTGAAGAATACAATACAGACTTTTGCTGGATATAGACTTCTTGATTGACAATTTTTTCCATCTAAGACTTTGATTATGTCATCCTACTTCCTTCTAGCCTGTATTTTTTTCATATGCAAACTTAGCTATTAATTGTTTCTCTGTATATAATGAGACTTTTTTTCTCTTGCTGCTTTCAATATCTTTCTTTTTGTTTTTGGTTCTTAACACTTTGACCATGATGTTCTTAGGTGTGGATTTCTTTGAGTTTATCTTGAGCTTCTTATAGGTGTAGATAGATGTTTTTCATTAAATTTTGGAAGTTTCTGTCCATTATTTCTTCAAATATTTTTCCTTTCTTTATTACACATATTTCTGCTTAGTTTTTTTTAAAAAAATTGTTATTCTTATTCTTAAACCTGGTTCCCTTAGGGTTTTCCCTGTGATAGCATAGCTTAGTGGTCAGACAATGATAGGTTAGAGGTTGTGCTCAAATACTTTGAATCAAATGGTCTTATATCATTTGCCAATGAATCTTTGTATGGGTTGAAAAATGCACTCAAAATTCAGACAGTTTACAAGTCTACCCCAGACTTACTTTTTTTCAAGCTCATCTTTGTTTTACATGTGCAAGGACTCATGTTCAGCCAAGGATGTGTGAATAATGAGGGCCCTCTCTGGTCTCTCCTAAGTGAGTATATGGCCATGGGCATGTGTGTAGCTTTTCAGACCAGGATATGTGGGAACTCACTACTTCTACCTCATTCCCTGGATTATACTGTTTATAAATTTATAACTAGTCTGTCTCTCTGTTGCTTGCCTCAAGCAGAATCACAACTTCAGGCTGTCTGTGATGTTGGCCTTTCCTGTTTGTTTCTCACCGAGATTGCTACTGTTCATTGCAACACCCACTGGCATTGGGTTTTTCCATGCTTTGTTCCAATCAAGTCAGCAGCCCTGGCAGAGAAGCTACAAGATTTCACTACTTACCCACCCCGCCCCCCCCCCCCCCCCCCCCGCCCTGGTATAATTACCACACAAATTGAGTTAGGGGTAGGGAGGAATGAGAGCAATTTCAGGCAAAAATGCTAATAGCTAAGGTTCAGTGATTTTTTTTCTTCAATTAATGCTCTGAATTTGTTACATTGACCAATTTCCAGAGACCAAAAATAGTTGTTTTTAACAATTTTGTTTAGTTTTATCACAATTTTGGAGGGAGAGAGTTTCCAAGCTTCTTGCCCCACCATTGCAGAAGTCCTGCTTCTGAGGGATCAGGGTAGATGAGAAGCTCAAACATACATATAGAATTCATGAGTCTAGTAAGGATCGAAGGTAATACAGATAACAGCAACCAATATTTCTATTTGTCAGTCCTGCTGCTAAGTGTGTTACAGGTATTATTTCTTCTCATCCTCATAGAAATATAGAACCTGGTTTAAATCATAAAAATCCCTTACTAATTTCCTCCCCAAGTGATACAAATAAAAAGGAAAACAATGACCACAAATTTGATAACTTAGATGAAATGGCCGAATTTCTTGAAAAATGCAAACTACCAAAATTCACACAAGGAATAATCTATATAAGCTAATATCTACTAAAAAATTGGAATAAGTAGTTAGTAGCTTTCCAAAGAAAAAAGAAAGCATCAGACTCAGATGGTTTCTCTGGTGAATTCTTTCAAACATTTATGGAAGAAATTATACTAATTTTCTATAATCTCTCTTAGAAACCAAAAAGGACACTTCTTAACTCATTCCAGCATTATTTACTCTAATACCAAAATTAGAAAAAGAGGGTAGAAGAAAGGAAAACTATAGGCCAATACCTCTAATGAACATAGATGTGAAAATTCTTAAAATATTAACAAGTCAAATCATAAATGTATAAAAATAATTACATACTACAACCAAGTAGGATTTATTCCAGGTTTTCAAGGCTAGTCTCACATCTAAAAATCAATTAATGTAATCCACCACATCAACAGGCTAAAGAATAAAAAACATATCAACTGATACAGAAAAAGCATTTGACAAAGCCAACATCCATTCATGATTTTAAAAAAACACTTACAAAAGTAGGAATAGAGCCCTAACCAGTTTGGTTCAGTGGATGGAGCGTCAGCCTGTGGACTGAAAGGTCCCAGGTTCAGTTCCAGTCAAGGGCATGTACCTTGGTTGCGGGCACATCCCCAGTAGGAGGTGTGCAGGAGGCAGGTGATCAATGTTTCTTTCTCATTGATGTTTCTGACTCTTTATCCCTCTCCCTCTCTGTAAAAAAAACAATAAAATATATATATTTTTTAAAAGTAGGAATAGAGAAAGAAATTTTTAACTTGATAGAGAAGGTTTACAAAAATCCACAGTTAACATTATTGTTAATGGTAAGAAACTGAACACTGTCTTTCAAAGAACAAGGCATGTATGTCTCCTTTTAAAACTCCTATTTAACACTATACTGGTCACCCTAGTTAATACAACAAGATTTTTTACAAGGAAATAAACTTATATGGATTATGAAGATGTAATTAAAACTGTCATTGTTTGCAGATGACATGATAGTCTATGTACAAAATCCCAAAGAATTGACAAAAACTCCTTAAATCATTAAACAATTAGAGAAAGACTGCAAGATACAGGATTTTGCTTTCTTATGTGTCTGCTATAAACAATTGGAATTTAAAATAAAAACCATCCTATATAATAAAAGGTTAATATGCAAATCGACCAAACAGTGGAACAACCAGTCGCTATGACGCACAATGATCACCAGGGGGCAGACACTCAATGCAGGAGCTGCCCCCTGGTGGTCAGTGTGCTCCCACAGGGGGAGTGCCACTCAGCCAGAAGCCCTGAGCTGGGCTCGCGGCTGGCAAGCACAGCAGCAGTGGCAGGAGTCTCTCCTGCCTCCGTAGCAGAGCTAAGGATGTCTGACTGCTAGCTTAGGCCAGCTCCCCCAAGGACATTCCCTGAGGGCTCCTAGACTATGAGAGGGCACAGGCCGGGCTGAGGGACCCCAGCTGTATGCACGTTGGGGGCGACCAGGCAGGCAGGGGAGCAGTTAGGGGCATTAGGCAGGCAGGCAGGTGAGTGGTTAGGAGCCAGTGGTTCTGGATTGTGAGAGGGATGTCTGACTGCCGGTTTAGGCTTGATCCCACAGTCGGACATCCCCTGAGGGGTCCAGGATTGGAGAGGGTGCAGACTGGGCTGAGGGACACCCCCTGCATGAATTTTGTGCACCAGGCCTCTAGTAACATTTATAATAGTGCACAAAAAGGAAGTACCTAGGGCCCTGGTTGGTTTCTCAGTGGTTAGAGCACAGGCTCACACATGGAAGAGGCTTGGGTTCGATTCCTGGTCAAGGGCACCTGTGTACCTGGGTTGCAGGTTCAATCCCAGGCCCTGTTTGGGGCACGTGAGGGAGTCAAGCAATCCATTTATCTCTCTCACATTGACATCTCTCTCTCTCTCTCTCTCTCTCTCGCTTCCCTTACCTCCCTCATTTCCACTCTTTCTAAAAAAATATCCTGTCAGTATCTGTCTTTTTAAGCGTTGCTCAAAAAATATCATTATTTTCATCGTTACTTACAAAACTCAAGTCAAAGCTGGACACAAAGGCACTCAGCCTTGCTCGGCTTCCAGGGGCCTGCCTCAACGGGAACCACATGGACTCCAGAGCCAGGCCTCTGCCTCCAGCTGTCCACAGTAAACCTGTTAGTACCAGCCCTGTGGGCTGTGAGGAGCACCCAGTGTAATCCACCGTCCTCTGTTCTGATTCCAAAGGATTTCTACTGTCGCCTGCTATGTGGCAGTTTTATTCCTGATGCTGGGGACCCAATGACTGAAGATGTGTAGTTTGTCTGGCTGTACAGGCCATGTCCCCAAATGCTGAGGCTCTTTCACAGAAGGCACAGATGGCTGAGGGGGGGTGTGGAGGGCGGCGGGGCGCGCACACAGACAGTGGTAACCAGCTCTGACCACGCAGGAGGCAAACTTCCCAGGAAACAGCTTACACAACACGGGTATCAGCTTTCTCCTTGGCGCTTACCCCCATGTACCGGGATAACTGAGCCAGGCACACAGAACACAGCTTATTTGATTGCCGGGAAAAGCCGCAGACACCCCAAGGGAAGGAAGGGCAACATGCTTTGTGTAAGGAAAGACTCACAGTTAGTGGGCAGTCCCGCCTGGCCCAGATGCTCCTCGCTCCTGGGGATGGGGCGCTGGCCTCATGAAGGGCTCCAAAACCAAGGCAGACACCCTCCCGTGGAAAGTCCCCAAAGTCCTTCTCCTGGGCTTGGGAGATTTGTGCTGGCTAAAATGGAGCCAGAAAAAAAACCACAAAAATAAAATGGAGCCAGTACGGGCCTTTCTAGGGAGGAAATGGGCAAAGAAAAGAAGGGGATGAGAGAGAACAGGGCTGAGGAGAGGGAAGGAGGGTAGCAAGAGTCCTGGACGTCAGCCTTGGAGGTAAAGTCAGCAACTACCAGGCTGTCGAAGCTCCCACGGACTTACAAAACACCCGAAAGTGTGGCTTTTTGTTTTTTCTTAACATTTTTATCCTCTTGGCATCTCACTGTGGAAGGGCCGTGTCCCAGCTCAGGCATCAGCAGCCTGTCACACAGTGTGACTTCCTGATCCTCGGGGAGCTGTGCTTCAGATCCTGTGAAATGGGCACAGGGAGCCTGTGGGGAGGATGAGAGGAGCCCACGTGTGCCACGCATGTGAAACAGTCTCTCTACGAGCGGTTTGTGGGTTTCCTTCCTTCTGCTCCTTGCAAGCTCTCAGTAGCCAATGGGAAACTGAAAACACCCACAAAACATGTGAATTCAGGAACGTCTGTCTCACCAGGCTTCCGAACTATGAGGTGGGACCCAGTCAAGTCAAGGGAACCAGCACTGACTCACCACCTAGTGTGCGTGCCGCACAGCGTTTGGGGCAGCCAGCGTGGGATGGAGCGAAACACACAGCTTCTCTCCCACCATTTGCACCAAGTTCCTCTGATGCAGCCACGGACTTCAGGGACTCAGTTCAGTGGGCTCATTGCCCAGCCCGTTCCTGCAGAAATTTATTTATTTATTTCTTACTTATTTACTTAAAATATATTTTTATTGATTTCAGAGAGTAAGGGGGAGAGAGAGAGAGAGAGAGAGAGAGAGAGAGAGAGAGAGAGAGAGAGAGAGAGAGAGAGAGAGAGAGAGAGAAATATCAATGATGAGAGAGAATCATTGAGTGGCTGCCTCCTGCAAGCCCCTGAGGATGGAGCCCACAACCTGGGCATGTGCCCTGACCAGGAATCAAACCATGACCTCCTGGTTCCTAGGTCAATGCTTAACCACTGAGCCATGCCAGCCGGGCTGTTTCTGCAGAAAAATATTAAACAACCAGAAGCTAGGGGAGTAGTCAACAAGCACCTACCAAATTCTATGTGAACCACTTTAGTGGCACTGTGGGGGGCTGGGGAACTGTCTCGGGCAGACATAAATAGCCAGGAGAGTCCCTCCCCCTCCAGGAGGGACGCTGAGGGGCATTCTCCATCTCTGTTGCCAATTATGTTATGTACATCATTTAAACTTCCTACAAAATTCTGCATAGTAGGCATTTTTATTACCATTTTACAGACGAGGAAGCTAAGGCTGGGAGAGCGTAAGTCACTTGCCTAAGTTCATACCCATAGCAAGTGCCAGGTCTAGATTTGAACCCAATTCTGAATCCAATAGTTTTGTGGGTTTTTTTTCACACCATGCCATGTCTCCCTAGAAGCCAGTTTCTGGGAACTAAATGAGCTCCAGTGATAAAGCAGAGCATTTCCCATGATCTTTGCTCTTGATCCCTCCTCCTCTTTGTCTGGAAATAGGTAATAAGGCACCAGGATGCCTGAGGCAGCCCTGGTCACTCTTGCACTGTAGCATGCACAGTGGGTGTCTGGTCTTGTTGCTTTCCCACCAGGCTTTTGCAGAAAGAACACCGAATTTGCCAGCTCAGTTCAGCACTTCTCTGGAACCTGGGAGTGTATCTCTGTATGTGTGATCAGACCCGCTGAAGAGCTACAGATGTCAGCAGGGAAGAAGAGAGCTGTGATGTGAGCTCTGCATCTAAGGAAGCCCTCACTGCTGCCATGCTCTGGCTTGAGCTCTGGGTCTTTCACCAAGTTCCACAAGATGCCTCACAGCCTGCAGGATGCAGGAAAATGAAGCAGGAGGCTCACAGGGTCATCGCTCCCTCCCGGGGCCTGCATTTGGACAGGGCAGCATAGAGATGCTGATTATTCCACGGCTCTCACCCTCCACTTCCTTTGGGGGAGGGTGTCTGGATTCCTGCTGGGTCTAGTCCATGTAATCCATGGCTCCTTTGGAAATAAAAGGTGATCACAGTGAGTCAGAGCATGTTACCAGCAAGGCTTAACTTAAAGTGAACAATGATCATAAATCACAGTTTTTGCAACGTATACTCACATTTGTCATGTCACATCCTTCTTATGTGAACCCTGTGAGCTGGACACAGCAGGAAGAAGTGTCCCCAACGATGGATGCTTGGTTTGCTCAGGATCACCCAGAGCCATGCCTCTGGGCTCCTGGCAGGTGGTGGCTGTTCCCAGATGACACATCAGGTCTCTGTGATGACATCTCCATGGTTCTCTGTCATAGGCACCACTTTATCTCTAAGTTGGGCCCATCAACAAGGATCCACTGACTGTGTGCCCAGCGAGGCTATTCTCTCTCTCCCATTTCCTCTTTTTCTACTTGTACTTTTTAATTCTGAGCCTTGACTTCCTTCCTAGTTGGCATCCCTTTCCCTGTTGTGGTAGCCCAGGCTAAAGATGCTGTGGACCTTTAATGAGCTGTGTGTAGCTCCTGACACAGTTGTGCATGCTCAGAGTACAAGGATCCATGTAACACCGCTGGGGCCTTAGGAGGATCTGTGACCATCACGGTGCAATGGAGAGGATGGATCTCAGGATGCTGCTGCCTCCTGCTGGTTAAACTAGATCTAAACCTGTTGCTTCATTTTAGTCTATCCCGTCTTTCCCACTCTCCCTTTCCCCCATTTATTGAAGAAGGCTCATTTATAGAATGGTCTATTTTACATGTCACCTTTATCCATTACATTAAACTTGCATGTGTATTAAGGTGTGTTTATTGTCTTTCTATTCGATTTTACTGCTCTGTTCATTTATTCACAAGACTGCTTTAAATACTACAGATTTACAGTACTTTTTTTTCCATATCTGGTAACTTTGGCTTCCCTTCTTTACTCAACTTTTTCAGAATTTCCACAAGCACACTTGCTCTTTGTTTTTCTATTTGACTCTTAGAACACAAAAAGAATTGTATTGGCATTTTAGTTGAAATTACACTAAATTTCAAGATTAACTGAGGAATTTTTGATAACTTTAGGATGCTGTCTTCTTAGTCAAAATGTCTTTCTATTTGTTCAAACCATTGGGTCCTTAGATGTCTGCTTACCTATCAGGCTTGATTCTGAGGTTTATTCCTAGCTATTTGATTTTGTTATGTGGTTATGGTAAATGGGGTATTACATCTTCTAACTGGCTGTTATTTGTATTTGTGATGCTTCTATTGTTATGTGTACACATTAATTTTTTTTACTGCATTACTTCAGTAGACTCTCTTATTGTTGACATTAGTTTTGAAGTTAATTCTCTCAGTTTTTTCATGCACATAAATTTATTTACTGACATAAGTAATGATATCAATTATACTCCATTCATATATTACTTTCAAATATAATTTACTTGTCTTTTCCTGTTAGAGCTAGTACTTACAGAACAATATTAAACAATAATAGTGATATTGTCATCCTTGTCTCTTCCCTGACTTCAGTACAAATGCTTCTAAATTCTGTGTTAATAAGTATATGGGCTCAGAAAGTGTCCTTTTTTTCTAGTTTGCTAAGAATTTTTTTAATCAAGAAAGGAGGTAATCTTATCCCTTAAAATGTTCTCTGTGTGTATGTTTTATCATGAACATTTTAACAGAGTATTAATATGTATAATTTATAAATATTTGGGGGATGTCAAAAAACTAATTCAAGAAATGCTATAAAAAAAAATGGAGACAGCCCTGGCTGGATTGCTCAGTGGATGGAGCATCAGGCCAGAAGACTGAAGGGTCCCGGGTTCGATTCTGATCGAGGGCACATGCCCAGGTTGTGGGCTCGATCCCCAGTGGGGGGCGTGCAGAAGGCAGCCAAACAATGGTCCTCTCTCATCATTGATGTTTCTATCTCTCTCTCCTTCTCCCTCTCTGAAAGCAATAAAAATATATATTTTTAAAAATGGAGACAATGGGTTTAGAAGATTCTAGGAAAATTACTTACATTAAAATATTAACACTTACCATATACACTTTAATTTTTCTTTTTTAAATGTAGAAGGCCTCTCGGGATTCTGAATTCTTTATGATCATTGTTATGGATATCTGGTATCCTATCAGCTGGTGGAAGGTTGGCTAACTGAGCATCAGTCATTGAAAGGCCTTAGTTCTCCTCTGAAAAGGCCTGATTTTTGTGGCCCTCTGAATGTCTTCCTCTACATCAGACCGTTCTGGTGAAGTTGCCATCTTCTGGGCTCCCCTAGCCCCCACCCCCATCACAGAAGCAGCACAACAAGAAGAGGCAGGGAGAGAGGGTGTGGCCTGGGCCCAGCCTCTCTGGGTCCAGTCTGGCACAGTAGCGTGTACCGGCTGAGAGAGACCCTTTCTGGCTGAGGTAGTGTGGGAGTGCGAGAGCGGACACAGCTATGGGCAGACCGGCCGAAGGGGAGGAGGAGCCAGACTCGTAAAGACCCTTTGCTTCCGCGCAGTGAGACCTCCAGTGGGTCGCTGCCAGAAGTCTTCCCGAGTAGAGGATTCTGAAAAGTAAAGAAACACCGGTATTCTTTGTAGTCATAAAAGGGGAAAGATAGCTGGAGGGATAAACATCGCAACCAACGAATTCTTTTCATGGGATGTCTGGCTTTCTGCAAATTTTACTGAACCAAGGCATGTATTCTTTTAAAATTAATACATGCAGTGCAAGAACTCAAAACAACATGCTGACTTATTCCATAAAAATAATTTCCAGTTTGTTTTACATTTTAAACAAGAATATGGAGTGTTTGTGTGTGTGCGTGTGATTGTGTGTGTATGTGTAAAATTGCAAATTTAATTCAACTTTGAAAATGTTTTTTGAGCATCACTGGAACACAGAAGCAAGATAAGATGCAGTGTCTTTTAATCTATTTAGAGCAAGCATGTCAAACTCAAGTCCCGCAGGCCGCATGCCTCATTTAATTGGCACATGTTAGCCTTTGAGTTTGACATACTTGATTTAGAGAATGAATACATGCACTTATGGAGTAGATAACAATTCAAAGAAACAGAATAGAATAACAAAATTAGAAGCATAAACTGTGTTGTAAGAGGTCAGAAGATTCAAGACTAGTTGTTGGGAAATAAGTACAAGAGAGCAAGGGAGGAAGAGGCACATACAATTGATGATTGATAACTCCTTTCTCCCAGCAATGTTCCGGTGCTGCAGGCTCCAGATACCAGGTCAACTTTTGATGCAGGGGATTTCGGAAGGTCCGTTTTGATTATTTCCCCCCAGGGACAGGAGGGACATCACAGCTTCTGTCAGCTCTCTCACTACTGCTGCTGTTAAGGCAAGAAAGAAAAAGTAACAACTGACCAGCAACTGACAAGGATGCTTTGGGCTATAGGATTATTGAATTTAGTTCGTTGAGCTAATCAGAGCAGGTAAATCACAGAAGGTTTACCCATGAGCATTTGAAAAAATATTCAAATGACTAGTCAGGGAAGTGCAAATTAACACCTAAAATTAGAGACTGAGATTGGCCATGCCAAGTGATGGTGAGGCTGTGGGACTGGAACTCATCCATTTCCGATGGGAATGCAGAATGGTACAACCATCTGCAAGGCAGTAGGCTAGTTTCTTGTAAAGATAACATACACTTATCAAGTGACACAACAATTCCATGTCTAGGTGTTTATTGCCCCGTCTCCATGTCCTCAGAAAGACTTGTACATGAATGTTTATATCAGCTTAATTCATAGCATCCTCAAACTGTAAACAACCCCAAACAGGTGAATTAATAAACAACTTATGGTCTATTCAATTTGTGCAATGTTACAGAGCAACAAAATGGGATGAACTATTGAGATATCCAATAATACAGATGAATCTCAAAACTGTGCTCTGCGAAAGAATACCATTTACATGGTATTCTAAAAAAAAAAAAAAAATTAAACTACAGTGACAGAAAGCATATCTGTAGTTGCCTGACACTGGGGTGCAGGTGGGAGACTGAGTGGGAAGGGAACAGGGAACTTTCTGGAATGATGCACATATTTTGTATCTTGATTGTGGCAGGGTTTACACTGCGGCATAAATTTGTGTTAACTCGCCAAACTGTACACTTTAAATGGGTGCATTTTGTTAGATGTAATTTCTATCTCAATAAAGCTGATGCAAAAAGGAGGAGACACCCCTTTTAGTGAGCAGTCCACAGGGTCAAGCTGTTGGGAAATAGAGCACTCACTGTGGGTGATGGAGTCGTGAGCAGCTCCTCCCCAGACCTGAGCAAATGCTGTGCAGGACTGAGGCCAGTCACAGTCTGCTTGTTTGCGTGATTCTTCTGATCACTGGCTTGTCTCTTAAAGAAGAAACTGAAGTTGGGGATCTAGCTCACTATGTTCGGAAGAGCATTCCTGTGGAGACAGAATCATGGACACAGAGAACAGACAATAGTTGTCAGAGGGGTTTGGGGACTGGGTGAGAAAGGTGAAGGGATTTAGCAAAAAAAAAAAAAAGAGAAGACTCATGGGCATAGACAACAGTATGGTGATTACCGAGGGAAAGGGAGGGTAGGGGAAGGTAGAAGAGGGTAAAAGAGGCATAAATAGCGATGGAAGGAGACTTAACTTGGGGAGGAGAAAACAACACAATATACAGATGATGTATTATAGAATTGTATACCTCAAACCTATATAATTTTATTAACTAACTAGAGGCCCGATGCACAAAATTCGTGCAAGAGTAGGCCTTCCTTCCCCTAGCTGCCAGCACCAGCTTCCCTCTGGCACCTGGGGCCTGGGTTTCCCTCACAGCCCCGGCTTCATCTGGAAGGTTGTCCAGAAGGACGTCCAGTCTAGTTAGCATATGATGCTTTTATTATTATAGATGTCACCCCAATAGATTCAATTTAAAAATTAAAAAAACAAAAACGAAGAAGAAGAGAATTCCTCATGGGCCCTGTGCATCCCGGAAGCTGAGAACATGACCAGCCTGATACCAAAGTGAGAGGTCGGGGGAACATGCAGCTATTACTTCCAAGTTGGCCTCTTTGTAAAGAAACCAGGTGTTGGTAATACACAGCTGAGTTTGGGAAAATCACACAAACTTTCCCCTCACCCCTAAATTTCTGTGGCCAACTCAGAGACCCAAATGCAACAGTCCTGATTGGGGGCATCTGAAACTGTGAGATAGATCACAATCTCAACTAAGTATGCTATGAAATGTGAATTATAGTTATGGAAGAGTGAAAATTCACATAATTGCATCAAAATGAAAAGGGAAACAAAGTATGACTGAGCAACATCTTGAGGGGAAATTCCCACTGCCAGATGAAGTAAATGGTCCCCTACGTGGAACAGGGCTCCTTTCCAGGCGAACCCCATGAATTTATCTTATATGGACACCAAGCTCCCATCCAAAGCCCATCTTAAATTACTGTTTTCCCTCCAATGAACCATTTCCCCCCACTGTGGGAGATATTAGTATGTTCTTGGCTAGGTTAATAATGACACAAATTTCAACAAGTCTTCCTTTGTTTTTAGAAAGCTATCCTTTTTAGCTGCCTTAAGCACTTTTTTTATAGGAAAATGGCAACAAAGGAAACAGTTCCTACAGCCATTAAATATTAAATGGCTTAAGATTGATTGTATGGCTCTGACCCTTCTCTGCTCGCTGTACAGGCCCAGGCAGGGAGCCAGGACCGCTGGGTCGAGTTCCTATTCTCTCATTAGCTAGGTATGTGACCTCCAGCAAATCTAACCTTTGGTCTAGTTCGTCCATGGGAAAATGAGGATGGCATCACTTTCTTAACCTATCTCGCATGTAAAAAGCTTTCATTGAAATGGGAGATGTGATAACACTTTGAAAAATTAGTTTAATATGAAGATAAAGCAGGGTTCATTTTTCATCTGAAACTTTGGTTAAAAAATATGTTTTTATAGACTTCAGAGAGAGGAAAGGAGAGGGAGAGAGAGGTAGAAACATCAATGATGAGACAGAATCATTGATTGGCTGCCTCCTGCATGCTTCCTATTGGGGACTGAGCTTGCAACCCAGGCATGTGCCTTGAGTAGGAATCTACTGTGACCTTCTGGTTCATAGGTCGATGCTCAACCACTGAGCCACGCCAGCCGGGCTATATTTCCTCTTTTACCAATGACTAGTTCACATCCTTTGCCCACTTTTTCATTTTTTATCCACATTAATGAAATTATTTTGTTTTGTAAAGTTTCCATTGAAGCAACAATAAAACACTCACCGGAGTCCATTTTATTGGATTGATTTAAGTATTTTATTTAAAGAAAGATTTAAAGAAAGATTCTGAAGACTATAGTTTATTGATAGGAAAAATATAAAGCATACATTTTTAAAGATCATTTTGTACTGACATTATAAGAAACAGACTTCTCCAAATAACATGATTGGTGTTGTAGTGCTACTAGTGAATGCATTCTACAGAAACATGGCTTTACCTTCAAATCTGAGTATATTACCCTTACATAAAAAGAGGATAATAAAAAACACAACTTCGATAAGTTTAATATTTAGTAGACCACATCTAATTTGTTGAAGAGTAAGTTCTTTTATTTACTTCTTCAAGGCCATGCTTATTTTTTTCACCTCTTCCTCTGCATTTTTATCCTATCAAGAAAACACAAATACACAATGAAAATTCACACATTCCTCCTGATACTCAAGGTACTTGGAAGTAGAGCTCCATTGGGTGAGGGGAGACTTTTCTGAATGACCATTACAATGAAAATGTGGATTTCTGAGGACCAGGCATGACTCAGATATCTGAGAACATGAGTACCGTGGAGAACTATGTCCAGGCTCTTCCTCCACTAGGTGTGGAGGGGTATCAAACAGGAAGGAGAGTGTATTAATGATAACACTGTTTTCTTCTTCAACTATAAGATATGGAAGCAGTCCTAGCCCTAGCAGCAGGATCTGAAGAAATCTGAGATTCCACTATAAGACCCACACAGGCAAATACACATTTCATTACTGACATTCTCAGGGACTTTATAGCTAAGATTAAAAATCATATATGTTTGCCCAGCCGATGTGGCTCAGTGGTAAATGTTGACTTGTGAACCAAGGGGTCACGATTCGATTCCCAGTTAGGGCACATGCCTGGGTTGCGGGCTCGATCCCCAGTAGGGGGTGTGCAGGAGGCAGCCGATCAATGATTCTCTCTCATCATTGATATTTCTATCTCTCTCTCCCTCTCCCTTCCTCTCTGAAATCAATAAAGATATATATTTTTAAAATAATATATATTTATGATTTTTAATCTTATACTTTTAGCCATATGTTTCTTAGGACTCCATATATATTGTCATTTCTTTAAAACAAGTGTGTAAGTTAGAAACAGTGGCAATAAATTCAAGTGGTAGGGTATCCTATTCATTTTTATATTTAACAAACATTTACCTATAAGAAAGAATTTAAGGAATGTAATACATTTAAAATAAACGCATGAGGAAAATTGGACAACACAGATATCTGAAGTAGCTGCTAGCTAGATTTTTTTAACGGAAAGTTCTTCAATAGCTTTAATCATAAACATTAATACACTGACTCAATTGTAGTGTCTGACCAACTGGAAGTTTACCTTCTATCAAAACAATATTTTGTGAAGGTTGTGAGAAAATATGATGACTAACCTAGGGTGTTAATGTATTATTTAAAAGAACTTATAGACTGGGCAGTGCTGACGATGGGAGCTACCCGATCTTTCCGAGATGGCAGAGGTGGAGGAGACACTGAAGCGACTTCAGAGCCAGAAGGGAGTGCAGGGAATCATCGTGGTGAACACAGAAGGCATTCCTATTAAGAGTACCATGGACAATCCCACCACCACACAGTACGCCAACCTCATGCACAACTTCATTTTGAAGGCCCAGAGCACCGTGCGTGAGATTGACCCCCAGAATGACCTCACTTTCCTTCGGATTCGCCCTAAGAAAAATGACATTATGGTTGCACCAGATGAAGACTACTTCCTGATTGTGATTCAGAATCCAACGGAAGAAGCACTTTCTCTTGGCTCCACGCATCATTCCTTAATTTAATGCCCCCCCCCCCCCAAGAATAATAGTGTTAATCACGTCAACCAACTGGCAGGTGGAAATCACCTTAGAGCCCATGCAGACCAATCCAGTGACCCGTGTGGGCTGCAGCTCCACCCCGCCCACCAAAGGCATCCTTCTGCGGGCCAGTTCCCCCGAGTTCCCAGGAGGGCCTCTTTCTTCAAGTCCGGGTTTCAGAGCAAGAGCTTGTGAGAGGCCCACCCCCTGCTTCCTCCTGACGTTCAGTTCACTTTGTTGCCCTTGGAAAAGGCTGCTTTTCTTTAACTAAAAATAACTGAAACGTGAAAAAAAATAAAAGAACTTATAAAAACACCATAATTAGTGTTTATCTTTGTCGTCCTAGGGCTAGTTCAGTGCCTGGCACCTAGAAGCCCTAAATAAATGTCTGCTAAATTAGTGGTTAGGTGCTGGAACACAAGAACACTAGGAAACAAAGGCTAACCCTAACTAACCCTGGGGACTGATGATGGCAACCCCACAGACACTCCTCTTGTTCTAAGGGGGGCAGCCTGTCTAGCTGCCTACCGAGGTCTAATCACCAGCTCCCCAGAATTATGCTGTCCCTGCTCTTTCTGGTGGGACTTGTCCCATTACCTGCTGTCTCGCACCTAACAAGTATCAGGATGTTTTAACTGCCAGCCCATGATTTGTGAGTCCCTTAAAGACACAAGGGGTCTCCTGGTGAAAGGTTACCTACAGCAAGCTTTAACGCTTCATAGTTCACACTAAATCCAAGTCAAGAGGTTTCAGTATAGAAGAGAACTCCAGATGTATGTCAGCCACTGTTCACATCTGAAGCTGCAGTAGTACTGGTAAAATAATAGCGCTCTGTTCACATCTGAAGCTGCAGTAGTACTGGTAAAACAATAGCGCTCTTTGGCCATCTGGGCTTACCTCTCTGGTAATACAAGGAAGCTGCGCTGCCAAATCACGGAACTTCATGGCATTGTCTGTTTGCTTAAGATCCCTGTAACACTGAAACAGAGGAGAACCAATGTTAAAGGTAATCACATTTATGTAAGGGATTCAAAGTGATCTTAAAACAGCCGTTTTCATTACCTTGGAAAGGTACATGTAATTGGACTTCGAAAAACCAGGGTGTAGATCTTCAACCTAATTTTAAGAGGAAACAGAAAAGAGAAAAACAGGGTGATATTCAAGCAACAAAAACCACCAGTGGAGAGGACCTATTTCAATAAATCAAATCAAATTGGAGCAAACTGCCCTAAGAATTTAGGTTGGTTGTATCTCATCTGAGTCCTTTTATTGGTTTCAAAGTATCCTTTGGGTACAAAATAGCTTTTTAGCTTATCATTTACAATGAAATTATCATGGTCATAAAGCTTACAAAGCAATGGGATCCTTTAAGGTTTGGGGATTTCTTTGTATAACCATCTCCCCACTTCTTCTTCTCTATCTTTTCTCTCTTTTTCTTTAGAGAACAAAAATAACCGGTCGTGTACTCCCAACCAACTGAGCCACCGGCCAGGGCTCAGACCACTAACTTTTCCAGAAACATTCTAGGCAGCCACTAGCCACTGTTCAGAAAGTGCAATGAAATCTAGTTCTCATTGTAGACTATATGATCTCTAATTCCCTCTCAGTTCTACAGGATTGATCCTTGAAGCACACCCACCCCCCCAAAAAAATCAGCAGGTACAATTCATTGGACAATACAATTCAAAGCCTGATTTTGTCTGTATTGTTACAAATTTGAAATCATAGGTGGGGGGAAAATACCTTAGTAACTATAAGAATCTATAATTAGTTCCAGACAAAGATGAGGGGATTAGCACAACGGGAAGTTGGTTATATATGTGGGTATATTACACATTTACATGTGTGCACACACATAGTACTGCTTAGAGTTCTTTCTATTCATATAGCAATTATACATTTTAAGACACCAATGGAAATACTGATTTGGCCTGATGCCCCAAGAATGTTTCATAGACCTGTCTGCAACTTATGGAATGGCTTTTAAAATAACTCTTCCTTTTGGCATCTTTTGATTCTTTAAGATTAAACTGTGTCTACATTAGGCTAATCAGGAGTATTTGAGACCAAGTCTAATACGCAGGGCATACATTCTTTTAAACATATTCCCATGAACTGGAGAGTTGCTCTTGGATTTGGTAATAAGGGCTGTTGTACCTGGGACCTAGGGCATAACCAGCTGCTGCTTGGATTTAAAACATAACTCACATTATGAGAGGCTTAAAACAGAACTAGGATTCAAACTGTGAGAGATCTACATGTGGAGACAAGAACAATTTCCTTGACAAGGAAAGGTAGGAAAGACTGACCCAGATAGAACCTAGTTTGACACTAAAATAATGGATAGACAAAATATACCTTAAGGAAATTTTGCAAAGCTTCTTGTATAGTTGAGGATGGTATTTTTCCAAACAGAGTAGCAGCCATCTTTTTCTCAATCCAGCTCAGTTTTGAGACCTGTATATACAGAGCAACATCACTCTTAGAAAGTGTTCGCTTTTTGAATGGATACTCTCTCCCCAATTCAATGTTTGTGTATGTATCTATGTACGTATATGCATATAACATATGTGAATGCTTATCCATAAATAACATCTGAGAGATATCAGCTGTATGGTATTAATCTTTCACTTCCTTTTTCATAGTTCAAAAAACTCTGAACTCTGAAAGCACTGGCTACAAAACCAATTTGAAATACTTGTAAGAAATTTTCAAATTGGGGTGGGGGTGAAGAATAATGTTAAATTAACTTTGTTCATCTGATTCATGACTCTCAGATGATGGCACAATGTTTCTTGGCATAGCGGTACTAGCTACGAGATCCTGCCTTTGCTTTCTTCCCGCCTCCTCCACGCTGTCAACCTGACCCAGAGGGAATGTAGATGAGGGCCCAATTTACATATCCACAAGCCAGGGGACATTTTTTAAACCAATAACCATCAAAATTTAATTCCGTATTACCATTTATTTTTTGTTTTCTTTTAAAACTTTTTTCGTTTTCCCCCAATATGAATATTAGATCTTTATTATGAAAGGTTAAAAGAACTCGGAAATGAATACTTAAAAGAGTATTGATGCTCTTAATATTTTTTTGTCTTCTCGTTCTATTCATTACCAAAAGTGGTGGGCAAACATTAACTACTATGTGGTGTCCTTAGTTACTTTCCATGTGTTTTTATCTCTCCTTCATATGTTCCATCCTTTTCTTCCTCTGTTCTGCCTTCTAGGCAACTTTTTCAGCTCTCCCTTAGAGTTGTCTAATGCTCTCTGTAGTGGTGCCCATCTACTTCTACAACTTTCCACTGAGTTCTCTTCTAATGCCAAATGACATTCTTTTGCATGAAAATTGTTTTATCTTTTTCAAATCTACCTGGTAATTTTTATAGTCTCATGCTCCTCATCCATTTTTCACCCTAATTCTTCTTATTTAAAAAAAAGAAAAAGAACACATTAGTTAGGTAGCTGTTTAATGTCCTACATTCCATGTTTCCACAACCTAAAGTCCTTTTAGAACTATTTCTGTTCTTCTGTTGTTTCTGTTGCTTGTCATTCCTGGTGGCTTATTCCTTGTATACTGCATTATTTTTTATGGTGAGCTCATCATTGCTGAGCCTCTCTGCAAGAGATTTATAAGGCCTGTGTGAAGGCACACCCCTCCGCAGATGATTAGCATGAGCTTCTGCCATTTGTCCATGGCATGAACATTAAGTTTCATTTTTGCATTAAAATTTCCTTCCTGGGCTATTAAAGCCTAATCAAATAATATACATTTAAGTTCCAGACTCATGTGAGGTTGGGTCAATGGTTTTTAAACTGTAGAAGAGTCTCCTACCTTCAAGAAGACTCAGATTCTTAACACTTAAAACTGGAATAATAAAAACTGCTTGTCAGAGATTATTTGAGAAAATTATTATTATTAGAGCTGTTACAGGATTATTTGAGGTAAGAAATGTAAAGCATAAAATGCATATCTGATGTGTAGCAGGTGTTCAATAAAAGCAAGCTTCCTTTTTCATCCCTAATCTTCTTCAAGGCTCATTTAGAAAGTTTCCTATATTGCTTACCTGAATTTTCTCATTCAGAAATAGCATTTCTCTTCATGGTAATTTTTTAATGCATTTCTTAAGTATTATTTTCACATTCTGTTAATTTTCCATAAACTAATGTCATTTAAGACACTCACTCGGTCTTAGACTGACCAGGTGCCTTTATTTCTATATGTCTCATGACCCTTTCTAAATTAAGGTTTTTCAACAAAAGGACAGTGCTTTATTTATCTTCTGGCCAGTGAGCACATAATTTATGCTCAATCAACTCTGAATAAAAATCATCCTCCCAAACAACACAGAGTAGTGCACCAACACAGGCTACATGCGTGCAGGTGGCTGATGACCCCAAGCACAGAGGGAGACAATGTGTCTGCTACAGGGAAACAGAAAGGCAGTAAAGGAAGAAAAATTACATATTATTTAAAATAAATATATAAAATGTAAATATAAAACAAAAATATAAGTTATAAAATATAAATATATAAACTCAAAGTTTGTAATGTTTTTATCTATTTCCCTATAGTAGGCACTAGGTAAAACAATAAAAGAATGAATAAGTCACTGAAAATATATCATACTATCAGAACATATTCAAATAAGATTTATAGATAAAAACATTCAACTTACAGCATAACAGTATCTTCCATTGAGGTAATACAAAAAGGGTTCTGCAGGTAATAATTGGATTGCTTTATCTAGATGTTCCTGCAAGAAAATCCCAAAGAAATATCATCTCCCAAGGTTTCAAGGCAGCGTTGGATAGAACTGTGACTAGTAAATTCAAAGGAGCTTTACAATGTTGTTTCGTCTTCCTCCTCAATCCCTATCATTAACACAACTCATTATTGTCAATAATTCATTACCAAACATGATTGCTCAGAACTAGAACCAGAACTGTGACTATGATTTAATAAGATTACAGATAACTTAAAGCCAAAATCCATATATATAAAAGGCTAAACTGCAAAGTGTCCCCTCGGGTGTTTGACCAGAAGAATGGGAGTTCAATGGCTCGCTATGACGTGTGCTGACCACCAGGGGGTGGCACGGAACATGGCAGGCAACCAGCAGCAGCAGCAGCAGCGGTGGGGTGCTGAGGGAGCAAGGGAAGGAGGAGGCAGGTAGGCAGGGAGGCAGGGAGGCAGGGGAACCTGATTGGCCCTGATCACCGGCCAGGCCTAGGGACCCTACCTGTGCACAAATTTCATGCACCGGGCCTCTAGTGTCACTATAAAAACAGAAAACACCCAGTCACAGTATTGTCTGCCCGTGACTTGCCCAGCTAGTGCTTGATTCAGAGGCAAGCTTACAAATATCAAACGGTGAGGGTACAATGGAGGAAAAAATAGCAGAACTGGATGGGAGAGAAATCTACTCCACTGACATCATCAAATGGTTACAGGGGGTTGAAGAACAAAGAACTCTCTGCCCATCACTATAATTACTGAAACTGAGGGGTTACTTATTGAGCTATGACAACTACAGGCACATTATACATAACGTGTATTACATTACTTATTTTATTCATCTACCATGGTCATTTTAAGGCTGAGATTGGATTCTACTCTACCTGCAAATCAATATGCAGAAAATGTTAACTAATTAGTCCAGTCATGCTTACAGTATTAGTGAGCTCATGGCCAACAGGCTAATTCTCTATCTTTGAAAAAATTATACTCGTCTACTATGTGACTTCTTTCAGGATCTAGAATAATAATCTCTAATCACCCAAACAGTTTGATTCCTTTTGGCACAGTACTATTTGAAGGATGTCCTTTCATTTTATTTAAATAAAAAGGATGAATTCCTAGAGGTTAATTTGTTGAATAATTTCATTTAGACATGTTAATATGGCTACATTAAAACATTTTTGCCCCGCCCTGACCCAAAACATTTTTCATATCAAGAAATACCTTAAAGCAATATCCATAGTTGACTTTGTTTTGTAAGCCCTCAAACTCGGAGACATAGCCACACAAAACCGCATACCTAAAGAAAGTAAAAACAGTGGATATTGTGTGAACTTTTATTCAAATACCACCAAATATAACAGTTAAAAAATGTCTTTGGCCCAGTTGGTGTGGCTCAGTGGTTGAGCGTCGATTTATGCTTCAGAAGGTCGTGGTTTGATTCCCAATCAGGGCATATGCCCAGGTTTCAGGCTCGATCCCCCGTGTGGGGTGCGCAGGAGGCAGCCAATCAATAATTCTCTCTCATTATTGATGTTTCTATCTTTCTCTCCCTCTCCCTTCCTTCTGAAATCAATAAAAAGTATATCTCTAAAAATGTCTTTGAAGTAGTCATTAATATTTAAGAAAAGTATTCATGTGGATGCAAGGGCCCTGAAAACAATGATTATTTGACATGAATGTGAGACCAGTTTCCTGATCTATAACTGAGGATACCACCACCATCTACCTCACATGCATGCTGTGAGGGTAGATACCCAAAACATGTAATTGCTTAGAATACCGCCTGGCATATAGTAAGTTTCAAGAAATGTTAGCTGCCACTATCATCATCATCAACATTAAAGTCACAAAGAGGCTCTCAGAAAAAAATCTAATCATGCAAGTATTAAACTGAGAAATACATTGGATCAACAAATCCCTGCTTCTTCTTTAAAAATTAAAATGTCATGGCCTCCTTTAATGTCATTTGAAGATAAAAATAAATATGATGACTCAAACTAAATAAAATCAAAGGTAATTATAGAATATGCTTTTTCAAAAAATTCCCCATGTCCTTCTATCCTTCCTTGGAAACACTGCATTACTAGAACAGAGCAGCCCATAGATTGTTTACTTTTTTCCCCATTGGGAACATAAAATTTACATAAATATTTGACTATAAATTGAATATGTTGTCTGTTCAGCAGTTTGCTTACTCTAAAAATTGGGGATATATTACTTTTCACATTCGGAGTGCTTCTGTCTGTGCAAAAGTCTTTGTAGTATTTATTTCAGAGTGTTTCTGTCTTACGCAAAAAATTCATTTACCTAAGCATTTCAAGAGGAGGTGTTAATTTTCATTTGCATCATCCTAACTGAAATGAAAAAGGGAATTCTGGGTGTTACTGATCTCTGTTGTTTCTGTGGATAAGCGTAACTTTCATGTATAAATATGAAGTGAACTATTTTCTTATTTTGGAACAGTAACACCGTTTCTGGACACAAAAGATCACATAGTTCACATAACTTAGGCACAACCAATAAAAATGACTACTTTTCAATGATGACTTTTTGACTCCCTACCTTTCCAGGTTCTACATCATCAATGGAATCTGCGACCGTAGAAGCAAGAGTGATGACTAAGCCAACCGACTAAAAATGATGTGAACGCTTACTGGATGAGGAGATACTACTACTCGCAAATTGTCAAATCAGAGTGCATT
Source organism: Plecotus auritus (assembly GCF_963455305.1). Lineage (NCBI taxonomy): Eukaryota > Metazoa > Chordata > Mammalia > Chiroptera > Vespertilionidae > Plecotus > Plecotus auritus. The sequence continues at coordinate 156,167,356 of NC_137782.1, forward strand.
TCACACACATCTCTGCAGCCACCAGAGAATTTCTGATGAGACGACGGGAGAAAGACTCCCGAGCTCACTGGTGGAAGCCACTACTGTCCCTTCCATGTTCTTTTGAAATGCTCTTCTGTCCTGTCATTCCTCCTGAAGAGATCCAGAATGTGGAGCAAAGTCCCACACGACTGTGTCTCCAAACTCCCCGTTTTTGTTATGGGTGTTGTAACTTATTTGGACTTAAAACCTTAGGCCACTTTTTAAAAAATAAACTTTTATTTTAAAGTAGCTTGTGATGTTCACGCAAAGTGCAAAGACAGTACAGAGTTCTCATACACCCATATCCAGTTTTCTCTATTGTTTTCATCTTACATTTCTAGACTATCTTTATCACAACTGTACCAATATTGACCTACAATACTGGTACATCTTCACAATGAACCAGTATTAACAAATTATTAAATAAACTCCACTTTATTCAAATTTCCATTTGTTTGTCCCTAATGTCCTTAACTTTTGACACTTTCTCCCCATCCTTCCTTCCATATTATTCCTATTAATTAACACCTTGTTCTGTATTTTTAACATGTGAAAATCTTTTGAATTACTACTGTTATCCATCATATGCCCTGTTCCTCCTAATTTGTGTTATTTTCTAACTTCTATATCTTTCCCCATTGACAAAACTACTAACCACGCTAGTGTTGAAGACATAGACCTGGAACTCTAGAATCATCTCTAGATTGAAAGGATATTGACAAAAGCTATTCTGTGGAATAATGAGGCCCAAACCCTCCTGTCAGCATGGACAGCCCAGAAGCTTGCCCACATTTCTACATCCTGTTCACAAAAGTTTTAGGAGTGAACTTGCCTTAATGCCTTGCTTAAATCCAGGTACACTGGCTCCATTTCCCTATTCTGTCTGCTAGCAAAGCAAAGAAAAAAGATCATGCCACATTTTAAGAAAATCTATGCTGGGTCTATTTGAACGTCCTTATCCAGAGACACAACCCAACTAACCATCAGGGCTGGAATCAAAGGAAAAGAATCTATGTTCATCGATCTCCAGGGATGGAATCAATCTTCTATTTTCTGAAAATAAGAACTACTTAATGCACATGTAGTAGTTCTAGGCTTTTATAGTGCTCTTAGCACATTCTCTCCAAATTACTCTTGAGAAAGAAAAAAAAAAACACGCGATTTATGAATATCATTACATGAAATATGTACATTTTCCCTTACAAGTAATCTGTCACTAGAGTCTTATGTTTTTTTACAATCTCTTCTGAAGTCTGCTTCTTTAAAGTCTGAAGTACTATTGATCTTCCTACATATCATACATTCACAGCACACCTGACCACTTTTTCCCAAAGGATCGCCACTTCTTTCCTGGCAATCAATTCCACCTACATCTCTGGGTGGGTGCTGTTGTTTTTTACATTGTTCAGCATGAAAAATGTAATTTAAGTTGTTACTTCCTAAACTCTCAAATCCATGGGCACTCTGAAGAAAGTTAATTCACAACATGGTCTATTGCCTCCATCTAGAGGTCATTCTAACTATACGCATCTTGACAAAAATTCTGTATTTTATTGGCATTGATATGGAATATATCTTTAATAATCGACAGTCTTGTTTCAACAACTACTAAAACAACTCCATTCATTTTCCTGCAGCATTTCTGCCTGAGCATGAATGCTATTTATACTGTACAAAAGCAGACGAAGAATAATGTGAGAGAATACTGAGTATTTAAGAATATAAGCTGTGCCTATGTTTTTCCATTTGTTGTGTGAACCTTGGTTATTAATCTACTCATCAACACACACACAGCCTTGCTTACCTCATCTATAAAATGAAAACAAGTTGTTCTGTGAATCACACGCTCTGAGGCATGTGGATATAATTTGTGAACAGTAGAGCACAACAAATATGTAAGACATTATTTATAATTAAGGTCAGGCCAGTTTGGCTAACAAACTGCAAATCCATTGGTGGTTTTAGTCTCTTGATTCCAGAACAGAAAGCTTGTGTAGCCTTAAAGTTACAAAGCAATTTAATTCTGGAAAAGATGAAGATGAAAAACAAGTCTTTAAAATAATATGGTTTTTCAGTTATTCCCTCAATGTTAGTCTTTTACGATAATTATTTCTAAGGATTTCGTCTTTTATTTCAAAATGCAGGCTAATAAACCATCACATAACCCTGTAAATCATGGATCTGCAAACTTGCTGCAGGGCCAGCCAGCAAACATGTTAGACTCTGAGGTCAGAGTTGTCTCTGTTGCAACTATTCAACTTCATCACTACATTTTGGTTAGAAACACAGCATCATCTTAGCTTTTGGGTTTTTTTTTAAGTTATGTTCAATTAGTTTTAATTAGAATTTATCAAATTCCAAGCCACTGGACTTGGTAGATTCACTTATTAAATCTTCAATGAAAGTTCACCTTAAATGTATTTAAAATATACACAATGAAAAATACCTGAGAATAAACAGAACAAGAACAGCTACTGTTATCTACGAAATAGGTTTTTCAGTGACTGTGACAGACAGGTTAAATAAGTTAATTGTATTTTTACATTTCATTCACAGAGGCATGTTAGAATTTGAAGGCTGCATAAATTCTATGTACTTACCACAGATGACAATGTCCATTCATGGGGGCTCTAGTAACAGCTTTTTCACCTAACGTCCTTCCTGAAAGATAAACGGACTTACAATTATCACCTTCATGTGAGTTGGTGGAGGGTAGATTATTGAATTAAATTAGTGGTTTCCAAAGTATGGTCCCAAGACTAAAACCTTCACTTGGAAACTTGCTAGAAAGCAAAAGTTTTGACCACAGGGGAGTGTTTAAAATGGAGGACTCTCAGAAGATTTAACATTGGTATACTTTAATTTTCTCAGTAGACATAAAAAAATCAGTTTGTTCCCTGTGGTTAAATTTTTATTTACCTTCAAGTTAATAAATCTCTTGTCTGCATTTTGTCTACGGCCTGCACGATGAATTGCTGTGGAAAAACGGTCCCCACAAAGTGGGTGGTGAATATGTAAAGAACCAGAGAGGGCTGTCTCCCACTCTCCTCCCACTGAGACAGAATTATGGTGCAGAGGTCAACTGGCAAGGAAAACTACGGTTCGAGAAAAGGAATTACCGGAAGTTTGAAAATATTTCCTTCTTGGAAATAAAAATGACAGAAAGAGAGACTGGAAGGAGGTCTGGAGTGCCCTGCCTTCCTGCTGCTTCTTCCTCCTGCTATCTTAGACAAGGGAAGCTTGAAAAAGGGAGTACTTTGGAATGCAGGAATTAAAGAAGTTTAATGTCAAGTTATTACCCTGAAGGTCGTCACGGAGATGGCAGTTAAGGAGCTTTTTGCCAGAAAGGGTTTTGCTATGCAGTGCGAGTCAAGGTGCCATGTGTATGTATAGACAGCTTGACATTCTGGCTGGTTTTCTTTTGTTGTTGTTATTACAGAAAAGTTCAAAAATATGCAAAAGAGTATAGAGGACAGTAGAAAGAACCACCATGCACTTATTAATCAGCTAAAACAATTATTAGCTCAAGGCTAATCTCATTTTATTAAGATCAATTTTGAAAAAACATTAAAGTCTGAGTAGTTATTTCTTCGTGGCACCTGGAGTTCTACGTTATAGGAGGTAAGAGCGTTATTTTAATTGCCGTGAAAGACTATTGCCTTCTGCCTGTTATTTGTTCTTGAAAATTACCACTTCACGTCTCTTCTGAGGTTTTATAAACATTAAAAGCTAAAATATGAGTTTTTTGGTCGCCTATTCTTTTATGCTCACACTAGAGGCCCAATGCACGAAGATTCGTGCAAGAATGGGCCTTCCTTCCCCTGGCTGCGAGCACTGCCTTTGCTCCGGCCAGAGCCACCTTTTCACTCTGGCCCAGAGCTGCCTTTCTGCCTTCCCACGCTGCCCAGAGGCCCGAAGCGTCTGGGGCAGTGCGGAACGCCTGTGTCATTGCCATGGTGACGACGCAAGAGCCCCGCCCCGCCCCCGGCAACTTGGTACCTGCGTATGCAAATTAACCTGCCAGCTTTGTTGGGTTAATTTGCATACTCACTCCTGATTGGCTGGTGGGCGTCACGAAGATACAGTCAATTTGCATCTTACTCTTTTATTAGTGTACATGTTTTTAAAAAACATACTTTAGTCCTAAAAAATAAATTTCCTGCCCTTAGACTATGTGTATTTTTTAGTACCAGGATATACTGAAATAGAATAAACGTATTAGTTTTAGCTAAGATAATTTAGCTTTAATTAAAATTCATTAGTGTTTTATTATTGGCAACAATTGTCACTTGTGGATAATCAATCTTTACAAAATACTTACCGATATTAGCATAATGTTTCTTTTCTTCTGTATTTGTAGATAGCTCATACATGTCTCCATAAGCACGAACTAACCGCCAGATAAACTCTATTTCATCTCTAAACTGAAAAGATAGACCTGCACATTAGATTAACTCACTCACTTGACCAGACTATAAATGTTTTCCACTGTAACATCAAAAAGATTAGGCAGGTAAGCTGGTATTTATAGATGACTGAATCTATTCCTGTGCATATAACAGTTTCAATTAAAATATTCCTGGCTACAGAATGTGATTGAATATAGTGTTACATGTGGAACAGAAAACTAATTAATACTATCCAGGCACTAGCTCCCACCTACGTGGAAGAGAGAACTGACAGGTGCCAGAGTCCATACATCCCTCCGGGTTGTAGTATCTTCTCGTTTACTTTCTCAGTTATCGACTATCAATATGATGTTTCAACGGACATTTCAGATAATATCGGTAAGTTACTACAGATCACATATGCTCACAAGAGCAGTCTTTTTTTTTTTTTAAACCCCAAATTACTTAAATATAATCCCGGAGATTTAAAAACGTTTAGACAATGTGTTTAGAGCTGCTAGATTCTCAAAGATCAGGCTTGTTCATGGGAAAGAGATTTCTTGCTCCTTGAGATACTGCAAATCCTTATTTGGAGGTGGTGGTGGTGGTGGTGGTGACAACGGCCGAGATGGGCTTTCCCGATTCAGTCCAACATTGAACACTGACCGCTGGTAGAAGTAGATTAAATACTGATGGTGTTGCCCCGGGTGGCTCGGTTGGTTGGAGCATTGTCCTGTACCCCAAAAAGGTTGCAGATTCGATTCCCAATCAGGGCACATACCTAGGTTAGATTGAGGGTTTGATTCCCCGGTTAGGGTGCTTACCAACTGATGTTTCTCACATTGATGTTTCTTTCTCTCTCCCTTCCTCTCTAAAATCAATAAACCTATCCTCGGGTGAGGATTAAAAAAAAGACTGATGGCTGTTACATTAATAACTCTAAGTTAGAGAACTTAAAATGTAGCTCCCCTCTCAAGAGTAGCAGTGTGTCTTGTTATTTAGGTTATCAAATAGTTATTAAATATAACAAATTAATAAAAATCCAAGTAAATCTGTATACTCATATCTCTGGTTCTCATTTTTATAATCTCAAGAGTCTAAGAAAGTCTCATATAAACTAAACATCTTTTATTTATTATTTTAATCCCCACACAAAGATAATGTTTATTTATTTTATTAATATATTTTTATTGATTTCAGAGAGGAAGGGTGAGGGGGAGAGAGAGAGAGAAACATCAATGATGAGAGAGAATCATTGATAGGCTGCCTTCTCTGCACGCCCCCTACTGGGGATTGATCCCAAAACCCAGGCATGTGCCCTTGACCGAAATTGAACCTGGGACCTTTTAGTCCACAGGCTGATGTTCTATCCACTGAGCCAAACCAGCTAGGGCTATTTATTATTTTAGAGCAAGGAAGCTGGGAGAGAAAGAGAGAAGAAAACATTGATATGAGAGAGAAACATGGATTGATTGCCTGCCATACAGACCCCAACCAGGGACCAAACCCACAATCTACACATTTGCCCTGAGTGAGAATCAAACTCATGACCTTTTGGTGCAAGGGAGCATGTGCCAACCAACTGAGCCACATCACACAGGGCTCTTATATATACATTTAAAAAATTTTAGTCATATTATAGAAAAATTTTGTTATCAGTCATTTAGCTTTTGTAAACTGTGACACAATTATTATGGGCATGTTATGAATAGAATCATAGATTAAATAAAAAATTAAAGCTATACAAACTTGTTAACATATATCTCTTACCTTTTCTTTGTGGTCACAAAGTAGTTCAAAACTCTCCATCTTTTTAGACTCGTCCATACGTAAGTTATCTGCCTTCTGAAGAAGGGCATCTAACTTTAATTCCTCAACATGTATGTTAAGTGCTTTAGGGACTGGAAAACTCTGTTCTTCTGTGTCAGTACTAGCTGTAATATACCTAAAATTGCAGAAATAATATCAACTCTCTTAAAAGTTATACTGTAATAGCCAGAGTGATCCTTTTAAAATGCAAGTCAAATCGTTCCACTCTTATGCTGAAACCCTGCTATGGTGCCCGCTTCACTCAGAGAAAAAAAATTCAAGTCCTCACAAGCGACTACAAGGCCCTATATTTGTCTCCCAACCACATCACCTCTCTGACATTGGTTCCATACTACTCTCATCATTCATTCAACTCCACACTGGCTGCCTAGCTGTTCCTTAAACATGCTAGTCACACCCCGACCTCAGGACCTTTGCTTGCTCTCACCTCCTTCAAGTCTCAGCTCCAATGTCATCTTCTCAATGTGGCCCATCCAGACCATTCTATTTAATACTGCAACCTCCACACTCCAACCCACCCACATTCTCTTCATGGTCAATCTCTCTTAGCTTGGCATTTCTTTTCTGTAGTAAGTATCATCTTCTAATATACTATATAATTTACTAACCTACTACATGTGCTACTTTTTATCAGTATCACCCCCACTAGATTGCATGCTCCCCGACAACAGGATTCTTTGCTTTATTAACTGACGTATCAAGTGCCTAGAACAGCATCTGACACATAGTGGATATGCACTGTATATTGCTGAATGTATGATACAGCGTTGTAGAAACTCAGCAGGCACTCAAATACACACGCACACACACACACACACACACACACACACACACATATTTATAGTTCAAGATAATGTTCTCAACTTAGGTTTTTATAAATTCATGCTACCTTCCACATTTCCCTTTTTTGGTGGCATACAAAAAACAATTTGTTTTCATTTATTCAAGCCCTGTCCTGTTGTAAAAAGATTTTAAGGAGGTATGTAAGGATACATAACATATAAGAGAACTGATTAGAAGTAGTAAAAAAAAGATAAAACCAAGGCCAAATGTGAGTAAGGTCAATAAAAATAATACATATATTTCAAATATCTACATCCTTGCTATGAGAGACACAAATGTCTGTATCTTCCTGCAGCCATGAAGTCACAGCTCCCAGCAGATACTAACAAAGATATAAATGAAACAAGTTTTTGAGAGAAGTGCAACTATTTCCAATATAAAATAAATTTATTTCAAAGTCCTTATAACGAAGACACTGTATGAAATGATATTCAACCTCTTCTACAACATTATTAATGGAAACTTCATTCTTCCAGTTGCCCAAGTGAAAACATGTAGAATCATCCTTGAACCTCTTTTTCTCTCCTAAGCAATATCACCTGTTAGAAATTCCCTATTGGTTCTATCTTCAAAATACATCCAGAACATAGCCACTGAAAACTACTACACATTGAGAAAACTCCAGCACATTGAAAAAACTTCAACACATGTGAAGGCACAAATGGAAATCTCATGTTATCGGTTTGACGACTTAATATTGTCAAGATGTCAATATTACCCAAAGATTCAGTGCAATCCTTCTCAAACTCCCAAGAATGTATTTTGTAAAGATAGAAAAATCCATCCTAGAATGCATATAGAAGATCTTGAGTAGCGAAAACAATCTTGAAAAAGAAGAACAAAGTTGGATGTCTCACGCTTCCTGATTTAAAAACTTATGACAAAGCTACAGTGATCAAAACAGTGTGTACTGGCATAAAGTCAGACATATACATCAATGGAATAGAATAGAGCCCAGAAGTAAACTCTCACATATATGATCAAATGATTTTTAACAAGACTATTTAATGGAGGAAAAAAGAGTCTCTTCAACAAATAGTGCTGGGGGGGGTGGGGGGGGGCGGGGAGGCAAGGGTGGGGAGTAAAAAACAAAAATAACATCTTAACCCAATGACAAATATAGGGAACATTTTATTACGATAATTGAAAATAATGCAAATCCCTTTCCTCTAAAAAGGTTAATTCTATTCTAACTTAAGTATTTTTAATTGCCTATCTACATTGTCCATTCATTATTTAGTCTGATAAATATATTTATAAACTTTGTATAATATAATAGATAAATATAAAAAATATTCACTCTTAAAAATAAAAATTTTAGAGATACTTTTTAAAATAAAAATTTTATTTAAAAATTTAAAAATAAAAATTTTGGAAAACACCTGAAATGTATTAACTTTAAAAAATAAAAATTACTAATATATACATTTTTTATTTCAGAGTTCTCTGAATTCCCAGTCTCATGCATACATAAATGTGTATTAAAAGTATCAAGTTAAAATATCTGGTTTCAGTAGTCTACATATTTCCATGACAATGCTTTTACATATAATTTGGTCCTTGTATTAGTAAAAATATCATCTGTCAGTGAAATGTGTGGCATGAGAAATATAATTAACAAGTCTTATGTAAATGAAAATTTCTGAACTGATAAATATGGAAATATACAGGGTGGGACAAAAGTAAGTTTACAGGTGTGAGTATTATTATTTACTTGTTATATTATTTTCCATACGAACAACTATAAACCTACTTTTGCCCCGCCCTATATATTATATAGAAATACTATCTCCAATCATGAGACTAGGATAAAAGACGTTAAACTCTCAAAAAATGTAATACATTTAGAAGACCTATATATCAAAGCTTGATGTTATTTTCAGACCACAAATGTATTACAACAGTCACTCAGAAATTTGGGACCAGTCAATCTATAAGTAGTAAATCTGTTAAAAGCCTGAAACACATGCATAATGTTTGACTTCCATATTCCAATAATATTAATGAACTATTTTTCAGAAAACACAGAAATTAAAATTAAATATAGACTGCAACATGGCAATCTCTTTCAGAAAATGTAGTGAAGCTTAGTAAGGGAGGAGGCGTGATTTCTACAGACTATAGAGTATGCCTGGTAGGAAAACTTCTGATCTGAGCTGCCCTTCTAAGAGAGGCTAAAATCTGAGGTGACCTTAAGTTAGGAATTTCAATAGGTGAAGATTTGTCTTCATCTTGAGATGACTTAGCAATATTTCCATCATCAAAGGAATCTGAGATAACTTCATTTATAACTGGGCCAAACCTCCTAGTGTGTTTATAAAACGAAGCAAATGCAATATTATGGGGAACAGAAGTCCCGCTTCCAGAGTTCTGCTGCTGAATCACAACTGGGGGACGACTTGCACTGTGACTTTGAACATCAGCACAAAGGCACTCTTTCTTTGGTTGGCTTCTTTCTTGTGTGGCTCTGGCAATGTCATTTTGTTGATAAGAAGGCGAAACGAGAGTTGGGAGAGAAAGGAAGGTTTCTGTGCTTTGCCGATGGGGATCTCCAGCAGCACTTATCAGGTAGGCTGAGGAATGACCTTTGGTTTCAAAATTTATAAAATGTTTAACGTTATAGTCAGGAGAACAAGAACTTAGATATTTTTCAACATCAGCAATACTTGGGCTTTTAGAAGCTACTTCAATTTCACTTGGATTCACCATGTTCTCACTACTTGATTGAAGATCAAAAAACATAGCACTTTCATAACAGGAGATTATACTTAGTTTAGGGGTAGAGAAATGTCTCCGGGATCTAAAAGCAAAATGTTCTGAGGGAGTTTTTATATCACTGATGCTGCTTTTGTCTTCAGAGTCAAAGTTAGCTCTACTTTGCTGACGATGAAGGGAACAACTGCTTTTCTGAAATTTACCAAATAAAGAGTGTCTTCTATCAGAGGAAGACGAGAAAGCAGATATAGTTGACGAAGTAGTAAAATTTTTACTTCCTTTACGTATACTGACTTTTCGTACTTTAGAATGGTTTGTATGGGGATCAAAAAATTTAGGTTGGTGAGAAACAGAAGAGGTCCCATGGTGCAGGGGGTCTGAAGTAACTTGATCTGCAGGGCAATTTTGTTGGAAGTTCTGGTCATTTTTGCAGCAGCTAGAGTGAGAAAAGTGTCAGATGAGGAAAAAAATAGGCAGCAGACGTGGAAAGAATAATATCCTCCTGAAGAATAATATCCACCTTATCAATATGGAAACAACAGGGAATAAGAAAAGTAGGGGAGCTAAAGCGGATGGTCACACAGAGGTATCCAAAAGGATGCTAAGTCTAAAAGATTGTCTCTAATTACCTCTACGTACCCACCCGGTCTATTAAACCTTGGGGAAGGTAAGTTGAAAGACTTAGAGAAGCAGGCAGAGAGAAAGATCAGGGGAAACACAAAACTGAAGGATCCCCTGAAGGAAAAGGTAGAACTTTCCATCTTAAAAATACACTGGAACTGGTTTGGCTCAGTGGATAGAGCGTTGGCCTGCGGACTCAAGGGTCCCAGGTTCGATTCCAGTCAAGGGCATGTACATTGGTTGCGGGCATATCCCCAGTAGGAGGTGTGCAGGAGGCACCTGATTGATGTTTCTCTCTCATTGATGTTTCTAACTCTCTCTTCCTCTCCCTTCCTCTCTGTAAAAAATCAATAAAATATATTTAAAAAATAATAATAAGCCACAATATCTGTTTGAGAATATTAAATTCCTCTAGTGATAGGAGTCAGTAAAATAAATGTATACCCTGTTGACTCATGCATTTTAAAATATTAACCACAGATTAAACAGAATCATTCACAAGACTATTTCAGATAGATATCCAGATATCCCAGTTATTCAGTTACAGTGGGAAACTAAAGGAAGCATTAAAGCTTGGTTTATGAATATATCAATGAGCTTTAGCACATAAATATACAGAGAAAAGTTTTTTTTTAAAGGCTTACCTTATACATTTTCCCATATTAAATTTAATCAAAAATAAATCACTCCCTTCCTTTCTAAGCCATCATCTTTAAGCCATAAAATGCCTGTGTAGGTGGAACAGGTCAGAAGACTGAATGTTTAAGTTGCTTGTGGAATTAACCTGGCAATAGCACAGAATGTGATGACAGTAGACTCTAGAATCTAATGACGTCAGTTTAGAATAAAATTGTCTTGCCAAAACCGGTTTGGCTCAGTGGATAGAGCGTCAGCCTGTGGACTGAAAGGTCCCAGGTTCGATTCCGGTCAAGGGCATGTAACTTGGTTGTGGGCACATCCCCAGTGGGAGGTGTGCAGGAGGCAGCTGGTCGATGTTTCTCTCTCATCGATGTTTCTGACTATCTATCACTCTTCCTTCCTCTCTGTAAAAAATCAATAAAATATATTAAAAAAAAAAATTGTCCTGCAGCTCACCTTTCTGAAAAGCTCCTATCCACATGACTGTGGAACATGTATTCTAACTTTGTCATGTTCAACAAATCAAGTGATGAGAAACCAGCAAAATGAAGGCCATAACATATACACTGAGTGGCCAGATTACTATGATCTCTGAATGCACAATAATCTGGCCACTCAATGTATATCCTATCTAATAAAAGAGTAATATGCAAATTGACCATCACTCCAACACACAAGATGGCCGCCCCCATGTGGACACAAGATGGCCACGACAAGATGGCCAGCAGGGGAGGGCAGTTGGGAGGGACCAGGCCTGCAAGGGAGGGCAGTTGGGGGCGATCAAGCCTGCAGGGGAGGGCAGTTAGGGGTGACCAGGCTGGCAGAGGAGGGAAGTTGGGGGTGACTGGGCCTGCAGGGAAGGACAGTTGGGTGGGACCCAGGCCTTCAGGGGAGAGCAGTTGGGGGGGACCCAGGCCTGCAGGGGAGAGCAGTTGGGGGGGACCAGGCCTGCAGGGGAGGGCAGTTAGGGGTGACCAGGCCTGCAAGGGAGTGCTGTTGTGGGCGATCAGGCCAGCAGGGGAGGGCAGTTGGGAGGGACCAGGCCTGCAAGGGAGGGCAGTTGTGGGTGATCAGGCCAGCAGGGGAGGGCAGTTGGGAGGGACCAGGCCTACAAGGGAGGGCAGTTAGGGGTGACCAGGCCGGCAGAGGAGGGAAGTTGGGGGCGACCGGGCCTGCAGGGAAGGGCAGTTGGGGGGGACCCAGGCCTGCAGGGGAGAGCAGTTGGGGGGGGACCAGGCCTGCAGGAGAGGGCAGTTAGGGGCAATCAGGCTGGCAGGGGAGCAGTTAGGCATCAATCAGGCTGGCAGGGGAATGGTCAGGGGGTGATCAGTCTGGTAGGCAGAAGTGGTTAGGGGCAATCAGGAAGGCAGGCAGGCAAGCAGTTGGGAGCCATCAGTCCTGGATTGTGAGAGGGATGTCCGACTGCCTGTTTAGGCCCGATCCTACTGGGATCGGGCCTAAACGGGCAGTCGAACATCCCTCGAGGGGTTCCAGATTGGAGAGGGTGCAGGCTGGGCTGAAGGACACCACCACCCCACCCCGCCCCCCCGTGCACAAATTTCAAGCACCAGGCCTCTAGTCCTATATAATAAAAGGCTAATATGCAAATTATGCAAATTGTCCCCTCAACCAGGAGTTTGACCAGCAGGCAGGCCGGCCAACCGCCCATGTCCCCTCCCCCTGGCCAGACTGGCCAGACCCCACCCATGCACAAATTCATGCACCGGGCCTCTCTCTCTCTCTCTCTCTCTCTCTCTCTCTCTCTCTATATATATATATATATATATATATTTATACATTTATATATATATATATTTATATATTTATATATTTATATATTTATATATTTATATATTTATATATTTATATATTTATATATTTATACACACACACACACACACACTGAGTGGCCAGATTATTATGCGTTCAGAGATCATAATCATCTGGCCACTCAGTGTATATCTGCACAATCCTTTACTTGGGACTGTCTCTCTTACTGGCTGCTGTCCATACCCCTGGACTACTAACTCAACCTTCTTTCACCAAACATGCTTTACCCCAGGTTTTTACACGATCCAGTAATACGGAAAAGTGACTATTATAAAATTTGGATCTGAAGATATACTGAGAAAGTAAAAAAAAACCTAAACAGCAAATGCTATTGCCCCCTTCTACCTTGCTTCATCTACCTTGGCAATACAGTGTCCCATCTGATTGCATGGATCACATGATAGACTATGGAGACCTACTGAGCCACTGTTATAACCCCTTGAAACAACTTAATACCAATTTAAAGGCAAAGTTAACAGAATCATTTTCCTTTTCCAAACCAACTTGAAGCACTGTCCACATAATAGCTGTATGTGTACAGCCACTTATGACATAAAACACCCTCTAAATTATATTTCTTTTTACTTCTCAGTATCTTGAATACCCTGCTCTCATCTGTTTTTGTTTCATTCCTAACAAACTTCTTTTGGGAAACACTTGGGGAACAAATTCCTTTCCAGAGGCCTAAAACTCTCCAATTCTCTCCATACAGTTGTCGGTTGGTTTATAGTTTTATTTTACCCTACACACAAGCTAGTAAATCTGTCACTGTTTCATGGATGCTGAAGACACATGATTCTTGGGTCAGAGAGAAAGGACTTTATCACTCCCAGCACATCAAGCTGTGTGAGCACCAGCATATTTGTGTCGGTTCTCCTCGACTCCAGGTCCCACAGGGCCCAGAAACTCTTACATTCGCAATGAATTGTGTTACAAAGAAAGGAACACTGAGATTAGGGAATCCACCACTTTTATAGCAAGCAGTGAGTAAATCTGCTAAGCCTGATGTTGGTCCTGGAGAAAAATATTCCCTTATTCCTTAAGGTTTCTCATCACAACCCTAAGAAATGGCCAGGACAAAGGATGGTCATATAGACCTTACATCCCTCAACAAAAATTATCTCAAAATGGATCACAGACCTAAATATAAAATGCAAAACTATAAGTCTCCTAGAAGATAACATTGGAGAAAATCTAGATAAATTTGGGTATGAAAATGACTTTTTAGATGCAATGCCAAAGGCACAATTCATGAAAGAAATAATTGATAAGCTCTGCTCGGTGAAAGACAATGCCAAGAGAATGAAAAGCCACAGACTAGGAGAAAATATTTGCAAACTATATATCTGAAAAAGGACTGTTATCCAAAATATACAAAGAATTCTTAAAACTCAACAACAAGAAAATGAACAACCCGATTTAAAAATGGGCCAAAGACCTTCAGAGACACCTCACCTAGGAAGATATACAGATGGCAAACAAGCATATGAAAAGATGCTCCACATCATATGTCATCGGAGCAATGTGAATTAAACAACAATGAGATACCACTGCACTCCTATAAGAAGGGTCAAATCCAGAACACTGACAACACCAAAATGCTCATGAGGGTGTGGAGCAGCAGGAGCCCTTATTCACTGTTAGTGGGAATGCAAAGTGGTTCACCTTGGAAGTGAACACAGCCACTTCGGAAGACAGTTGGACAGTTTCTTACAAAACTGAACATACTCTTACTATACAACCCAGCAATCATGATTCTTAGTATTTACCCAAATGAGACAAAAACTTAGGTCCATTCAAAAATCTGTGCATGCATGTTTACGGTGGTTGTCTTGATAATTGCCCAAACTTGGAATCCACCATGACATGATGTCCTTCAGGAGGTGAATGGATAAATAAACTGTGGTACATCTAGACAATGGGATATTATTCAGCACTAAAAAAAAAAAAAAAAAAAATGAACTGTCAAGCCATAAAGATGTGGAGAAAACTTAAATGCATATTATGAAGTAAAGGAAGTCGATCTGAAAAGGCTACGTACTGTATGATTCCAACAATATGACATTCTGAAAGAGGTGTGACTATGGAGACAGCAAAAAGATCAGTGGTTGCCAGGGATTGAGGGGAGAAAGCGATGAACAGGCAGAGCACAGAGGATTTTTAGGACAGTGAAAATAGTCTGATACCATAACATAACGGTTCATGTCATTAAACATTTGTCCAAATCCATAGAATGTACACCACCAAGATTGAACACTAAGGCAAACTATGAACTCTGAATGATTATGATGTATTAATATAGGTTTTTTGGTACTGGGTAATGGGGAAGGGGGGGGGCATGTGTGAGGACAGGGGCATAGGTGAAATCTCTGTACCTTCCCCTCAATTTTTTCTCTGAACCTAAAACTGCTCTAAAACAGTAGTCTCAATTTTTTAAGAATCAAGGGGAAAAAAAAAAAGAGTGCTCGGGGCCTTACATTCCTAAGACACCTAGCAAGATGTGTAAGGGAGTAAGACGCCCGGGAGCCCTGCTGGTGTGGCTCGGTTAGTTGGGTGTTGTCCCTTGCATCGAAAGGTTGCCAGTTGGATTCCGGTCAGTCCACATGCCCAGGTTGCAGCTAGATCTCTGGTAGGGGATGTGCAGGAGGCAGCCAATCGATGTTTCTCTCTCTCTGTCCCTTCCTCTCTCTCTAAAAATCAATTTAAATAATCTTTTTTTAAAAAGAAGCCCAAGAGCATGGCTCTCTCCCCAGCAATCTACTATTTTCCCCCTGGGTTGTGAGATGGTTGTCTATTGTTCCTAAGTCACCATAAGATCCATGAGTACCTTTTCCAAAAGGAAATCTTTTGCGACTGAATCTTTAACACACACACACAGAAAAACTAGTTCTAAACTAGAATTGACTGAGTTAATTTGCATAGACAAATTCAAGTTTTCCCACATTATCAAAAACAGAGCTGGTGAACTGAATTCAGTTACAGAGTAATGTACATTTACATCTTTAGCTGATCTGAGTGTAGTGAATGTAAATTATTCAACCTATTGCATTAATTATAGTTATTTGTACAAATGGCTTACCAGATATATCCAATTATGCAAAGAAACAACAATGTTCGTCACTAAATTAGCACCAGTTTAAGTTTTGTTTTTTTCCATTACAATATTAAACTCTTGTGACTTGAAAGGTAGAAAAAATACTTCTTGGGGATTACCAAACAATTTATTAGGCTATCTCTAGAATTTCCCTTTCCACCATTAGTTCCTTTAGAAAGAAAGAGAGTTATTAATTCACTAGATAGTAGTTACTAAATGCAGTTTAGTAAATATAAAGAAATAGTACATGGTTAAGGATTTGAACTGATCCAATAACAAACTGCAAGTAGTGTTAAAAACAACAGAAACAAAAGAATACATATTTTAGGTCAACCAGTACAGATGTGTTCCAGCAGCATCAGATGTGAGGAATACAACAATGAAAACATGGGGGTCCCCACCCTCAAGAATTTGGGCTATGTCATATTCACTGGTGCTTCTTTACTTACTTGCCTATTTTACTCCTCAAAAACACTAGTCAAGCACAATTTCTTTATTCATGAATCACTTGTGCTTTCCTCTAAGACAATCTTACGGATATTCTTGGTTTTAGAATTCAGTGGATTACCCCATGGGAGGAAGAAAGTGACTCACTTGAACATTCTCAAATCTTTGTAGGTCTACACTGCCCAATCCAATAGCCACTCGTCCCATATGGCAATTTAAATTTAATTACAATTAAATGAAATTTAAAAATTAGTTCCTCAGTTATACTAGCTGTACTTCAAGTGGCTGCTACATCGCACAGCACAGATTTTGACCACTTCCATCACTGCACAAGGTTCTACTGAACTTATTGGATCAATCTTATATAAGGGGCTACATATGAAAATAGGTTACAAATTTTAGCAAACAAATATGGTCTTCTTCAATACTCACATGCTACCACCTAGCACTAGTAAGTTACTTACATTCTTTTTGTCAATGCGGTCTACACTAGCTTAAATACTGACCTCTATTGAATATGGTTTTAATTGTAATATAAGCCAAAATAATCACTTTTTTTTATATCTTGTTTGTAACAGAATACAGTGAGTATGCAAAAAAAATGTATCCTTATATTATTTGTTAATTATTGTATTATTTATTATTATTTTTCGACCTTTGCCCATCCCTATATGTGACTGGGAAGGCATAATGGAAGTACCTAAATAATAGTAATAATGCAATCAATAAGCAATTCAACATGGAAAACACCTTAAAGAAACTTACCCTCCTTCGCTTTCCGCTTCCTCTGAACTATTGCTTGTTCCTGAACTTTGAACTGTGGCAAGCCTTCTTTTCCGAGCTCTGTGCTGGGGACTAATCCTATGAGCAGCTGTCTTTCCTCCGAGTTCACCACGTACACATTCCTCCAGCTTTGGAATGGTTTCTTTAAGAATTCTGATTTCCTCTCTGAGTTCTTCCATATTTGTCAGTAATTCGTTTAACTTCTCCAGGATCTGAAGCTGCCTTCCTTGAAAGATCGCTGTTGTTTCTTGGTTCTTCGGCATCTCATCTTGCAAAGTCACCGAATCAAATGCATTACCCAGAGAAAGAAATTTAGGTAAATTCATTGCTGTCCTTGGTTTACAAACCTTGTGGTACCACAAAAGAAGCAAACTGATTCCAGTAGTTCCCACCATGATGCCAAGTATCAGTTCTTTGTTTGTGGAATGAGGCATTTCTTGTTGTTTTTTTTTTTGTTTCTAAAATTAAAAAGCATAAATGTAAATGAATGTTGTCTCTGTCTTTGTACAAAACAAAAATGTTAGAGCTTTTTAAAGAGCAAAAGCCAAGTCTATATAATCACAAAGACACAAAAAATACTTGATAAATCATAAATCGTAAACTAGAATGTATTACCTTTATAATATATGTGGCCCAGTGGAAATATTTACTTTAAGCATATTATTGAAGTCCATTGTAAAGTATCAACGTATTCTACATGACTGATCTGACATTTACTCTACCGTATCTTTGTAAAGGGTGTGATAGAGGTAAAAGCATCATTATAAATTTCTGAAAAAACTATATACGAATTATGCTTAACTGCGTTTGAACCTTTTATTTGTATAAAATTAACTAGTACCGTATGCTGATTTCTGGGTCTTATCTTTAAAGGCCAAAAAGAAGCTCTTCCTTAGCACCTAGTTCACATTTGTATTTATATTGAGAGTGCTAAACATTTAAAAACCCCAGAGCTTTGAGGTTCAAAATATATTAGAGAACTTTGGCAAGTTTGTAACCCAACCCCCATATCGCTTTTTTTAACATGGAAAGCAGAAATGCTAACATAGGTGCAGCCTTCATCTCCTTCCTTCCTAGGACCCAGAAATCTTCTGCTCCTGACATTTTTCTATTTCTGTCTGGGGTCTTAATGTTTTCCTTTCTTTCAAATTTTAGCTTAAAATTTTTTCAATTGATTTTAGAAAGAGAGAAAGCGGAGGGGAGAGAGAGACATAGCTTTGTTGTTCCACTTATTCATGCTTTTACTGGTTGCTTCTTGTACTGGCCTGACCAGGGATCATGCAACCTTGGCATTGGGGACGACGCTCTAACGAACTGAACTACCCTTCCAGGGCTCAAATTTTAACTTTTAAAAAAAGTAACAAAAAGTCATTTAACTGACTGTTCTCCTGAAATGTCACCTTTCTGCATTGAAGGCCCAAGCTTTGGCCCACCTGACTCCGTATAACCACAGCTACTTTGACTAAATGAACCTAATCATTCTTTAGTATATCCCATCTTCACTAGTTTTATTGCTTGTCTCTGTTCTTAAAGTCAAAAAACCATTAAAGGAAAATAATAACATAAAGCCCCCTTTCCTTCTGAGACTTTAAAATGGCACTCAGTATATTAGAACTATGATGAACTTATGTAATTAGAGTAAATTATAGTAAGGCTTTTTTTACAGACTGAGAAGTTCCCCAAATTGTTTTCCCATCAATTTCCCCTATTTTGTATTAAATTTTGTGAGCAACTTGGAAGAACATTACAAATAATGGTAAACTGTCTATGATAGAACATAAAATTTGTAAATTTTTTTATTTTTCTCGACACTTTCTAAAGCAGATCATTACAGCCCTGCCACCTATGATCCCTGAGGAAAAGGAAACAAAGGAGGTAAATTCTTTAATCTCCCCAAGTCTGCAATTGCAGGGGAAAACCAGAGCCTGGTGGTCTCACTGAGTTGGCCAGATATCAGAGTTAAGAAAAACTGAAGCACTAGAGTCTGTGTGGCATGGTCCTGAGGATGACGGAGGGATGCAGACAAAGAGCTCCAGAAATCGAGAGTCTCCTTAAACCTGGGATTGAATACCAGTCAGCACCTGCACGGAGTCAAACCCCATCGGGCCAGGGAAAGAACCATTCCTAAAGGTTACACAGAATTGGGACGTGTTTGAGTTCAGTGCTTATGAAATACATGAGTCTTTCAGCAGGGAACTCAGAAGGGCAATGCCTTGGCAACCCTTAGTAGTGGGGCTTAATTAACCCTAGAGTTAAGGCTATTTAGACTTGCCCTAAGACAGTTTTAAAATGCCTTTAAACTAAAGAATCAAACTTATTTTTAAGTAACTTAACTGCCTTCAAGAGAAAAAGGTCAATACTCTTTAAAGTAGTAAAAAAATTCCAGATCTCAACAACATAAAAATCAGTGTTGAGCATCCAATCAAAAATTACTAGAGATGTAAAGAAGCAGGAAAATGTTAAAACTACTATTACAAATATGTTCACTATTTAATATAAATATTAAACATATGTTAACAGAGGCCCTGGCCAAGGTTTCAGGTTCAATCCCCAGTCAGGGTACATAGAAGAACCAACCAGTGAATGCATAAATAAGTGGAACAACAAATCGATGTTTCTTTCTTTCTCCTGCTCTCCCTGCCTCTGTCTAAAATCAATCAATAAAAAAATTATTTTACAATTTATTAACTATATAATTAGATATAAGTATTATTCCGGTTACAAGATTCAATTTGTAATGACAATGGAAAATGACAGACATTATTTTAAATTTTTGCCATCTGAAATTAATGTGTAATACATAATTAAAAGTTATTCAGAGATGAGAATCAAGAATTCTACTGAAATATATCAAAATGTTGACTCAAAAATTTTTTTTCTTAACTTTATTTTTATGTTGACACTATTACAGATGTCCCCCTCCCCCTCCCCCCTTTGCCCACCTCCTCCCAGACTCCCCCTTCAGCCTGGCCATCACCACACTATAGTCTGTGCATATATGTTCTTTGGCTAATCCCTTCACTTTCTTTCATCCAGTCTCCCCTACCCACCTCCTCTCTGAGGGCTGTCTGTCTATTTTGTTCATTAAATTCCACACATAAGTTAGATCATGTGGTATTTGTCACGAAAGAAATGTCCATATTAAAATTTCTTTGCAGACAGTCACGAAAAATTAACTTCAGAAAACATTAATTTTTATGTTCTAGTTTAAATTAACTTTTAAGTAAAAGTTATACTTTACTAAGTTCATTATAATGCTTTCAGCAATATCTAACACATATTCACTTAGAAAAATCTTGCAGGAGGCGGGGTGGGGGGTGGGGGGGGGTGTAAAGGGACTTTTTGGATTACAGACAAGCCTGAGGTATAAGATTCCCAAGGAATCGCTCTAAGATCTTGAATTAGCGATCAGATTTCCTACAGCGACCTGGATAATCGGATCCTGTTAAGTGTATTCTAACACATTTCACCAGGGTTATTTATTTATTTATTTATTTATATATTTTATTGATTTTTTTACAGAGAGAAAGGGAGAGGGATAGACAGTTAGAAACATCAATGAGAGAGAAACATCGATCAGCTGCCTCCTGCACACTCCCCACTGGGTACATGCCCTTGACCGGAATCGAACCCGGGACCCTTGAGTCCACAGGCAGACGCTCTATCCACTGAGCCAAACCGGTTAGGGCCATTTCACCAGGTTTTCACAACTTTTCCTATTTTATAATTTCCTTTTAATTGAAGGCTCTCTGGTGTTTGGCTTATTTGCATATGTTTGTGCCACTGGACATCTAGTCTTCGTTTGGGGTAAACTAGGCAGGAAACGCGAGTTTGTTTTGAGCAAAACAAGAACGTGTGACAGGTGAGACCGAGGGAGCCCAGGTGAGAGGCGAGCAAGTGTCTCCGGCAGAAACTCCTCGGGGGTTTGCCGGGACCCGCGGGGAGGCAGCACACCGCCCCTCCCACGCACCCCGGCCGTGGGACTGCACCCCCCAGACGCCCCTCCGCCGCCGGAAGAAGGACCCAGCGGGCCCGGGGGCACGGCCGCGACCCGGAAGTGTTTTCCCAACCTCGGCACACCCCCCGGCCGCGTCCCGTCCCGGCCGCTGAGCGCCGGCCGCCGCCTCGGCACGCACCTGTGCTCCCGCGCGGGCTCCTCTGCCGTCGGGGACCGGGGACCGGGCACCTCGGCGGGGCGAGCGGGAAGCAGCGGCCGGCGGACGGAGTCCCACAGCCCTCGGGCCCTGAGTCCGGCGCCCGGCCGCGGCCCGACCCAGACCGCGGAGGCGCCGGAGGAGGAGTCCGACGCCCCGCGCCCTCGGGTCCCGCCTCTTCGCGCGGGTTTTAACTCACCTGGGCGGGCGCCCAGCGCATTGGATCCCAAAGAAGAAAACTGCGCCCCGCCTGGCCCTCGGCCCTCGCCGGACACTGAAGCCCGGATGCTGCCTTCCCCCGAAGCGCGTCCCCCCCGCGCCGGGCTCGGGGCCCCGCGGCCGCCCCGGCAGAGGCCTGGCGCGGGCTTCCCGCCTCCCCGCGCTCCTTCCGCCACCGCCGCGCCCCAAACCCGCCACCTCCCCGGCGTTACCCCTGCTGGGGCAACTTCGTAGGCACAAACTCAGCGCGACAGGGTCAAGCGCAGGTGTCTTCGATCAGCAAGGCCACAGCGCCTTCCCCTCACTTCATTTTAACTCCCGTTCCCTTTTAATGAGCACAATCCCCGACCTACTCGTCCCCCCGCCATTCGCAGTCGTCTTTAGATGAAAACCAGCGTCTTCCCAGAAGTTTAACCTTTGAGAATTGAGCTTCACTTTCTGGGGTTCGTATAATGAAAATAAAGTTCTGCCAAATAAACTCAACAACTGCTCACTCCCTTCCGTGTTTTCCCCACAACTCCTGCATAAAAAACCGTAAGGCTGATTTTACAGGCCATACAAAACTCTACTGATGGGAATTCTATGGGATGTTAAGACTATAATATGGCTTTTGAGCTTTAAGGAAGTCACATTCAAGAATAAGCCCAGCCATTGTCATGTTATTAAAACGAGCAAAACTAATATTTGAAACTAGTAAAGCACTCCCCCCTTTTTTCCTCCTTTAAAAAAAAAAAAAAAATGGACCGCTTCAGGAATTTTCGCATCATCCTTGCACAGGGTCCATGCCAATCTCTAATGTTAATGCTAGTATATGTGCTGCCCAAGCCAGCAAGCACGCCCTTCTCTAAGAACCACTTTCAGCGCTTTTTTATTACGGTTTGCAAAGATATTACTATGTAATGCTAAAATTTACGCTATTCAAAGAGAATACCATATAATGTAAACCTGGCATGCTTAGTGATAATAGCTTTTTATTTGAAAAGAAAAATAGGCCCTGGCCGATTTGGCTCAGTGGTTAGATCCTGGGCCTGCGGACTGAAGGGTCCTGATTGGGGCACAAGTTCAGGTCGAGGGCTGATCCCCAGTAGGGGGCGTGCAGAAGGCAGCCGATCAACGATTCTCTCTCATCATTGATGTTTTTCTCTCCCTCTCCCTTCCTCTCTGAAATCAACAAAAACATCTTTAAAAAATAGAAAGGAAAACAGGATTTGATTATAAAAGAAACTTGACTGTTTCTTCAATACTTAAAAGGAGCTTAAAGCACCTTGAGATTGGGGTGTGGGCTGAGAACAGGACCCTACCAACTCTGCTCCAAGAGGGAGATGGGTGCTGGCAAGCTGGTACTCACTTGTTCTTCAAGTTCAGGAAACGGTAAACTAGCTGGACGCTTCCTGTATGCCTGTGTGACGCCGGGTCCTCTGCCTGCCCTCTAATTCCTTTGATTCTGTTCCTTGATCAGTACAATTTATCTAGAGGTAGAACTCAGATAATGGTAAAGTTAAAACTAAGTAGCAAAGAGTGGAGCTATCTTTACCAGTCACTGTGGTAGGGATTACATAAAAAAAAAGAAGAAATGACTCACCCCACCCTTAATAGGAGTGTATAGTCTTCAAAGAACTTCCCCGAAGAATTTAATCCATGCCCCAAAATTCATATTTAAGCCTTACTCCCCGGTGTAATGGTATTTGGAGGTGGAGCCTTTGGGAAAAAATTAGGCCATGAAGCTGGAGCCTGCGTGAATGGGATTGCGGAATACCCTTCTAAGAAGAGAAAGAGACCAGAGCTCGCTCTTCCCACCATGTGAGGGTATAGTAAGCGAGCTTTCTGCAACCCAGAATAGGATCCTCACCAGAACCGAACCATGTCACTGGGATCGGAGATGTCCAGCCTCTGGAATTGTGAGAAATAAACGTTTCTTATTGAAGCCGCCCAGTTGGTAACGTGCTATTAGCAACCCAAACTAAGATGCTTTAATTCATCACACCCAGCACAGCGTTTACAATCATCAGGCACCAGTGGCATTCGATTTGTCCCCACCTTTGCTGGCAGCTTTTCCCTACCATTCCACCGGGCATCATCCTGTACTTCAGCTGTAGCCAAACCACCTCACAATCTTCCCATAGCCACCCATTTCCTAGTCTCTGGGTCCTTTTCAGGCTGCTCCCTGTGCCTGGAATACTCTGCTCTGTGCCGCCTGTCAGAAACCAACTCATCACCCTAACCGGTTTGGCTCAGTGGATAGAGCATCGGCGTGTGGACTGAAGGGTCCCAGGTTCGATTCCGGTCAAGGGCATGTACCTTGGTTGTGGGCATACCCCAGTAGGGAGTGTGCAGGAGGCAGCTGATCCATGTTTCTCTCTCATCGATGTTTCTAACTCTCTATTCCTCTCCCTTCCTCTCTGTAAAAAAAATAAATAAAATATATTAAAAAACAAACAAAAACAAACTCATCCAGTCTAGTCTGCTTCCCTTGAGCAGTGACTCTACACATTCTCTTCCTCCCCCAAAAGGAGTAGTCATCCATGCCCAATCAAAACTTTTGCAGAAGGATGAAGAGTTTAAACGAATATAAAACTCCTCTCTGTTGTCTTGCAGCACACCTCTGTCTTGGACACTGCACATTACTGCTTAGTCAGTGACGGCTGTGTCCAGGAGATGGTGAACAACTAAAGGCAAGGATGTACTTATCCGTGTATCCTTGATGTCTGCACATACTCTATATTAGACAAATATTTGAATACCTTTCTGTGAAAGTAATATGTACACTCAAAAGAAAGGCATTAAGAAATTGTATTCCTGCCCGGAGGCCACAGTTGGATTCCCAGTCAGGGCACATGTCCCAGGTGCAAGCTCGATTCCCAGTAGGGGGCATGCAGGAGGCAGCTGGTCAATGATGCTCTCTCATCGTTGATGTTTCTCTCTCTCCCTCTCCCTTTCTCTCTGAAATCAACAAAAATATATTTCTTAAAAAATTAAGAACACTTTAAGAGAGCGAGGCAGAGATCCAAGTCTGCCTGTACAAAGAACAAGGGTGGAGAGAGGAGCCAGCCAGGCAGGACCGACGCCCCAGTTCTGTGACCTGGAATGAGAGCAAACAGCAGCAGCTACCGCAAAAACCATGAT
This sequence comes from Plecotus auritus, assembly GCF_963455305.1. Lineage (NCBI taxonomy): Eukaryota > Metazoa > Chordata > Mammalia > Chiroptera > Vespertilionidae > Plecotus > Plecotus auritus. Next base: position 156,192,063 of record NC_137782.1, read on the forward strand.
CGAGTCTTATATTTAGCTGCTGCTTCATTCTTTTAAAAAAAAAGTTTATTACAATATATTGCCTAAGATGTTTTTTATGTATTTTTATTGATTTCAGAGAGGAAGGGAGAGGGAGAGAGAGAGAGAAACATCAATGATGAGAGAGACTCATTGATGGGCTGCCCCTGCCCGCCCCCTACTGGGGATCCAGCCAGCAATCCGGCTTGTACCCTGATGGGGAATCCAACCATTACCTCCTGTTTCATAGGTTGATGCTCAACCACTGAGCCATGCTGGCCGGGCTGCTGCTCCATTCTTTACATGAATAATTATATTTCATCTTCCCAACAAAAAGTTATAGATGCGGAAAGAGAGGCGTAGAGAGATGAAGACGCTTGTCCCAGCCACGCAGTCAGTTTCAGAGACCCTCTTCACCACTCCCTGTGAGCCAGGCATTGGGAGGGGACTCTTCATAGCACCTTTCATAAGCACATCATAACACTTCTCATGTGGTATTGCTGTCTCCGTCTCCCTCTTCAGTTACTTCCGGTTCATCTTGCACTGTTCCCTTTACAGGAAGGACTGAATCCCAGGCAAGCACACTTACCCACCCCATGGAGGGCTTTTCTGTGGGGTTTACCATTATCTCTAAGCCACAGGGTATAAAGTTATTGTGGGTCTATCAGGTTAGGCTGGGAATACAGTTTGAGGAAAAGAGGGAAAATAATACTGTGTCTACTATAAACATTTAAAAAAAATTTTCCCCTAGGACATAAGAAAATGATCCAGAAATTTTTTGAAAAATAATTATGACTAAATTGGACCTCCCAAGGCAAAAATGCTTTCTTTGGAAAAGGCATGAGGATACGTTTATTAGCTATTCCCATAGGATTAAGTAATGAGAGGAATAAATTATTAATCACTTAAATACAAGAAAATAGTTGCCCCAATATGTCTGTACCCAATAAATCAAAAACAGCATTTTAGAAAGATATGCATGAAAGAAAAATTAGCAACAACATTTATATATAATAATGGCTCTGAGCAATTCAATGTTGAATCAATTTATTTTAAAAAATCTATCTAATTAAAATACAGAATTCTTATTAGAAACTTCCTGTTTTGTTGGGAAAATTAAGTTTTGGTTCAGAAAAGCATGTATCTTGCTAGTTGATACTGACCTTGCTCAGTGATTATCAGCAGTTTTTTGGTGACACTTCAAGACAGGAATAGTTTCTTCAGAACTTGCAGGAGATGTTGTAAGTCGTATTCTTACTGATTTTCCGTACTCAGCTTGTTCAAAGTGCAGCCTTGGGTGCACTCTGAAATGGAAATCAAGAGAGTCAGAGCAAAGAGGAATTTTGCCCCTCCCTCTGCATTCTTCATCAGGAGAAAGGATGTTCAAGGACATCCTTGACCACGTATATGTCAGCTTCACAAGTCAAGGCCAGTTTCATTGTTTGTGACAGATTAAAAATAAAGTTAAATGTTCCACCAGTTAGACAAAATGTATTGTAAGAGAACAACCCATTCAGCCACAGGGCTCTATGACTGCTCCTTGAAAAGAAAAGACAATTTTGACAATAATGACATTTACTCTCTCGCTGAGTAATGGAAAGCTCCCATTTCTCAAATAGCAGGGCCGAAAAGGAACTTTTCTTCTGGACGTAATGACTGGCCAGTCACTCATGGTACACAAGGACAACTGAAGGGGTGTCTATTTCACGAATGAAAGACGCTTAGCAAACTACTTAAATAATTTAGATATTTACATACAGAAATGCAATAAGATTTTACAGAGTGACAATAGCTTACATGATTTTCAGATTTTCACTCAGTGTTTAATGGTGAAAATACAGCTTTAGACATACTAGGAAAGGCACTGCCATCATTTTTCTTTGCTAAATGTTTGCGATCATGCAGCTATGACCATAATTAGGTATCGTTATTTTCCCACATTTTTCAGATGTGGACTATGTAAAGATCTTTCATTAAAATAATATACTGCTGCTTTGAAGGCATCAATCATCTTAATGAAAATGCAAATATTAGTTGATCCAGATACTTTAAAATACTTTGGTCCCTGCCTCCCCTCATGTGTTACTGCATTTTCTCACCCACACTCTTCACTCCCAAACACATTAAAGGTTTTCCCTTGCAGGCTTCACTTGCTGACTGCCTTCCCTTTGTTGGTCCACTGCGGAAACCACCAGAATGGCACTGAAACGGCTTTATCTAAGAAGGACAAATGCCTCCTGAGTTCTCAAGAGTGGCTTTTGACCTCTGTAGAAGAGGGTTCCTCAGTACTGTTGACTTTTTGGACTAGAAAATTGTTTGTTGGAGGAAGAATTCTCTGTCATAGGATGCTCAGCAGCATCCCTGGCCGCCACCCACTAGTTACGGGTAGATCTACAAGTTAACATGTAACTTTGTAGAATCACAGCCCTTGGTTAATAGGAAATAGCAGTCAACACACAAGTACATTTTCCTAGAGAATTAAATAATGCTTGGGTGGGCTTGAGCAATGCCGGACATTGAAAGAATAGGCTATAAATTCTTAATTCCTACATTTTGAATATTTTTTCTTAAAAATATGGGCCATGTCTCATTCATTTTTCTACCTCAGTACTTGACATCCAGTAATCTATATTTTGAAGAAGGAGTACATTCATGGATAAATGAAAATATCTAGATATCCGAAATCTTTAATCTTCAACCAGAAGGCGTGACAAGTTCGCACATATGCCTATGTGATTACCTTTTCCTTTTTTTTTTTTTTTTTTTTTTTAATTTGGCTAATGCGGGCAAGAAGAGAAAGTACCATGGACCATGGAACATGGAACTGTAGGGAGACAGAATGGAGAAGTGAAGTTTCCAAAATTTAGTGAAAACCTTTGACTTCACCTTAGAGACCTCTATTATGCCTAAATCCAGTCCTATTTTTTGTTTGTTTGTTTGTTTTATTTTTGTTAATCCTCACCCAAGGATAATTTCCCATTGATTCTTAGGGAGAGACACACAGAGAGAAACATTGATGTGAGAGACACATGGATTGGTTGCCTCTTGCACACGCTTCTGACCAGGGCCGGGGATTGAGCCTGCAACTGAGGAATGTGCCCTTGATTGGAATCGAACCCAGGACCCTTCAGATCTCGGACTCACTCTCTATCCACTGAGCCAACCTGGCTAGAGCAAGCCAGTCCTATTTATTAAACTACTTTTCTCATCGTTGTCTGGAAATCTTTCTAAATACATATGTACCTGAAAATGTTTTAGTGTCACCAGTTTCTGCTTTGGGAATCCCCCTAAATCTTTCACGGATCACTTGTAACTAGGAAGGCAAACTGAAAGTCTGGAATATTTGCACGCATATAAATCCACTGGGGTGCTTGCTGATTATGTAGGTTGTCTGACCAGCATACCCTGAGGTACTTAGTTCTGAGATGGGGCCCAGGGGTTTCCATTTCAAAGTATTGCCCTGAGTTGCTGTTGCATGGACCACCCCTTGAGAAACATTGCATGTAAGCAGTGCAGGTGATGATCTGCTGGATTTCTAAAGGAAAAATGAGAGCTGGCAGCTTTATTCCAGAAGAACTACTATGGAACTTACTCTTTATTCATGTTTGGTCTTTTATGCAAAAAGTGGTTCAGCCCTAGCCAGTTTGGCTCAGTGGATAGAGCGTCGGCCTGTGGACTGAGGGGTCCCAGGTTCGATTCTGGTCAGGGGCATGTACCTTGGTTGTGGGCACATCCCCAGTGGGAGGTGTGCAGGAGGCAGCTGATCGATGTTTCTCTCTCATCGATGTTTCTGACTCTCTGTCCCTCTCCCTTCTTCTCTGTAAAAATCAATAAAATATATTTTTTAAAAAATTTAAAATAAAAAAGTGGTTCAAAGACCATGTTGAAAAAACACAAATGGAATTCTGTTTCTGGAAACTGGATACTTCATTAGGGATTCTCTTTGCAATTGAGAGAGAGAGAGAAGAAAATAGTTCTCTTCCTCTCAGCATTGGAGGAAACTGTCCCTGCTTCTTCAACCTCTTCCAACAGAGGCACTTTCTGCCCCGGGTCCTGTCTGGCGGCTCTCGGAGCCACGTGTTCTAGAAAACCGGTGTGGCCTGGAATGAGGTGATCGTCATGAGAGCCGCACCTGCTCTTTAGTAGTCGGCCAACAGGTTTATTGTCATCACCCAGATTAATCCATTGTGTCACAATGGTCTCTGTTTGCCAAATTCCTTTCCTTCCACGAGTGAATTCTCAGGTTGGGGAAATCCAGGGGACACAATCAAAGATTTGATGAAAGGGGCATGAGAATACTTTCCGCCTCCTTTATTAGACACATAGCACTCTGCATTCAGGGGGCGCTTTGCAGCTTTCAAAGCATACGCTTTTTTCCCCCCTTAATTATAAAATTTGTTTTCAAAGCTGAGTTGCACTCAGTACACATTTTTATTTACTTCCCATTGAGAAGTCTGTGGTAGGTCTTATCATGGGGTGAGACTCAGCATGAATTTCCTTATAAGGAAATAAGGTAAACCTTGAGTGATGGTGGGGTTCCTCCCCCAGTTTTATAATAAGCTAGAGGTTCTGGGCTTCAGACTCCTGGAGTCTGGGGGTTTCTTAATACCTGTGGGTTACAATGACCGGCAGACCTGGAATGCACCTTGTTGTGCATCCACAAAGCACGTAAGTAGAGCAAAAGGGTTGAGTGGTCCCAGGGTACGTGGTGGGATAAACATGCTGAACACCCAACATGCGGTCACTCTTTTCATTTTAGGTTTACATTGTGAGTACATAAAACAGAACTTATTCTTGTATGTTTATTAATTACTAGAGGCCCAGTGCATAAAAATTCATGCACTGGAGGGGGAGGTCCCTCAGCCAGGCCTGCCCCCTCTCACAGTCCGGGAGCCCTCAGGGGCGGGAGGCAACCTGGTGATCAGGGGAAGGTGATGCCCCATCACAATTCTACTGCTGCCACTGCCGGCGGCGCAAGCCTCAGCCAGCCCTGGTTACCTGAGCCGTGGGCGGCCCTGGGTGGCTGAGCAGCTGCCATCTGAGGCTTGCCTGTGCCTCAGGCCGGCCCTGGGAGGCTGGGGGCCTGAAGGGATTGGGGGACTCTGGAGGCAGGTGCGCGGAGCAGCCAGACCTACCTGGGGGTGAGCCCAGCCGTGACACACGCCTGCAGCCCCAACGGGGCTGAGGGGATTGGGCGCTACCATCTTGTGGCTGTGGGTGCCGCCATCTTTGAGGGTGTGGCAGTCAATTAGCATATTCCCTCCTTACTGGCGGCAACGAAGCAAGTGTCCCACCCCAGCTGCTCTGCGCGCATGGGCACTGCCCAGAAGCCCTCTGCAGCTGGAGCGGGACGCTTGCCTCGTCTCTACGGTAACAAAGCAAGCATTCCGCCAGGCTGCTCGCACTGCCCGCTCTCAGTGGCTGCCCCCCCCCAGGACTGGGGGACTCTGGTGGGGCTGAGGGGACTGGGTACCCCCATCTTGTGGCTATGGGCACCGTCATCTTTGTGACGGAGTGACAGTTAACTTGCATATTACCCTTTTATTAGATAGGATAATTTTTTTTCCATATGAACAACTGTAAATCTACTTTTGCCCCACCCTGTATGTTTACTTCTTTAGATTCAGTTCTAAAGCCTGGTAAGACTAACTGGAAGCTTGAAAGGAACATAATCATGTCCTAGCTGGTTTGACTCAGTGGATAGAGCATTGGCCTACAACTGAAGGGTCCCAAGTTTGATTCTGATCAAGGGCACATCCCTGGGTTGTGGGCTCCATCCCCAGTAGGGGTTGTGCAGGAGGCAGCCAATCAATGATTCTCTCTCATCATTGATGTTTGTAACTCCCTCTCCCTTCTTCTCTGAAATCAATAAAAATATATTTTAAAAAAGAAAGAAACATAATCAAACAAGAGGGTTTATGGAAAGAGCTAAGGGTTATAGAAGTTATTGCTTTCTATGTAATCACAAGAACCCTACCAGAAGAACTCTGTTTATAATAAAGCTCTGTGGTTCTAACTTCCTCTCCCTTTAACTTTCTTTTTCCTTCTACAAATAGCTCTTCATCTTGGCAGGTAGGCCAGAGTGTGCATGTGGCTTGCTGTGTCTGCATGTATGGGGCTGCAATCCATTTTCCTGAATAAATCCTTTTATTAATAAATCCTTTTTTTGCTGATGAAACACTTAGTCAATATTTTTTTCAGTCAATAAGCCTAAACATCTGGGTTCACTCTTATACTAGCAATTTAGTTTCAGCAAAAACAGCATCAATTATCATTAAGTTAATATTGTTATCTTGCCGAAACCAGTTTGGCTCAGTGGATAGAGCATCAGCCTGCGGACTGAAAGGTCCCAGGTTCGATTCCGGTCAAGGGCATGTACCTTGATTGCGGGCACACCCCCAGTAAGGGGTGTGCAGGAGGCAGCTGATCGATGTTTCTCTCTCATCGATGTTTCTAACTTTCTATCCCTCTCCCTTTCTCTCTGTAAAAAATCAATAAAATATATTAAAAAAAATATTGTTATCTTGAATTATATGGGTATTGCTTATATTTAATTGATGTTTCTTTCCTTATAGTTGTAAAGGCATAACTGAATACAGGTTAGGCTGCCTGCCATGAAGAAAGCCAAATTTGTGAGATGGGTGCTGATGAGAAGTAAAGTGGTTTATTCAAGTACCGGCCACCTGAGATGATGGGCGACTCTCATCTCAAAGCCCATCTTAACATCTCAGTGGAGGTAGGAGTTTTAATCAGGAGGGAGAGGGAAAGCAGAACAAAGAAATCAAGGGGAGGAGAGTTGTAAATTCTCTATGTGTAAGTCAGCACAGTCCATTCTGATGATTATCTTGAAACTGGTCAAGCAGAGGTCCACTTTTTATGGTTGAGAGTTGGCAAGTCTCCCAGAGCCAGAATGTCTAGTTGCTAGAGTTAGCCTCCTTCCTCCTAGCTAGTTCCTATAACATGCTCAAAGGGCTGTTAGCGATTTATGGCAGTCATGACAAACCAGGCCTTTGTTTTTAGGTATACATCCTGTTCCCTGATTTGGGGAGAAGCATTGTTCATTATAGGTTATTTAATTAAGAAGGTTATTTTGCTGGTTAGCTTAAGATTGCATATATCCTCTGTAATAAAGGGAATCAGACATAAGGATTTTATATATCTATTTTATGTTTGTACCTATTTAAGAAACATTATAATAGAAAAAGTCAGCATAGGGATTCTGCTTATTTTTCTTTAAAGCGGGTTCATATATTACCAAAGTATGAGAAACTCTGATAAGAACATTATATATTAGGAATATGAATTTGTTCTATTGTGGGATACTAAGAAAAAAACACCTTGGTACTATCAAAGCTAAACTAACTTATCACACATTTGAATTAGATTTGCTGTAAGGCGTGTTGACAATGGCCTTAACATTTTTGGGGGGAGAGGGTTGTAAAAACATTTTACAAAGATTCACTACAACAACATCCTTCAATAAACCAAAATATTGCTAGTATAGCAGGTAAGCCTTTCAGAGATAACATTCAACTGTGCAGAAATGTCATGTTTTTTATTAATCTGTGACTGAATTTAATGTTTGAACCCTTAGTCTTGGCTAGCAATGCAATGGAAATGAAAATTGCTTCTTCAAGGTAATTGGATTACTCCTAGATGTTAAACCTAGGACACTCCCCACCCCATTCACCTTCCCTCCTTTGCCCTGAGGATGAGCTAAGCTCTTGAAGAGGCTCCTGTATCAATCATCCTGGCACCCCACCCATGTGGCGAGCTCTGTTGCCATCCTCTTCCCTTGAGAGGGAGTTTGTTTGACTCCCAATCCCTCACCTCCACGCCTGCCTTTGGGTTCATGCTCTGGCTTCAGCTGCTGGTGTCTGGGGTCATTTCCATGGCCTTTAGTTTTAAGGTCAAGTCCTTTGTTTCTTTTGTGGGCCAATCACCAGCTTTCTCGGGTCTCTGGCTCTCTGGGTATTTCTGCTTCCCCTCCCTCCCCACTCCACCTCTTGCCAGCTTTCCTACCTGGGTGGGGTAGTCGAACTTTCTGAGCCAAACTGGCCTTTTCATAAAAACAACGCTGACACCATTAAGCACACTCTCTAAAAAGAGACTTCCTGACCATGAGCTGTTGCAAAATCCCTCATTTTCTTTTACATAGTTGTATGAAAGCTGAGATTATGATAGGGGAAAATAAGAAATCAGCCTTGCTTCCAACAGTGCACGTACAGCTTGGGGAACCCAGGAAGAATCTGACCTTCTTTTCTTCGATAAGGGAACAAAGTCGGAGATAAGATAATGTTGCCTTGGGGAAAACAAATGTTTGCTTTCAGTGATTTTCCCAGCAGGGAGCCTAGCTGCTCTTCTGTACTCAGGACTGAGCCCTTGCGGTTTCCGTGCCAGCGAGCTTTCATATAAAGCATTAAGCCTCTCAAATGAAGAACTGAAGAGTACTAAGTACCCCGGGTCCAATCAGTGCCACCAGGCCGCAAGTGGCATGGGGCCGTGTAAAGAAGCTAAAATGTCTTGTTTTTTAAAAAATAAACATGGTAAGAAAAAGCGCATCATTATCATTTCACTGCAATTTCTAAATGTTCTTTCATGAAGGTTTCATGCAGGTTAAAAAGGAAGAGTTTTGAATAACAACTGTCTAAATATATATCCTTTTGAAATTTCAAATTTAAGTTAAAAGGGAGTTTTACGTGGTTGTAATCCTATCACGAATTTTTCCGGGGAAGGCAGTGGTGGGGATTGCTTTAAGCTGTCTTGATGGAATAAAGCTGGGAGGGAGACCTCGGTTGGTGTTTTGGACTCTGAACTTCATTTACTTTATGACCTCCAGCAAGTCACTTTGCAGGATCTTTGTCACAGATGAGTCGAGTGTTAGGGTCCCCGAAAGGAGGAACGCGCGAGGCCAAAAGGGGTAAAGAATTATAAATTTATTGTTGCATCTGCTAGCAGAAGGGCTGAGACCAAAATGGCATCATCGAGGCAGATTTAGGGGGAGCGGGATATTTATGTCTCTTGTAAGGGTCAGTCAGAGGAACCGGTCAGAACAGGTGCAGGTGGGGGCCAGGTGGAGGCGGTCCACTGGAAACGGGGTGACACGGTTTACTGGAAGCCGAAGGCCGTCAATCATGAGACCTGTAATGAGAATAACAGGACAACCGCCGGGAGGGGCGGGGCGGGAGTCCCAAGCAGAGCGCAATGGAGCGCAAGAATGTGCCTAATACCGAGGACCCAGCCTCGAAGCTGTATTGAGGAATAAGGCATAGGCACATGGACTGTCCGGAGCCTCTCCTACCACAAGAGGGCAGTAGGGAGCCACTGATGCCCTCCCCAGGATGACTGCAGAGGACTGGCTGCCTTGGAGTGGCCCCACGTGCCTGGGTAGAAAATTCTCAGGGCAGAATGACACCCATTCCTCGACCCCACCCGTGACTTTCTGGTTCTGTAGCGTGGGCGGGGCCGGCAGTCTGTAGTTTTAACACACGGCCCACAGGATTCTGATGCAGCAGCTCCACAGCTGGCTTTTGGGAACTGTTCCCCTAAACTTTAGGGCCTCAAGTATAAAGACTCTCCCACTCAGCTCCGTTGATCCAGAAGGACAAACACGATCGTTAGGAGAGTGATATCTGTTAAAATGTTTTCCTGAGAAACTAGAGCACATAGCAATGAGTATTTAAGACCTGTTGATTTCAAAGATCATAAAGGTGCACAAACCCCTCCAAGCTTGAGCAGCTGAATGTGGCCAGCACTTGGAAGCCCCTTCCCTGCCCCTCTCGTCTCACATGAGGCGATCTCTTACTCTCTGAGTGATCTGCACTCTTGCCATGGTTTTGAAACAAAGGATAGAAGAGAATTTAAAAAAAAAAATGTTTTTATTGATTTTAGAGAGAGAGGGAAGGAGAGGCAGAGAGAGAAACATCGATGTGAGAGAGAATACTAAAGTTAGAAAATAGTTACCATGGCCTGGACGGCCTTTCTCAGTGGCTGGGCAACGACCTATGAACCAGGAGGTCATAGTTCAATTCCCAGTTAGGCACATGCCCAGGTTGCATGCTTGATCCCCAGTAGGGGGCGTGCAGGAGCAGCCAATCAATGATTCTCTCGCATCATTGATGTTTCCATCTCTCTCTCTCTTTCTCTCTCTCTTTCTCTATGCCTCTCCCTTCTTCTCTGAAATCAATACAAATATACTTAAAAAAAAAAAAAAAAGAAAATAGTTACGATGGTAATGATTAAGGAAGGTTTTCAAAAGACCTTTTCTGGGCATGGGTTTCCTAGCCAATCTCTTCCCAAACCATCCCCTGTAAATAGGATTCAGCACTGCCCTAACCGGTTTGGCTCAGTGGATAGAGCGTCGGCCTGTGGACTGAAGGGTCCCAGGTTCGATTCCGGTCAAGGGCATGTACCTTGGTTGCGGGCACATCCCTAGTGCGGGGTGTGCAGGAGGCAGCTGATCGATGTTTCTCTCTCATCGATGTTTCTAGCTTTCTATCCCTCTCCCTTCCTCTCTGTGAAAAATCAATAAAATATATTTAAAAAAAAAAAAAAGAAAAAAGGATTCAGCACTAAACTTCAAAGCTGAGTAGTACTCAAAACAAAACTGGATCTGAGGGCAACACGGCCCAGAAACGCCTTCATTATGGTCAGAAATGAAATTGCAAAGGTTTTGGGTCAAGGTAGTTTGTTTCTCAGTTGAAGTATCAGTTACAAATACCTGCTTTAAAGATTTTCAAACTTGGTGGTTTGATTTCTTAGTGTCTTATAGGTGGTTTAACTTCATTCCAAATGAGATTTTAGACCGCTGTTAACATAAAAACATTCAAACCTGTAAAGAATTGTTGTGAGTTTATTTGAGCCAAACTGTTGACAATTGCCAGGAAGCAGAATCTCAATGTATTGGGATAATGATCTGGAGAATGGCGGTTTTCCACCCGGTTTTATACATTACAATCAAAGGAGGAGATGTGAGTGGCTTACATGAAATCCACTGGTGATAGATTAGGGAGGTGGGAGAAAGCAAAGCGGGGCAGTGGGGGAAGGGAGAACCTCTGGGATTGGATAAAAAGTAAAATGGTAGTCATGTACTTCTTTTACTTGGTGAGTACAGGATAGTTAGTTAACAGTCAGCAATTAACAATGATAACAGGATAACAATGAGGGAATTTTTGGTTTTTGGCGCCCTGATGCATTTGGTTGTGCCCTGAGGGGTCCAGAAAAAGGGAAGTTACAAGTTACCCTAACATTTCACAGGTATGTTATCTTAGATCAGTGGTCGGCAAACTCATTAGTCAACAGAGCCAAATATCAACAGTACAACGATTGAAATTTCTTTTGAGAGCCAAATTTTTTAAACTTAAACTTCTTCTAACGCCACTTCTTCAAAATAGACTCGTCCAGGCCATGGTATTTTGTGGAAGAGCCACACTCAAGGGGCCAAAGAGCCGCATGTGGCTCACGAGCCACAGTTTGCCAACCACTGTCTTAGATGCAAAAGGACAATAGGCTCAGTAAGACCCAAGTTGATTTTTGTCAAGGAAGATACTGGCCTAGGACATGACTACCCACTACAACTGCTTTTTAATTAAAGGTTTTTAATTTCAGACCATCTTTTGTGGTTACTTCAGGTCTCCTGAGTTTGCAAGGCCGCCACGCAGGCCTTCTGGCCTTCCCTGCGTTAGTCAGGTTAGCATGGGGCCCTTTTTTGTCCACACTGTGAACCACATTGAAAGAGAATCCCTTGGACCACTTAACCTCAAAGCTTCGTTTGCAACCACACAACACACACACACACACACACACACACACACACCCCATTTGAAGTGTTTGGTCTAGCACACGACTATCTTTCTGACTGAAATTTTCAAATATCTTTACCCTTTATGGAGAACTCAAGTCTCTAACAGAAAATACCCTTCGAACAAACCTATTCCTTGCCTTTGGGAAACCACAGGTCACCTGGAGGGCCTTCAAAAACCAGGTTTTCAGAAACTGTAACTTAGAGCGTAAAAAGAACCATGGTGTCTTGAGTTTAGGAGGACCAAAAAGATATCTCCCCCCAAATTTAAAAACCAGGAAACCAAACAATTTGCACTGATTTGGATATTTACAATGTCTTTACGTGCCCTAGCCGGTTTGGCTCAGTGGATAGAGAGTCGGCCTGCGGACCAAAGGGTCCTGGGTTTGATTACGATCAAGGGCACATACCTGGCAGGCTCCTCCCTGGTCGGGTGTGTGCAGGAGGCAATCAATCGACATGTTTCTCTCATATCGATATTTCTCTCTCTCTTCCACTCTCTAAAAATCAATGGGAAAATACTTTCAGGTGAGGATTTTTTTTTTAAAGCCTTAATGTGATTAACTATGGAACCCAGAGTTCAGTTGAGACCCCCCTGCCCTTTGAGGACTTAGGGGACCCTCGAATGGGATTATTCCAAGCTCCTGCATTCACAAGTGTTTGTGTTTTGCTTCCCCTCAACCTGGAAATTCAGGCGCTTGGAGGTCTCTGTAGTTGGTCATTCTTGTCAAGCATTCCTAGAAGTTAATAATGTCATAGAGTTGCTGTAGGGGGTCACGAGATGCCACATACTGCCATCTCTTGTACCCTTCCTTCTCCTCTCTTCCCGCCCCCACTTCCTAGCTCCACCCCCTGGTCCTTCCATAAGGATCATAGGGAGCTGACATCTCATCTCCTTGCTCTGTATGCCCTTCGCTCCCATGGCCTTGGCACCAACCCCCCTCTCAACCCCAACTTCCACACACCCAGAGGCAAACCTGTTCTGTGTGGCCCTACTGAGTATTTTCCCAACAAGCATGGAACTCACCTACCAGGGCGCTGAAATAATAAAAACGTCTTTATCTCCCTACATATATTGCAGACAAAAAGATCATAAAGCCATGAGACATGCAAAGTTATTTAGTCTCTTTCTCCACAGTAGAAAAATCCATGCAGAAAAGGTGAGGACAACAGGAGGATATCAAAGACTTCTCCTCAATCCTCCTTCCATTAGAGGCTGCAGCAAACGTGCCCGACCTGAATTGTGTGCCTCTCCGGATGCTACATCAGAGTAGGTTACTCTCCTTTCTTCTGCATCCTCCCCAATCCTGGGAAATTCCTCTTCCCCATTAATTAAACCTGTCATCCTCTTCCTTCTCCTTGCGTATGGGTATACATCCAATAAGTTAACTTTCCACTGCTGGTTTTTGTACTTATTTCTCTTGCTGTTGCAATGAGCCGTACTCATCTGATATGTCCTGTGTAGAGAAATGAGTTTCTCTGACAAAAATAATATGGATTCTTATATTTTTCTTTAAGAGTTGCATGTGTACATGTGTTGTCTTACTGACAAGGCCATCAGCTCCCAGGATATATTTCTTTTCAACCTTCACCCAATCTAACATGCTGCCACCTACTTGCTTCAGAAATGGACATATATCACTAAGCTTCACTGTGCCGCTTCCTACTAAGTCACACAAAAGAGGGCACTGTCTTTATTCAAAGGAGGCAACTAACTAAGTAGCAACATGATGTAATAGGAGACGTTGGACTTAAGGTCTGAGGGCCTCACTCCCAAAAGGGTACAGGCAGGTTATTGAAACTCTCTGAGTTTCTTTGGTTTTCTTGTTTGTAAAATGAGTAAAAATAATTACTTCCCACCGTGGCGTTGTAATTGTTCATGGTAAACTTCTGGGCAGACTGCAAAACATCTTACAACACTGAGATATCAAGCCAAAATTCAGCCATCAATACAAGCATCAAAGAGGGTGTGAAAGGAAGGAAAAGTGAATCTAGTCAATGCTCTCAGTCTTCAGGTGCATTTCTGTGGGTGTGAGCCTCCAATCCCTTCCTCCAGCTCAATTTTTTATACAAAACTTTATTTTATCTTCAACAATGGCTTTGGGTTTGTGATGCATTAGCCATGGCCTGGGTCAACTTAATAAATCCAAGCAAGCAACTTAAACTCCACCCTCCCGCAGGTAGGTCCCACTGAGCCACAAATTGTCCAGAACTGATCTGTTTGCCTCTTCAGGCTTCAGGCTCTAAGCCTATCCTTGTGGACTGTGCCTTCTCCTTCTCTCTGGGCCTTTCCTGGGCAACAGTCTAATGCATATAGATTGAGATATATTCGGGGCAGACAGGCTGAGTAATTCAGACCTAAGCAAGTCATTATCTCCCTGATCCAACCCAATTCTCCAAGAAGAGTATCTCCAATTTGTGTGTGTGTGTGTGTGTGTGTGTGTGTGTGTGTGTGTGTGTACTCAAGGATACTGGATTGCTAGATTTGGTAAGGAGCCAGAATAGGATGGGAACACATAAGGCCACAGGCTTAGGTTAGATCTGGAAGATATTCTTGCTGAGTCATGCATTAGCCCCATAGTTGCCAGATTATGGGGAGATGGGCGGGGGGCAGAAAGTCTGGACAGTGAGGTAGGGAGGGGGAGGTTGGAGGGGATCTCTTCGGGGAAGTGGGCCAGCAGCTGTTTGCCAACCAGCAGGAAAGTATTCCAATATATTAATACCTGCAATCTTCTTATGGGGACACACAAGCTGAATACCAGTCTTGGGATGGAGACACCTGGCATCATAGATACAGAACTTGAAAAAATTGGGCCAAGGTTAGTCTTTACCAGAAATGGCCTCTTTGCTGCAGTCTCTCTGGCAATTGTCTTCTATTATCTGAGCTTCATACTAAGAGGCAAGAAGAGCCACCTGGTTTCTATGGCAACTATAAACCAGATACTATGCTGGGGCAAGCCTATATTTCATCAACTAAAGTCTTGTTACTGGTTCCTTGCATTTGATTTTCTTACACTCTCTTTTGTTCCTTCATCAGCAATTCCCGTCAACAAAGCGTCAGTAAGCAGCTCCTGTGTAGAAGGGGCTAGATTCCACAGGAGCTAGAGTCCTGCAGGGGACCAGAGGACCTCTGACTTTGAGACCCCAGGCAGAGGTGGACAAAGGTGTGGCCCGAGGGAGTCCAGGAATCTTAAAGAGCTGAGCTAAGCTGAGAGAGGGAGCAGTGTTCCTCCAAGATCACACCCAGCAGGGAGCCCCGAGACTGCTATGTAGGCAACAGATGGAACCTGGTAAGGAAATGCTCATCCCAGAAGAGATGTGTCTGCAGATTTACACGTAAAATTCAATGAACCCAGCTTTCTTTACAAGTTTGAATGTTTTTATGTTAACATTTGGGATGAAGTTAAACCACTTATAAATGGATTAAAGCAGGCTGCAGGGCGGGAGTGGGTGGGGTGGAGACCGCCGTGGAGGGGTGAGGTGCAGTTTGGAAACCACTGGTTAAAAAGAAGGCCCTCAGTGGCTGGCAGACACCTCCCTGCACAAATCACCTCATTCCAGCATCCCCGAAGGGAAGGCCTCAGACTCCTCAGACCTTGAGAGAGTAACTCAGGTTACAGACTAACCAAAATGTCAACTACTTGGTTCTCTCTGAGAAAAAATGGGCTGCACTATTTTTGTACTTTCCCGGTAGTTAAGCTACAAGGCAAACTAAATCACAATCAGAAACCATTTCGTTACTTCAGCATAAGCAATTGTGGTCACGGCTCTGGAAATATTCAAAGTCTGTGTCATCAACATCTTTTTTTCCATTCAGCCATATAGATATGGCAGGACATAATCAAAACGAAGCAGTATGGGGGGAATTAAAGAAACCAGATCTTTAATTACACCAGGCTAAAACATCCTGAGAGTTCTATCTTCTAATCCAGTGGACTGCAAATTTTATTGATTGTGTACCCCAATCAGCAAAAACTGTTGGAGTCCACATCCCCAATATATGTATATTATTTAAGAATATGAAAGCTTCTATTGATACCTTGAATATTAAACATTAATAAAATTTAATTTAAAATGAAAGTAGGAGTTCCAGTATTTTCTTCCCTCATTACTTTAGAATATTTAAATAACCTTTTAATGAAAGAAACAGATTCTCCACCCATGGAATAACCTATGTGTGAACCTTCTCTCCATAGAAAACTTCAAAACATTCTACCAAATGCAGTTTCACGCACGTTTCTCCAGTGTGCTACATTAAGATCATCCTCCTCCTCACTGATGACTATCATCCTCCCAATATGTGAAAACGGCTTCCAAACCCCAGCCTTTTGTGTCTGTTTGCTCTTTGACCTTATCATTTAAGAGCATGCTGCCTTCCTTCATTGTGTGATATATCAGGATAATTTAAAATATTGAAGACATCAAACATATAAGCAAGTCTTGTCAGACGAGTTCACATCGACAAAAGCTGGGACTAAACTCTCATTTCTTTCTTTTTTTTTTTTTTAAATATATTTTATTGATATTTTACAGAGAGGAAGGGAGAGGGATAGAGAGCCAGAAACATCGATGAGAGAGAAACATTGATCAGCTGCCTCCTGCACACCTCCCACCAGGGATGTGCCCGCAACCAATGTACATGCCCTTGACCGGAATCAAACCCGGGACCCCTGAGTCCGCAGGCTGACGCTCTATTCACTGAGCCAAACCGGTTTCGGCAACTCTCATTTCTTTTTAATATATATCTTTTTTTTTATTTTAGAGAGGAAGGGAGAGGGAGATAAAGATAGAAACATCAATGATGAGAGAGAATCACTGATCCCATGCTTCCTGAGCCTGCAGCCCATGCAGGTGCCCTGATCTGGAATTGAACCATCACCTCCTGGTTACTAGGTCTTGCTAAACCATTGAGCCATGCCGGTTGGGCTAAACTGGTTTCATCAGTTCCCTCAAACTTTAATTTTATTTTTCTTATATAAAAATTACATAATCAGCTGGGCCTGCCATCCAGACAAGGTTAGTGCCCAGTGGGGGTTCCCAGCGCCCCAGGCCCTGCGTGCACAAGGATGGACTAGACCATCAAACGGACAGGACTCTGGGGACCTGAGCAGGTAAAACTCATCAATGATTTGAAATGAACAGCTCTCAAAGGGATTTGATATGTAAATAAAGGCAATAAAAATATAAAAATTATATAAATTTATTTGATGAAAGATTACATGCGTCCATTATAAAATGCAAATAAAAAACATAAAATACAATATATTAAGAAAATAATAATACCTCATAGTATATTTAATATCCTCTAATAAAATAGAATACATTGAAATCTATAACCTAGGAGGAAATTTACAATGAGACCTATCATCTCAGGCAGCTGAAGGATAAAGGCATGTGACCAATAGCATTTAATATGCAGTAACTCCTGGGGAAACAAGAGGGACATGGTGATCTCACCAGGATTCCATCAAACGGAAAAGTAGAAACTTTTCTCCAATGGAATTAAAGGCTCCTCAAGGCTGTGATATCAGTCTTCCAGGGATGGAGGTGACAGAGGGAGGAGTTACAGCCTTTTCATAATTCAATCATGAGCATTAAACCCATAGATTTGTTCTCATTTCCAAATAATACTTGGCTTTCCTAAAAGAGTCAACATTTATGAAGTGTCTAACATGAAATTTACATTTGGAAATATAGTCCTCCAGGAAACCCAGAGTTCACCACCTGAGTGTTGGTTTTCAAAGTCTTTGTGAAGACAATTCCAACCACTTAGTCACACACTGTCTCTCAAAGAGGCCATGCTGGTCATCTGGGAGAATCCGGAGGGGCAGAGCTATGCTGTGGCTCCCAGGTCTGCATCTGCTGAATGGGGCCCAGTGCCCTCAGCTGAGCCTAACCATCCACTGGCAGCCTCAGCCGTCTCCTGCCCAGGGAAGAGGCACAGGCTCCCAGGGCGCCCTCCTAGGAAGGGCTCTGGGCTTCTCCTCCATCTCCCTCTGGACCCGAAGGCCCTGGCAGTGGGGCTGGGATGAGCCATTCCTCAGCTGGGAAGACATAGGCGGCCTGGGCGGCCAGGCCATAGATGGTCTGCACCTGGGCGTGCAAATGCCCCCGCAGCTGAGCAAGCAGGGCATAGTGGTCCCAGCCCAGCGGGGCAGGAGCCTGCGGGTCCTGCATCTGGACGATGGTGTGATAAGTGGCCTCAGACATGGTGCGCAGGGAAGTCACCAGGCTTTTCCGCAGCAGAGGTGGCTGGACTCCCCAGGGCCTGGGTCTGGGCTGCTTCCTGTGCCCAGGGCGCTTCCTCTGGGCTCTGCTGGGGCAGGCGTCCCCAGGCTCTTGGCTGCAGCTGCGGTGGCCAGCATCAGGGCTCTTTCCTCTCTCTTCCAAAATCACACTGCACTCCTCTCCCAGAGAGGGCTCTGCCCTACAGCAGGGGCTGTCCCTGGAGCCTCTTTTCCTCTTCCTGGAGCTCTCCGGACTGGAGCCGCTTTCTGCTTCTCCTCTTTGGGTGCTGGTCTCTGTTAACTGGGAAGAAGTCTTGCCTTTTTCTTCTAGTGGTTTCTCCTCCACATCTGAGCTTCTTTCTTCTAAGGAATTCTTTTGGAGGGGAGGCTGGTCAGTGGGGCTTTGGATGGGGGAGCTGTGGGGATCTTGGTTTTCCGTTCCTGAATCCATCCTGCAGCCCAAATGAGAGACCCTTCCTCCTGGCATCTGTCCAGAATCAGAAGTGCCAGTTGGCCTGAAGTGCCTGCCTTTTATGAGCCCCTGGAGGGGTGTGGCTCACTCCTATTGGCTGAAAAATATTCACCTTCATCCAATCATCAGAGACTCAGGTGGGCTCAAATTCCTTAGGAATGTGGTGGATTGTTTTTGTCAACAAAAGGTCACAGCCACCAATCTTATGCCAACAGAAGTTTCCAATATAGGGCGTGGTACAAGGAGAAACTATTCAGATAAACAGTTTGGAAACCCAGAGAGGCAGGCTCTGGTGCAGCCGTGGGCAAACTATGGCCTGTGGGCCAGATCCGGCCCGTTCGGCTGTTCTATCCGGCCCGCGGAGCCTAAAGAGCAGAGGGTTCTCTTGCTCTCCCCTCTGCTCCTTTACTTTGAATTTATATTAGTTCACAAAAACACTCCATCCATGCTTTTGTTCCGGCCCTCCGGTCCAGTTTAAGAACCCATTGTGGCCCTCGAGTCTAAAAGTTTGCCCACCCCTGCTGGTGGGAAGGCATGTGTATTGTCCTGAGACAAAGGGGAGGCTTATTTTTATAAATTCCCCACACTGCTCCCTGAGAGGTCTATTTTAAGCAAATGGTTAATCCAATTTGGCACAGTCTGATTGGATGCCATAGTACTGTCCTGATTGGTTGGAATCACATGTTCTGATGGATCTGCTCTCATTGGTCAGTAAAGATCCAAGGGAGACCCTGGCCAGTGTTCCTCAGTGGGTAGAGTGGCCTCACACACCTCCCCCACCCCCACCCCCACCGCCCGGCTCCACCCTCACACACAGAGAAGAGACTTAGGTTCAATTCCTGGTCAAGGCAGGTACCTGGGTTGTGGGTTCATTTGGCCCAATTTGGGTGGGTACAGGAGGCAACTAGTTGATGTGTCTCTCTCACAGTGAAGTTTCTGTCTCCCTCTCTCCCTCCCTTCTTCCCACTCTCTCTAAGAACCAATGGGAAAAATATCCTGGGGTGAAGATTAACAAGAGCAACAAAAGTTTCAAGGAGAAACAACTGAGCAGTGTTTCTGGACAGCTCCGTTCCTGGCCAGTTGGTTGAATTATGATACCAGCACCTCCGTTATAAGGTGTTGTCTGAAAAATAATATAGACTAGGTGTTTTGTCACCAAAAAGAATTGATCTGGGGAAAAGAAAGGCCTGCCAGGAAGTGCAGGCAGACATGGGAAACCACGTGCACACTCGGGCCTGCATGCCAAGGTGGAGGGGTGTTCATAGAAGGGAAAAGCAAGTGAAGAGGTGGGGAAGGGAGAACCATGGAGCTTTATGATAAGGGCAATGCTATTCCTGTCGAGTTTAAACTGGTTTCTTAACTTGCAGAAACACTATGAGCTCATTTCATAGTTCAGACATCCTTGACTTGGTAGAACTTCTCCCTCAGTAACCATTCTACCTCATCAAGAAACAACTGCTACTGTTATGGGTCAGCTGCCACATTAATACATAACAAAGAGAATGATTTTAATTGAACATATTGGCCTTGATGGCATTTTGTATTTAGGATATCACTAAGCGCACTGTGGTAGTTCAGCCAATTATCAAAAAATTTTTAATAAGATTTCCTCGATGAAAAAAGCAGTGAGTTGTTTCACATTCACGTTGCAAGCTTCTTAATACCAAAGGGAATGTGAAGAAGCTTGCTGTCTAACCTATTCATTCAGCTTCTTTCTCCTTTCTCTTTGCTAAGCTTCCCTGGGTCTAAGGAGAAAGGCTTTCCCTCACCTGTTTTTTTTTATTTCCTGTACAAACATTTTCATCCTATATGGATTTTCAAGTCAATGAAGGAAATAAAATAAATTGCAACAACTTTCTGACTCTATGAATGAAGTCTGGTTTCGAAGCTTAGTGTCCTGCTACAGAATCCTATTTCAAATACTAAAACAATCATTCAAAGTATTTTTTCTCCACTCGAATTCTTGCTGCAACAATCTTGACCCTTGAGATAGATGATGCCTCAGGCTGCCTCCAGAGAAGGGCACGGGCCCCCAAATGTGAAGAGAAAAGCATGTTAACATTTTTAGAATTTCTCTTTACAGAGCTCCATCAGTCAGTTGACTTATACAGACTGGGGGGTTGCCTGCCTTCTGTTATATTTATTTATTCACTCATTATTTTTAAATGTATTTTTATGGATTTCAGAGAGGAAGGGAGAGGGAGAGAGAGATAGAAACATCAATCATGAGGGAGAATCATTGACTGGCTACCTCCTGCTGGGGATTGAGCCCGAAATCCATGCATGTGCCCTGACTGGAATCGAACTGGTGCCCGCTTGGTGCATGGGTTAACACTCAACTACTGAGCCATGCCTGCTGGGCTTCTGCCTTCTGTTTTAGCAGCTACCATGCAATGCTGCGGCCATGGCTTTCCAAGGACTGTCTGGACTCTCTGTCATGATTAGTGTTTCCCCCATACTGAGCCAGCTATAGTAGTTTCTTGCTTTGCTCTATAATGTCTTCCTGTGCAAGGCCACCAGGGACGCTCTGACCCACCACAGGAAGTCTCCAATTCATGAATAGTCTGTGTTCAAAATGTCTATAAGTGTAGCATGTGAAACCCAGAACTCATTTTTCTGTAGAGAGAATGTTAGAAATGTTCGTCGAGTCCCCAGGTCAACCCACAAAGGCCCATTCAACCATTAGTGCAGGTAATGAATTTTCCCTTTGCTCTTTCTATATATCATAGAATTACAGAATGTTAGAGCTGAAACAGAATTTAGGACATTGTGCTGGACACTGGTAACAGAGTTGTTTTCCACTGTACTCCATTACCAATGCCCCATATTCCATCTACATTCGATATTATGTAGGGTCCTATGGTAGGTCAGGAAACCCAGGCACCCTAACAACATGGTAAATCAGTTAGTCAGGAATGATCTTGCCACAGAGAACTTCATCTTGGCTACTCTATATACTTTCTTTAAAAAAAAAATATTTTTTATTGATTTCAGAGAGGAAGGGAGAGGGAGAGCAATGAGAGAGAATCATTGATCAGCTGTCTCTTGCACTCCTCCTACTGGGGATCAAGCCCACAACCTGGACACATGCCCTTGATCAGAATTGAACCCAGGACCCTTCAGTCCACAGGAAGATGCTCTATCCACTGAGTCAAACTGGCTAGGACTACTCTATACCCTTTGAGGCATACTGCAAGAACTAGGTCTTTGTCAAGCATGTCCCTACATCTATGTACACACATGTGGCCAATACTTATGTACCTTACGTTGATATGATCATGGGAATCACCATCAGGAAAACCAAAAGGCTGAGGTGTGGGAGCAGAGGTGGGAAGAAGCGTCTCTTGGCATTTATTGGGCCGGGCATACTTCATTCTTATGGGCCCTTATCTTTCTTGTCTTTTTTGTCTGAGACTCTTTTTCCCACATATCCTCATAGGACACTCTTACGTCATTAGCTCTTTGCTCAAGTATCACCACTCAGCGAGGCCCTCATACTGTTCTATCTAAACCGGCACCTCCTGGCACTCTGGTCTTCCATCCCTGCTTTTGTTCATAGCACTTTTCATTATAATATTTGTCAGTGTCCCTGCCTGCCATTCCATCCCCAAAGTTTCACAAGGGCAGGATTTCTCCTCCTCCTCCTCCTCCTCCTCCTCCTCCTTCTTCTTTTCACTCTCTTACACCAGTACTTAAAACACTGTCTATCCAACACATAATAGTGTTACAGAAGACCGGGGGGAAAAAACAAGCCATGCTTAGAGAAAGGGAGTTACATTTTATTAAGGGCAGGGCCAGAGAAAAATGTGCCTTTCAAATTCTGCCCCCCCCCCCCCCCACACACACACACACGGAGGAAACCTTTTCTATTTATACTTTTCCTAGCTCTTTTGTCTCCCAAATTTGGAATGAGACTTCCGGGCCTTCTGGGAAAGAAGGCCTACATGCTGGGAAGGGGCCATGAGACCATATCTCAAAGCCTGGCCCGGTGTCAGCACTGACAACTCTGTCTGGGGCATAGTCCACGGCCTCTCTGGAATGGGAGTAGTCTTATTTTCTTTATTATTTAAGCAAGCAAGCGTTTACAGAAGCCAAAATAGCAGGGTTAAAATTTCAAACAGCAGTTTTTATATAAGATGGATGCTTCAATAGAAGCTCAGGAAATATACTACTAAGTGAAAGAATGAAATTGAGTCCTAATAAGCACTGGACTAGATGCTTTACATACTTAAAATGCTTCTATGTAGTTGTTATTGTTTTTTTGTGGTTTTTTTTTTTTTTGCAATCTTTAAAAATATTTTTGCAATCTTTAAAAAATGTTATTGAATTTATTGGGTTGACATTGGTTCACAAAATTATATAGGTCTCAAGTATATAATTCTATAATACATCATCTGTACATATAGATATATATACCATCCAAAGTCACATCTCCTTCCATCACCATATGCCCTCTTTACCTTCTTCTCCCTCCCTCTTCTCCCCAAGACACCCTTAGTTTTAAAAGCAACTTTAGCAATGCAATTTTGTGATTTAGATATGTATTTTATCCATTTGTAATTATTGATATTTTTGAATCTCAATAAAATTCTTTCACATTCTCTACAGAAGAAATTTGAATTAAAAGAATGTCTCTTGATTTGATTAAAAGAGGGAAAGAATCACACTCTCAAGTGGTTTGTATGCAAGGAAATACCTCGAGGACAATCTTCAGCCAATCTGATTCAAGTCCAGTCAGTAA
Source organism: Plecotus auritus (assembly GCF_963455305.1). Classification (NCBI taxonomy): domain Eukaryota; kingdom Metazoa; phylum Chordata; class Mammalia; order Chiroptera; family Vespertilionidae; genus Plecotus; species Plecotus auritus. The sequence continues at coordinate 156,215,300 of NC_137782.1, forward strand.
ATCTCAGGTAAACACTCCATGCTGTAGAGCAGAGAATTTAAGGTCCCTGTCCTCCAAGACCCTCCGGAGACATCACTTCATCATCCTGGGAGAATTAATGTTATCGTTTTTTTCATTATTCATTTAGCAAACATGAATTCTGCCCTTGAGAAATTCTACTCCAGAAAGAAAGACAGCTTTGTGAAAACCTTTGATGGCATAGTGAGATAGCAGTAACAGAGAGGTCTATACAAAATGCTATGAGAACACAGGTTTATTCTTCTTCTCATCCTTGGTTATGGTCAAGGTTGCACATCAAACTAAGAGTCTTCCTGAAATTACTTCTTAAATAGATGTGTATAGCTCCGTTAGATAAACTTGGCACATCCGTACAATGAGATACGTGCATCAGACCACACAGCATGAGGCTCATCAATAATGAAAAGCAGATTCTCAATGATGGCCCCAAAGTGAACATCCACAGAAGGCTATCAGAAGGGGAGTTGACAGAAACTTTGGAACCAGATGAAAATTGAATGTAAACCTGGCTTTCACTTAGCTGTGAATCTTGCTCTTTCTGGGTCCTTCTATCTCTCACGACTGCTGTAAAGAAGTTCCTAGCACAGTCTAATAAGTAGCTTGCCTCTACATATGCCGTGGAACAATGGCCACCTTGTTCTGCTAGCTTTGGGGTAGATTTTACACATATCATTTAATCAACAAAATAGCCTAACAAGTATAATAATTCATATTTTACAGATAGAAAGATTTGAGGGTAAGAGGAGTCATATATCTACTAAGTGGTTTAGCTGACACTCCTCCCATTTTTATCCTCTTCGGAGGTTAGTCCTCTTAATCATTAAATAAATAATTACAATTTAATTTCATTGGGCTCTTTCTGTAAGTTGATTTAAGGAAGTCATAATCTAAAATAAAAATGTGTACACGAATCTATATCAATTAAGTCCCAGAATTACAAAATTATATTTTCTTCCTTCAGCCCTAATTCACTAACAAATTGTTCAATCCTTCATGAGTTTATTTCTTGACAGTAGATGGCGCTGGTGATTGTCAAATGAGACAAAGATGCCACTATATAACCCACCCCTTTCACTGCTTTCCTTCGCCATTAAAAAAGAAAAACCTGGTGAAAAAAAGTGAAGACTTCTATTACAATGAAAGATTGAAATTAATAATTTGGGCCTGCCATACAATTGAGCTGTACATGTATATGATCCATGTGTGTTTAATTTGGAACTCTAGGGGAAATCTCCTGGGCTATTTGCAAATTTTTATTAAAACAAAATATAGTAAAAAGTAATTATCCAGACATACAATAAATTTAGAATTCTTTAGACAGATTTTATTTTCTGCGCCATAATTTTAAGAAGAGATAAGTATTAAGACAATGATGATTTAGTTATATGTATATAATCTTTCAGAGTTCTGAAGATAGTATAGAGGAATGGGCTGAAACACAAAACGAATTAATTCTATGACCTTTGACATTGTGTGTTCACCATCCAAAGTCACATCTCCTCGATCAAGTTACTTAAACATAAGGACATAAGTTTCATCATCTGTGAAACTGACATATTTCTTGCCTAGTCCCCAGGACCATTGCATGGATCAATTACAGTAATGTAGTGTAAACACCTCGGGAATTATAATGTCCTATATCCAAATAAGCTTTTATTTATCTTTTCCACACATTCCACCCATGGGTACAATCGTGATACAATGAAAACAGCAATTCAGGATAAAAGACTCGAGTATCCAATTTCGTCATTTGTCCACAACACAATTCAATAATAACTCCTGGTAAACTAGATTCATGTAAGAGAAGGAACTACAGTATTTTCAACCATAAAAGGCATGCTTGGCTTATTATTCAGCTACCCACAGAGTTCATAGAAGAACACTTGAATCCAAAACATATAAGTTGGTTGAGGTAGCCTGTACGTACCTCCCCTAACTGCCCTCTGCTCTGCAGTAGCGTGAGTGCTCACATGTGGAGGCAGTGGGCGTGCGTGTCTGTGGACACAGAGTAAGCAGGGCACCTGAGTAGACAGAGATGGCCACACCCTAAAGACGCCACTTGGAATCCCTCCCTTGGCTTTCACAAGAGGCATAGACATTCCCTCTACTCTTCCCTTTTTTTCTTTTTCTTTTTTACAGCTTTATTGAAATACTAGTGGCCCAGTGTACACACGGGGGGAGGGGGGAGATGTTCCTCAGCCAGGCCTGCACCCTCTCCAATCTGGGACCCCTTGAAGGATGTCCTACTGATGGTTTACAGGGATTGGGCCTAAACAGGCAGTCGGACATCCCTCTCACAATCCGGAACTGCTGGCTCCAGCCGCTCACCTGCCTGCCTGCCTGCTTGATTGCCCCTAACCACTCTGCCTGCCGGCCTGCTCGCCCCCAACTGCCCCCCTGCTGGCCTGCTCACTCCAAACTGCCCCCCCCCCCCCGCTATCCTGATCACCTCTAATTGACCCACACTGATGGCCTGCTCACCCCCAACTGGCCCCCCTGCTGGTCTGCTTACCCCCAACGGCCCCTGCCGTCCCATCCTGGCCTGATCACCCCCCGGTGACCCAAGCTCCCAGCCCCTCCTTTTTTTCTTTTTTCTTGAGTGGAGGCCAGGGCTGGCTGGAAGCAAGTATCTAGGATTTATTTATCTTCTATAATTGAAACTTTGTAGCCTTGAGCGGAGGCCAGGGCCGGCCAGGGCAGGCAGGAAGTTTGGCTTCCTCCATTGCCAGGGCAACCCAAGACTCCTGCTTGCTTCAGCTCTGTGGCCGGCCGCCATCTTGGTTGGGTTAATTTGCATACTCACTCCTGATTGGCTGGTGGGTGTAGCGGAGTGATGGTTAATTTTCATGTTTCTCTTTTATTAGTGTAGATGTCTGACATATAAAAAACCAGACACTTATTGAAAGAAGCAATTCAAATGGGTATCAGATACTCAGCATCTCTAATGATCAGGGAAGTGCAAATAAAAACCAGGAGATATTTCCTTACACCTATCGGGTGGCTGTTATAAAAAAGACCAGCGATGACTAGTGTGAGCAAGGATGTGGAGAAAAGGGAGCCCTTTTTTGCATTGCTGGTGGGGATGGAAATTCATGCAGCCACTATGGAACACAGTATGGAGGCTCCTCAAAAAATAAAAAAAATAGGACTACCAGATGACCCTCTGTTCTTCTTTTAGCAAAAGATTCACAAATATTTGCTGATGGTGTAGGTATTGTCATTCCTGCTTCAGGAACCCTGGGCATCTCATGGCAACAGTTGCTGGGCTACAAGCTGCCCCTCCAAGAGAAGGACACACCTTCCACTCCAGCCTGAGGGCCAGATTCAGCTTTTCAATTGACCCTTGCCGGGAATAAATGACCCTTTTCCATGATCCAGTATTTAAACTTGGCTTTGGGCACCTAAAAGCAGCCTTACTATGGCATAACTGGGACTTGCAGGCTTCTATAAGTACAGGAGTACAGGGCTTAGATTCCTGCTCCTGCCCTCTCCGTCCTGCTTTAAAAAAAAAATAAAAATAAAATAAAATATATATATATATAAAATTGTTTTTTTACAGAGAGGAAGGGAGAGGGATAGAGAGTTAGAAACATCGATGAGAGAGAACCATCAATCAGATGCCTCCTGCACACCCCCCACTGGGGATATGCCTGCAACCAAGGTACATGCCCTTGACTGGAATCGAACCTGGGACCATTCAGTCCGCAGGCTGACGCTCTATCCACTGAGCCAAACCGGTTAGGGCTCTGTCCTGCTTTTACACATTCTTTCACTTCCATAGGCAGGAATCCCTGCCCGGCTTCTGTCAGGGCCACCATCATCTGCCCCCTGGAACATTCCCGTAAGCCACGTGTGATTATAGAGCTGTCTGTGTGGTTAATTTCTCCCACCAGCTCCAAGGTCAGGGGGATGTGAAACAGCCTGTCTGTCTTCCTGCTGTGTGCATGCCCGGCACAGGGCCTAGCACAAAAGTAGGTGCTCAGCAAAGAGCTGCCACATGAGTGAAAGAATGATGGGCTTTAATTGCCCCTGGAAAGGACGGGCAGGCAGCTAAGGGTTAAGCCAACCCAACCACTAAGCGCCCAGAATGATTGTTGCTCTGCCACTTCTCAGGTCCTTCCCGAGGGCAGACTGTGGAGGAGAGAGGGGGGTGTCCAGCTGAGGGAGGCTGGGTTTGTGGGCCTGCAGCCCCCTTATGCTCTAAGCTCTCCACAGCCTTCTTCTAAACTGGCCCCCACAGTGCATCTGTGGTATCCCTTCCTCCTCCTCCCTTCACTGCTTCCTGGGCTGGGGCCCCCAGGAAGCTTGATCCTAAATAAAGCCTGTTCCACCCAGAAGCAAATAATGTTCCTCCCTGGCTGAGGTATTTCCTTTTTAAAGAAGCTACAAAGAGCGCTTTTCAGAGGGGAGGAGGGTGGGCATGTGTGTGGCCACACTGCTGTGTGCTCTGTGTGGAGCGGAGCATGTGCTGGAATCCGGGGCCTCTTCTCGAAGAGGAGGCATGGGTGGAGCCCGAGAGGCGGTGGCCCAGCCTCTCTGAGCCTCAGTCCCTTTACCTGAGGGGGACAAGCATCCGCTGGAAGGATGGGAACAGCTGTCTTGGTCATCCTGCTGCAGCGCTGGGTGAGTTATGGGGTGAGCAGGTCACTTGCCTCGGCCACAGCCTTATTGTCCTGGAGCAGGGGTCAGGGCCCTGGGCGTCATGTTGCAGCCAGGCACAGGGGTCCTGCCCACCTCCTTCCTTCCTGCCTCTCCCTTCCCCCACCGGAGTACAGGCGTCAGAGTGCAGAAACACCTGGTGCGGTTTGCTCCCACCTCCCACCCCCCACCCCAGCTAGGCCTGGGCCTCTGGTCTCCTCAGCTCCGCTGGTCCCTGCAGGGCTGAGGGGCAGGGACCGTTGGAGAGCCCTGTAGGAGGCCTACCCCAATATTGATCTTCGTGAGATCTCTGGTCTTAAAGGACCAGCGGGCATTACTTGTCTTCACCACGTGGCAAATGTTACACTGTTAGACAGACACCAACTGACTTTCTTGAGAAAATAAAAGTTCTGTCATTTTGATCTTTTTTTTTTAATCCTCCAAATAAGGTAAATCATGTTAAAACACACTGTTGTCTGGTATTAAAGGTTATGTTCTTGAATTTGGTTTCTTTATGCAGGAAATGGGCATCGTTTAATGGAACAGCCAGTGTGAAAACATATTTTCCCCTTTCATTTTTAAAATAATGTGTTTAATGTTTGAAATAGCAAATATGCTGAAGCCTTTAGGAGCTAAATTTCTCAAACGCTTTTCAAATAAACTGCTCAGGAGCTTCGATCACATCAGCCGACAGCAAAATGAGGACGAGGACTCTCGGCCCCTGATTGCGTGGAGGCGTGTGCACGGGCACCCCAGGCGTGCACCCCTTGAGCCAGAGGGGAGCAGCACACAACTAAGAAGCCTGAAAGGGATACTCAGCCTACTCCCTTTTTTTTCTTTTTTTAAAAAACATTTTTGTTGATTTCAGAGAGAGCAGGGGAGAGGGAGGGAGAGAGAGAAACATCAATGATGAGAAACGTTGATCGGCTGCCTCTGGCATGCCCCCTACTGGGGATCAAGCCCACAACCCAGGCATGTGCCCTGACTGGGAATTGACCAGGTGACTTCCTGGTTCATAAGTCGATGCTCAACCACTGAGAGATACAGGCTGGGCTCAGCCTACTTCTTAAGCCCCCCATTTGAGGGATAGAAAAGGTAGCCCTTTTACCATTTTGTATGACAACTTTAGTTTGCTGAGTTAGCCAAATTCTGTTCATTTTTCCCAAATCCATTCATTCAAAAACAGTCTGAGAAACGCACTCTGAGCAACCTCAAAAGCTCCATCAAACACATGGTGCTGAGGAAGCAGAGTGTACCTCACCCATCGGTGTTCCCCCCTTATAAGTCCCTCTGCCTCTGTGCCCCACAGGGTCCCCCTGCTGGCCCTGGCTGCCCAGGGCCCCTCCATACGCTCTTTGCCCTGCGACCCCAGCCCGGCCATTGCCCGATCCTTCAAGCCCTCTGCATCTTCCTGCTCCTCATCCCTTTCAAGGAGTAGGAGGCGGGTTTTCGAGTCTCTGAAAGCCCTGGAATATCGGGGACGACCTCACCAAACCCAGTCCAATCCCGAGATAATGACCAGCAGCAGATTCGTGTGTAGAAGACACTCACCCGGACAATCACAGCCCTGCGGCAGGAGGGTGGGAAGACACCACGTTTGAGGCGCTCCACAAAGTAACAGGTAGGGAACCCCGCCCCACCTTGCACATACCACAGACAGACTCCAAGTTTATGATTAAAGGTGACAGCACGCCCACATGAGACAGCAGGCAGACGGAGCCGTCTGTGGGCTGAGTCAATGCTGCTGTTTACCATTAGTCTGCCATGTCATGTTGTGAAATGCCCGCTGATATCCTGAGAGTCAGGACCACACCCTCATCCAGTGGTGCACGTCCAATGGGCACCACAGAACACTGAGGTCGTTTGGTTGCCATCTCTCCTCACGCAAATGTGAACCAGCGTCGGGGAGAGCGACAGCCGCTCTGAATTCAGCCCTTTGCTGCTTTACCTCAGCTCTCAGTAGCTCTCTAATGAGCATTCCTCTATGCGTGTTTCCGACTGATAATCAAACTCAGAACAAGGCCTAACTGAGTTTCCCAGTCAGAAGTACCCGCACTAGCTTGGCGGCTGTCTCACTAATGTTAAATTAAAACTACAAACATAGCAAGCTTAAAACAAACACACACAAAAGCCTCCTGGGGGTGGATCTTAAACATATATGGAGAACAGGATGTTGCCTTGTTCAGACCGCATTCCCCCAAGGGGAAGAGCAAGCAAATGCCCGGGATGGGGTGACATGTATGACCACTGGGAGGCCACTAGCTGCGTATTTTAACTGACCCATAAAGAACTGGGAAACTGAAAAGTAATCAGAAATTTGGGGGCAAATATTATTGGTTACATTTAACTGAATATTTCAAGGTGTATTCATTTCTGGTCTTTAATCATTACTAACCATTGACCTCACTCCAGTAGCAGCCTCCATCCTCCATTGAAAGAGTTTTTTTCCTAGAGAAAAGCTGTTTAGAGAGCCGAGAATAATAAGGAAGAAAACATCAAATTACCATCTCTGCTTGCCCTTACTTTGTGCCTTTTATATAAATACTAGAGGCCCGGCGCATGAAATTCCTGCACAGGTATGGTCCCTAGGCCTGGCCTGTGATCAGGGCCATCTTCCCCAGCTGCCCGCAGCCGGCTCCACCCCCCGTTGCCACCCACCCCCAGTTCCCCATTTGCCATGGGGTGATTGGAGCCTGCTGGCCGGGGCGGGGGGGGGGGGGGTGGGGAGGAACCAAGAGGTCGGCCATTCCACCTGATCGCTGGCCCTGCCCTGCTGCAGGTTGCCCTCTGTGTGTGGGGCGACTGGTGGGGCAGGGGCCTTGGCCTGGCACCACCTGCATCCCCCGCCACTTATCCCCGGTTCCCTATTTGCCATTGGGTGATCGGAGCCTGCTGGCCGCAGAAAGAAACCAAGAGGTGGTCATTGCACCTCATAGTGGCTGGTCCAGTGGTCGTTCTGGTCATCCCGCCGTTAGGGTCAATTTGCATATCACCTTTTTATTATATAGGATAGAGGCCAGGTTCATGGATGGGGGCCCCAGACTGGGATGGAGGGGGTCCCCACTGGGGGGCGGGGCCAGCCAGGGTGAGGGGCTGTGGGCAGTTTGCAGGCTTGCCACACCCCTGATCAGCGTGGGGGTCCCCACTGGGAGGTGGGGCCAGCCAGGGTGAGGGGCAACAGTCATTCTGGTCTCTGGTCATTCTGGTCATTCCACTGTTTCAGTCACTGCTTTTATTATATAGGATCATCATAACACCTGGGATGCTTTAATACATCCACGTGTACCCTAGTCTCTAGCAGCAGAAAGGAGGAACCTAAAACTGTTATAAAAAATACTCTTTAAAAATTGAGAGCCCTGGAAAAATTAAATTAACAAATTAAAACACAGGTAAATTCATTTCCATATTTATTTTATTAAATTTTTTTAAAAGTCTTTGATAAAATTATTGCATTCAATTTTTAACTAGTGTCATAAATTCCCAAACCTGCATGTAACAAACATTTGTTGATCAGTCCTTGGAGATTCTAGGTTCATGCCACAAATACCCCCCGAACCAGGGGCAAACCTGTCTCGTTCACAGACTCTGTCCTCAGAGTCACATATGAACTCGGTACTTCTCAATGTTGGTGGAAGAAATGAAGGAGGTAGATTCGAATTCTCCTCTGGCTGGTTTGTCTCTCTGCCAGTGTTACTTGCTGCCTCTCCCAGTCAGCTCTGGTTCAGCCCTCAGCCCTTACACTTCATAACCACTCAGGAAGCTTGTTTTCGGGGCCAACAGGGACACACCCCGGCCCTCTGCTTGTGGGTCAGGCACATGCATTTTGCCCCTCCAGAGAGTATGAGCTAAGGCAGGCTGCTCACCCACAGACCTACAGGAAGAGGGAGCCTTCTGCTGGGAGATGTCAGAAAAGATGTTCAGTATAACAGGATACAGTTGAGGTTTTATTATCCTTGTATTTTCAATCATGAGAGCAAGGCTTTTCAGTGTCACTTTGATTCCGATACTCTCTTAGCCTTTTGAATAAATTGTATTTTTCCTTAAGTTTGTAAAGTTTATTATTTGTCTTATTGGAAAGCAATGGCTCTGCTGCTGTCTGTTTTTTAAATTTATTTTTAAATTATGGTGGAGATATAATATATTCGTTTCAAGTGTACAGCATAGTGGTTCGACATCTATATAACTTATGAAGTGGTCCCTCCAATAAGTCTAGTACTGTGTGACACCATACATAGTTATTACAATATTATTGACTATATTCCCTATACTGTACTTCACATCCCCGTGACTATTTTGAAACTATCAATTTGTATTGATTTTTTCACCTTTTTCACTCAGTACCCCCAACCCCCCCCCAACCTGGCCCTCATCAGTCTGTTCTTTGTATCTATGAGTTTGTTTCTGTTTTATTTTAATCTAGCAAAGTGAATAAGTTTTGTTGATCACTATTTTCTCTCCTTTATAACCTCGGGGGGGAGGGGGAGGGGAAGCAGGACAAAGATGTGTTTGTTCCCGATTAGTTGAGGGCAGTAGGATTTCTCCATATCCAGAACTGGACTGCATGTTCCCTGGGGAGATTGAAGTCATCTGAGTGGCAGAGACCACAAGCTAAAGGAGTTTGTTACCATGGAACCCGTGGTGCAAGAATTGTTAAAGGGACTACTTTAAGAAGAAGAAGAAAGAAATGTGGTTTAAAAACAAAAACAAAATAGCAATAAATATGTACTTGTCAATAATCACTTTTAATGCAAATAGCTTAAATGCTCCAATCAATAGAAATAGGGTAGCTGAATGAATTAGAAAACAAGACCAATACATATGTTGTCTATAAGAGACCCACCTCAGAATGAAAGATAAACAGAGACTAAAAGTAAAGGAATGGAAAAAGATATTTCATGCAATTTGAAATTAAAAAAAAAAAAAGCTGTGGTAGCAATACATATATCTGGGAAAAAAAACTTTAAAGATGATTGTGAGAGACAAAGAAGGATATTACATGATGATAAAGGGAATTAATTATCCAACAAAAGGATATAACCCTTGTAAAAGTTTATGCACCCAACGTAAGAGCACCTAAATATGTAAGGCAAATCTTGTCAGAAATAAATAGATTGACAGTAATACAGTCATAGTAGGGGATTTAACAAGCTACAGAAAATCAACAAGAAAGCCTTAAATGACACACAAGATCAGATGAATTTGATATCTTCCGAGTATTTTACCCCGAAGCCACAGAATATACATTCTTTTCACATGGAATATCTTCTAGAATAGACCACACAACAGGACCCAAAACAAGTCTCAATAAATTGAAGAAGACTGAAATCATATCAAGCATATTCTCTGATCACAATGATATGAAATCAGAGATCAATCACATACACACAAATAAAAACTAAAATACACACAAAGACATAGAGGCTAAGTGCTACTAAACAATGAATGGGATGACAATAAGATCAAGGAAGAAATCAAAACGTACCTTGAAACAAAAGAAAATGAGAACACAGCCCCAAATCTGTGGGACACAGTGAAAGCAGTCCAAAGAGGGAGATTCATGGCATTACACGCCTATCTCAGGAAACAAGAAAAATCTCAAGCAATCTAACTTTACACGTAAAGGAACTAGAAAAAGAACAAACAAAGCCCATTGTGAGTAGAAGAAAGGAAATTATAAAGATCAGAGCAGAAATAAATGAGCATCTAAAAATTAAATACAATCAAGGAAACAAGGAGCTGATCGAGACGATCCAAATAAATAAAATCCGAAATGAAAGAAGGGAAGTAACCAACTGACTCCACAGAAATACAAAGGGTTCTAAGAAAACATTATGAAAACTACATGCCAACAAATTAGACAATCTGGACAAAAAGGGTAAATTCCTAGAAATATACAGGCTTCCAAACTCAATCAGGAAGAAGCAGAAAATCCGAATAGACTGATTACAACTAATGAAACTGAAGCGGTAATATAAAAACTCCAACAAACCAAAGTCCTGGACTGGATGGCTTCATGGGTGAATATTACTAAACATTCAGAGAACTAACACCTATCCTCCTCAAGCTATTTCAAAAAATTCAAGAGGAGTGAGGACTCCCAAGCTCATTTTATAAGGCCAGCATTTATCTTAATTCCATAACCAGATAAAGACAGGACAAAGAAAGAAAACTTTAGGCCAGTATCCCCTGATGAACATAGATGCTAAAAATCCTCAACAAAATATTAGCAAACCGGATCCAGCAATACATTAAAAAGATCATACACCATGACCAAGTGGGATTTATTCTGGGGCTGCAAGATTGGTACAATATTCACAAATGAATAAATGTGATACACTCCATAGTCGTAATGATAAGGATAAAAATCACATGATCATATCAATAGACGCAGAAAAACATTGGATAAAATCCAGCACCCATTTACGATAAAAACTCTCAGCAAAGCGGTGGGCAGACTGACTGTGGAACCTGACCAGTAAGAGCAGCGTGTTGCTAGCTTTATCTGAAACTTGGAGGAAGAAAAGAACTGAATTTGAATCGGCACAGAGGTCAAGTGGAAGAAGGCCAGAGCTCCGAAGCCCCAGCCTGCAGACTTGTGCAAGCCTGCCCTCCTGGATTTTAGTTCTATGAACAAATTCATTTTTGCAAATAAATCTATTTTCCTTTTGCGTTTTCAGTCTCTCCCCGCCCCCTCCTTCCCACCCCACCCCCGTTTCCTATGTTAAAGACTAAATTTCTTGTCTGAAAGGTAAACATAAGTAAAGAGCTCTCAGCCCTGGGCGTGGCTGGCAAGAGGGAGATGCTAACTCACATGGAGTTCCAGGTGGTGCACAGGCCCAGGGGACCTCAGTGCCCCCAAGAGACCGAGACCAGGCTCAGTTTTGTGCCATTTAACTGAGTGTGTGGTGGGGGTGGTGGTGGGGAGGGCTGTCAGCCTGTGCCTGCCCGTGGCCCACCAGTCCTCCCCATTCAGATGGTAAATGTGGAGATACCGTGACCAAATTCATGCCCCTGCGATACAATCAAGCTGTGGCCTTAAGTGCTTGATGCTTAAGTGACCTGGGCTTCACTTAATTCATCCAACATTCGGAGGGTTAAAGGGAGAGATTCTGTTCCCATCATTGGGGGGAGGACACGGGTAACAGCCTCCACAGGGAATTGCCCCATGAGGGCCCCGCCCCCTGCAACACCTCACCTTCTATGACATGTGGGATGATTTTGGTGCCAAATCACACTAGGTCATGGAAACTATACCTGTGCGTGAGTATGGTCCCTTCTCTGCCCTTATTCCCAGTGACCCTACTGTGTATTGTGACTTGTTCTACAGGTTGCCTGTCATGGCTGGAGGTGGGCAGAAATAAGAGAGAGAGAAGTCAGGAAGTCCCTGCCTTTTCCAGGAGCTCAGAATAACAGAATTTGCTGGGGGAGAGAGCAGAACTTTCTGCTGGATCCCACTGCATTTGAGGCATTTATAGAGAATGGCATCCTACATAATAAAGAGGTAATATGCAAATTGACCATCACTCCAACACAAAAAATGGCCGCCACAAGATGGCCGGCAGGGGAGGGCAGTTGTGGGTGATCAGGCCAGCAGGAGAGGGCAGTTGTGGGTGACCAGGCCAGCAGGGGAGGGCAGTTGGGGGTGACCAGGCCTGCAGGAGAGGGCAGTTGGGGGCAACCAGGTCAGCAGGGGAGGGCAGTTGGGGGTGACCAGGCCTGCAGGAGAGGGCAGTTGGGGGCAACCAGGCCAGCAGGGGAGGGCAGTTAGGGGTGACCAGGCTGGCAAGGGAGGACAGTTAGGGGTGACCAGGCTGGCAGGGGAGGGCAGTTAGAGGCAATCAGGCTGGCAGGGGAGCAGTTAGGTGTCTATCAGGCTGGCAGGGGAGTGGTTAGGGGGGGATCAGGCTGGCAGGCAGAAGCAGTTAGCAGCAATCAGGCAGGTGAGCGGTCGGGAGCCAGCAGTCCTGGATTGTGAGAGGGATGTCTGACTGCCCTTGAGGGGTCCCAAATTGGAGAGGGTGCAGGCTGGGCTGAGGGACACCCCCCCCCCCCCCCCCGTGCATGAATTTCATGCACCAGGCCTCTAATATTTAATGAAAGCCTTCAACTCTTCTGAGGTTTGCTCGCCTCTGCTTCCCCTCCACGAGACTCCTATGCATTGGGTCACTTTGCAAGTAAAACCATTTCTGGGCCATGGGGATGGGAAATGCCAGACAAAATGACCCCAAATTAAAAGAAAAATAATATCCACCCTCACAAATCAGCCCACCTCTGGCTACGCACAATCTCACTTGAGAACATTTGAACGTTATTTCTTTTTTATTAAAAAATATATTTTATTGATTTTTTACAGAGAGGAAGGGAGAGGGATAGAGAGTTAGAAACATCGATGAGAGAGAAACATCGATCAGCTGCCTCCTGCACACCCCCTACTGGGGATGTACCCGCAACCAAGGTACATGCCCTTGACCAGAATCGAACCTGTGACCCTTCAGTCTACAGGCCAATGCTCTATCCACTGAGCCAAACTGGTCAGGGCTGAATGTTATTTCTTAATGGCAATTCCTTTGACTTTATCACCCATACCTCCACCCACTGTCAAAGGAGCAGAGAAATATGAACTGTCACCACCTGGGGGCACCTCTCCGATGATACTAGAGTGGGAGCCGGAACAGGACGGACTGCAGGGACACGCAGGAGGCAGCCCCCTCACACAGGATGGCACTGGGAGCGAGGGACTGAGTGCTTTTCGTTAATAGACCCCCATCCTGCCCAATGCCAGAATGGAGTGTCCGTTAAGCACAATCGCTTAATTCACCGTTGCTGGCAGTTGAAGTGGACTGCAGCTTAATTTGTGGCATGAGGTCAGCCGGACTTCACTCCATAAGCTCCACTCCATAAGCTCCACTCTGTGATTCAGGTCTATTTTTTGGCTGGTTCCAAGGCACCAAATTAGAATGATTTCTTTTATAACAAAAAAACAATTAGTTTATCCAAGGAATGAGAAAGAAATTAGAATCCTGTCTTCCTTCTAGGAGAGAGGTCAAGGGGGAAGGAATTGATTTATATATGAGAACAATTTGTTATGCAGGGTGCTGGTTTTGTGGTTATAATTTAAAAAGCTAGAAAATGGCCTGGCCGGCGTGGCTCATTGGTTGAGCTTTGATCTATGAACCAGAGGGTCATGAATCGATTCCCAATCAGGGCACATGCCCCGGTTGGGGGCTTGAATCCCAGTGTGGGGCGTGCAGGAGGCAGCCCAACAATGATTCTCTCTCATCATTGATGTGTCTATCTCTCTCCCTCTCCCTTCCTTTCTGAAATAAATATACATACATACATACATATATGTGTATATACATATATATATATATGTATGTGTATATATATATGTAAAATAAAAAGCTAGAAAATGAATAGCAGTGTAAACACAAAGTTAGTAGAATGGAGGGAATAATCAAGAGCGGAATGAAACAGAAAGCATAGAAAAGTATTATATTTCACACAAGCCAGTTCTCAATGCAACTACCCAAGTACCAACTTCAGGAGGCCACACCACTGTCCGTCCATGAAAGAAGGTGACTGTGTCTCCAACCATCCTTGTGAGCTCTTGGGCTTGGGAGGTTTGTCAGTTACCAGATCATCATTGTCTAAATTGTGCATAGTGGTCCTAAATAACGGAGCCCCTAGAAAAACTAAAAAGTCTGCTTATTTAGTAATGAGGATTCACCTCCATCTTGCTCTCTGGTTTAATGAATAAGCAATACTTGTGACCACGGACAGACGTGGGGCGGTTTCTGAACATGAACCAACCATCCACACTGTCCCTAACCAGGGCCTCCACCATGGCTCCTGAGAACTCTTCAGAACCAAGCTCCTTTCAGCAGGGAGGGTCTCTCTGCACCCACCCACCTCCCCCGAATTCCAGGCTCCCCGTCCCCTACAACTGAGTCCTTTGGAGGCATCAGCCCGGCTTCCAGGAGTCATTGCAGCAATTTCCTGGCCGAGGGCCCGAGTTGCAACTTTCTGGCTACTGAAGCCCACACCGGCAGGGCTGCTTGGAGAAAGGAAGGGCTTTCAGACGAAATGGCCTTGTCCCCAGCGCCCCCCGCCCCCCAGGAGCGCATCTAAGGGCGAGGCTATCTTAGGGCTTGCGCTGTAACCTCCAGTACCCAGGGCTGCGACCCTTCCTCCCAGTCCGTCAGCAGGTGCGTGGGGCTTCCGCCCGCCTGGCACCGGGCACATAACCCGCCTCCCGGGCCTGGCTGGACCTCCAGCGCCCATGCCCCGCGCGGGGTCCCGCCCGCGGCCCGTGGCCTCCGAAGGGAAGAGCGTTTGCCGTCCCGGTCGGGTCGCCAGGACAACGACAGTCTGCGCGCGCGCGGAGGCGGATGCGGGACTAGGACTCCGCGGGTCCCGCGGCCCCGTCGGGCAGGGAAGAAACCTGGAGCCCGACGTGCGGAGACGGGTGGGCTGGTCCTGGTTTGCGAACCGAGTCGGAGCGCGTCAGGGCGACGGGCCTCTGTCGCCGCCAAGAGCTGGCACGTGGCCGCCGCCCCCCTGCCCCGCATCCGTGGATCGGCGATTGCCCCGCACACCAGCCCGGGCCGCGCGCTGGGCTCCTGCCCCAAGAGCCCGAGAGCCAGGCGGCTTCCGCTCCCGCCTGGCCCACGCGCTTCCCGCGCCTCCCAACGTCCCCTGTGTCCCCTGCGCCCCACCCCCCACTCCCACCCCCAACTGGTATTAACCCCCCATCGCCCTCAGTCCCAGGAACCCTACCGCCCACCTCCACCCGGGATCCTCAGTATCCCGTGGAAGGACGCGTGTTGGTGGAGGTCGGCCTGATGAGGACCGTTGGGGAGACTTGGTGACTTGTGCGGACATGTCCATTTAAGTACCTTACAGGTGTCCTGATGCTGCTCAGCGGGAAGGGGCTTCGAGGACTGGGGACCAGCAGATCCTTTAGCCTTGTTTACCTGGCTCTGGGGTTGCCCGTCTCTCCGCAGGTGTTTGCTTTTTGTTTCTTTTTTTTTTTTTTAATATATTTTATTGATTTTTTACAGAGAGGAAGGAAGAGGGATAGATAGTCAGAAACATCGATGAGAGAGAAACATCGATCAGTTGCCTCTTGCACACCTCCTACTGGGGATGTGCCCGCAACCAAGTTACATGCCCTTGACCGGAATCGAACCTGGGACCCTTCAGTCCGCAGGCTGACGCTCTATCCACTGAGCCAAACCGGTTTTGGCTGCTTTTTGTTTCTTGATCCCACATGATTCTGCTGGAAACCACTGACAGCTAGAGAATTACGAGCTCCGCTTTTCTAAGCTCGCTGCATCACCTGCTCTGTGTGAACTGAGATTTCCTACGATTCTGATTCTATTTTACTCTGAGTTTGGGTGGACACTAGATGATGGACTGCCACTTTCACTCTTCATCTTTTCATTTTTTAAATAAAGAATTTTATTCATTGATTTGAGAGAGAGGGGTGGAGAAAGAGGGAGAAAAAGAGAGAGAGAGATGGACTTGTTGTTCCACTCTTTTATGCATTCATTGGTTGCTTTCTTGTATGTACCCTGACCAGAGATCCAATCCCACAACCTTGGCTATAGGGATGATCTAACCCAGTGGTCGGCAAACTCATTAGTCAACAGAGCCAAATATCAACAGTACAACGATTGAAATTTCTTTTGAGAGCCAAATTTTTTAAACTTAAACTATATAGGTAGGTACATTATTATTAATTTAATTAGGGTACTCCTAAGCTGGCCTTTGCTAAAAACTCAAGGGGCCAAAGAGCCGCATGTGGCTCGCGAGCCGCAGTTTGCCGACCACTGATCTAACCCACTGAGCTACTCGACTGGGGCTCACTCTTCATCTTTTCAGAGAACACATACTGGTGCTAAAACCGTCCAAAATATCTTAGGGAGGTTTGTGTCCACAGGCTATTTAACGCTCGCCAGAGCTGAGTGAGCATGAGCCATTTGCAGAACTTACTGTTAGATTCCCTCCTGGGCACGAAACATGTGGACAGCGCGGCCCTCATCCAACTGCAGGAGCGGAGCCTGTGTGTCGCATCACCAGGGTTTAGTGTAAGAAAAATAAGTTGGGGATAGAGTTAAAACACACACACACACACACACACACACAAGTTTGGGCGTAAGAGTTTTAAACAAACTTTCTGTGAAGAGCCATAGTAAACATTTTAGGTTTCCAGGCCTTATGATCTGTGTCACAACTATACACTCCGCTGCAGTTGTCATGGGAAGCAGCCATAGACAATGTGTGAAAGAATGTGTGTGACTATGTTCCAATAAAACTTTATTTATGGACACACTGAAATTTTATTTTCATGTACTTTTTACCCATCACAAAATAGTATTCTTTTGAATCCTCTCCCCCACCCCCACCCCACCTCCTACTCACACAACTTAAAAACATAAGAAGCCATCTTAGCTTGCAGGCATACAAAAACAGGGAGTGGGCCACTGTGGCCAGCCTGCCACAGTGTGCTGACGCCCAGTCTATTTAACCTCTGTAGGTGATGCCCAGTGATGTCCGAACACTTGTGAATGGGTTTGCCAAGAACCCCCTGCAAGCCAGAAGGGAAGGACTGTATTTCATGGAAAAGGACTACAGATGTGTCCGGGCAGATGAGTATTCTCTTTATGCTAAGAATGTGAGTGTTGAATGTTTGAAAACAGCTGAGTAAAAACCTTAAGGAAAGAATTTGACTTCAAATTTCTGTGTCTCCTCTGATCCTGTCTGTACAACAGACTTAGCCCATTATTGCAATGGCAGTGTTTGCAGTGTTTAAGATTAGCAGTCTAGTGCCCCGAGAGCTTATGCAAAAGAAAGTACTAACAGAGAGCCCAGTTTTGAGAAACGTTTGTTCCCGAATCTATCAACTAAGCCTTGCCTGACTTGTTTCTCTCCACTACAGTCTATTCCAGGGGTGGGCAAACTTTTTGACTCAAGGGCCACAATGGGTTCTTAAACTGGACCGGAGGGCTGGAACAAAAGCATGGAGTGTTTGTGTGAACTAATATAAATTCAAAGTAAAGGAGCGGAGGGGAGAGCAAGAGAACCCTCCGCTCTTTCTGCTCTCCTTTCTGCTCCCCGGGCCGGATAGAACAGCCGAATGGGCCGGATCCGGCCCGTGGGCCGTAGTTTGCCCACGGCTGGCTCTATTCTTTGTGTTGTACAACCTCCTTTTTTTAAAAAAAGTGACATAACCCTGTGCTTAAAACCTCTCTTGACATTCTGGTGCCTATAAAGTTGAGTTTAATAAATGGTATAAATTGTGTTTGTGATTAGATAATGTAAATTGAAATTTCTAAACATTTTTGGAGTTGCTTGAACTAAGAAGATGAAATCACATTAACTGGAAGCCCTATATTATGGATTAGACACGCTTTATCCACATTATAAGCTAAGTAGCCTCATTTTACAGATGAGGAAGCTGAGGCTAAGCAAGGTTAGATAACTCTTTCATAGTCATGCAGCAGAAAATGGACGTGCTGGGATTCAAGCCAGAGCTGTCCAGTTCCAAAATGTCACCTTTCTCACTGGGACAGGGATATATTACAATCAATTGGGGAACTTTTTCAAAATACCCGTGCTGTTATTATAACCGTCTTAAACTCTTTGAGTAAATTAGTGGAGCAGAACAGAGAATCCAAAAACAAATGTATGAATAATATATGGAAGTCAGGAACTGATGAAAAATATGGCTGGAGTATAACTGCTAGTCCTGTGATTAGAACCAAAAGAAGGGCATTCAGTTTTATTCTTACCCAGGAAAACACGGGTGTGATTGTCGTGAAGACCAGTCTGTATCTTCTGGTGGCGACTTACACTGATGGCATGTATCCCAGCGTCTGTGTGGAAGCCACAGAGAAGCTGGGTAAGTGTGTCTCCCAGTGCCTGTCTTGTTCCCTGTGGGAGTCGCGTCTTCTGACTGCAAGTGACAGAGGCCAAGTCAGCTGGTACAGAAAGTAGGAATTGACTGGAAGGAGACTGAGGATACTTACAGAACCACTGGAAGGATGAGTGCAGCTGAGGCACAGGGAAACGGATTCTAGGGATGGGAATGCTACTAGAGCTTTCCTCTGGTCTCTCCTGAGAGGGTCAGGTTTGTTCTGTCCCTCCTTCCCTGGCTTGATCTGCCTCCTTTCCTGGATTGTATCATGGTCAAGCCTCACTTTCTTAATTTCTTTTAAGACCCTGATTTGACCAGTCTTGGATCAGATGGTTTACCCTTATGTCATTCAGCTGGGTGGGGGCGGAGGAGAGAGGCACTGGTTAAAAAAAATAAGAGATATAGCTGCTGGGGGCCCCACCCTATAAAGGGACCTTTTACCGAAAAAGAAATTACTATGAGCCTGGCAGGCAGCTTGTTGGGACCTACGGCAGTCTCCTTCCATGTCTATACATTTTGAATACAGATCTAATGTAGAACTGGGAAATTATATCTATCAGAGTTGAGCTTCATAAATTACATAAATTGTGTTTAGATTTAAATGTAAATTGAAATTTCTAGCAATCTTTGGAGTTGCTTGAACATTCTTTTTTTTTAATATATTTTATTGATTTTTTTTACAGAGAAGAAGGGAGAGGGATAGAGAGTTAGAAACATGGATGAGAGAGAAACATCAATCAGCTGCCTCCTGCACACCCCCCACTGGGGATGTGCCCTCAACCAAGGTACATGCCCTTGACTGGAATCGAACCTGGGACCCTTGAGTCCACAGGCCGATGCTCTATCCACTGAGCCAAACCAGTTAGGGCTGAACATTCTTTTGAAATAGTAGAAGCCTCTACTTCTACTAGTAAGGAAAGCAGCACTCCCTTCATTCTTTCAATAAATACTGAGTGGTCTGCTATGTGCGCTGCACTATCCTGATAAACTAGGAAAGCACAGTTGGTCACGATATAGTCTCTGCCTTCCATGCCTCTGCCCTATCTTCCTGAAATGTCCTTCTTTTCTGTTCCTGCCCCTTCACATCCAGTTGGCAAATTCCTAAAAATCGTTGAAGACCCATGTGAGATCGTAGGCATCTCTCCACTGTGCTATGTAGTTTATGCAGACCTTTATTATTACTGCCATTGTTTCTTTGTTTTACCTAGACTGTGAGCCCCTAAAAGGCAAGAATCTATAATAATCGACAATAATAAAAGCATAATATGCTCACTAGACTGGACGACCTTCCAGATGAAGCCGGGGCTGTAAGGGAAGCCCAGGTTCCGGGTGCCAGAGGGAAGCTGGTGCTGGCAGCCGGGTGCCAGAGGGAAGCTGGTGCTGGCAGGAAGACCTACTCTTGCATGAATTACATGCATCAGGCCTCTAGTTGTGTCATAATCATTCTCCTTTCTCCAGTACCTGAGATGGTGTCAAATATTGAGTAGTCGATTAATACATGTTTGACGAACAAATAAATGAATGACTCCCATCTAACAGAATCAGGGAAGGCTCCAGAGAGATGAATCTTAAAGGATTAATTGAGGAGTTAGGTGACATCACAGAAAATGTATATTCCCCCTTTTTTTTAGATTCTCACATTTTTAATACTCCTATTGTGTATGCATATCACACAAAAAATGGCACTGAGAAGTCATCACAAATAATATATGGAACAAATCTGAAAGACCTCTGAGGCTTTAGTAGGCCTATGACAATAATGTTGCATCACTAACAAAGCATATCACTGAAGTGAACATGCTTCAAGGATAGGACATTAAAACTACTGGAAGAATCAAATTGTAATGGACTGACACAATTAAAACAATTGACCTCAATTCTCAAGAAGGTATATTTTGCAGGATGAAGTTCTTTTTAAAAATTTTTATTAGAAACTAGAGGCCCAGTGCACAAAATTCGTGCAAGGGGCTAGGCCCTCGCAGCTGCGGTGGCTTGCCTTGGCCCTCGGAGCCCAGCTTCATCTGGAAGGTCATCTGGAAGGATGTCCGGAAGGTCGTTCAGCTGTCTGGTCTAATTAGCATATTACACTTTCATTATTATAGACTAGAGGCCCATTGCATGAAAATTTATGCACTGGAGTTAGGGGGGGGCCCTCAGCCTTGCCTGCCCCCTCTCACAGTCCAGGAGCCCTCAGGGGCAGGAGGCGACCCAGCAATCAGGGGAAGGCGACACCCCCATCACACCTCTGCTGCTGCCACTGCTGGCAGCACAAGCCTCGGCTGGCCTTGGTTACCTGAGCCTCAGGCGGCCCTGGGTGGCTGGGAAGCTGCCATCCGAGGCTTTCCTGTGCCTCGGGCCAGCCCTGGTCAGCTGGGGGGCTAAGGGGACTGGGTGCCGCCATCATGTGGCTATAGATGCCGCCATCTTTGTGATGGTCAGTTTGCATATTCCCTCTTTATTAGATAGGATTATATATTCTTGCTTAGAGACACACACACCCCTCCAAAGAATGTGTACTAGTTAGAAGGAGGCAGCTGACATCATGCCACTAAGACCCACTGCTCTAGGAAGGGATGTGCTGTCTTGGGAAGTGGTTGGATGCTTGTGAAGGATGGATAAAGCTGATACCCACTCAAGAGCCAGTTACATGTCTCATTACTTCTATTTACTTCACTTGTTTTTTAAATTATATTTTCTCTATAAAAATTATACATGATCTTTTTTTTAAAAAAAAATATATTTTATTGATACTTTACAGAGAGGAAGGGAGAGGGATAGAGAGCCAGAAACATCGATGAGAGAGAAACATCAATCAGCTGCCTCCTGCACACCTCCCACTGGGGATGTGCCCACAACCAAGGTACATGCCCTTGACCGGAATCGAACCCGGGACCCTTGAGTCCGCAGGCCGACGCTCTATCCACTGAGCCAAACCGGTTTTGGCTATACATGATCTTTATAGAAAATTTGGGGAGTAAAGAATTATGACTATTGAAAAATTTTTTATTGTTGAAGATTCTAGGAATATAATAGATGTTTTTATATCTCTATCTCCCCAGCTAGACAATGGAACTCCTTGAGGGACTGGGTCCTATCAGTCATTCTTGTATCTCTGGTACCTAGCACAGTGCCTAGCATCTGATAGTTACTCACCAAGGTTTATGGAATAAATGAATGAATGAATGAATGAATGAATGATATTGTGGTGATAATTTGCTGCTCACAAATAATAACTATGTTCTGCTTTTTTCAGGAGAATATCTAAGAAGAAAAGGAAATTAAGTTATCAGAAGACTGAAAGAGAGCTTTTATTATTTTAGAAGAAAACTATAAACCCTAAAGAAAAATGCCTTCTTTTTTGTTGAAAAATATTAGGCAGAAGATACTAAAAAGGAAGAATGATTAATGGAACAATGTATCTTATTTCAAAACTTTTCAAATTGGAATTATTTGATCAACTTGTGTTTTTTAAATGCTTTGTCATTGGCATGAGTGTAAGAACACTGATAGTTTCACAGAGCATATCTGTTGGGAGCAATTATACTATTGTCTCTTTATTATTAATTGTGGTAAAATAGACATAATATAAAATTTATCACCTTAACCACTTTAAGTGTCCAGTTTGGTGGCATTAATTTAAGTACATTTACATGGTTGTGCAAACATCACCAACCATCTCCAGAATTCTTTTCATCTTGCAAAACTGAAATTCTATGCCCAGAAAAAACTAGCTCCCTATTCCCCTCTCCCTTCAGTCCCTGGCAATCATTTTTCTACATTCTGCCTCTGGATTTGACTACTCTAGGTACCTCATATAAATGGAACCGTACAATATTTGTCCTTTTGTTTCTGGTTATTCACATAGTATGCATTCATGGTTTTCCATGAATGTATTTATGGTTTATCCATGGTGTACTATGTGTTCATGGTTTATCCATGTTGTATTGTATTCATGGTATGCCCATGCTGTACTACATGCCAAAATTTTCTTTTTAAGGCTGCATAATATTCCATTGTACATATATGCCACATTTTGGTTATCCATTCATCTGTCAATGGACACTTGGATTGTTTCCACCAAAAGACTAGAGTGAATAGGCTGCTATGAATATGGGTATACAAATATCTGTTTGAGATCCTTCTCTTTATTGTTTTGGGTGTATGTCCAGAAGTGGAATAGCTAGATCATATGGTCCTTCCTCCCTCCCTCCCTCCCTCCCTCCCTCCCTCCCTCCCTCCATCCCTCCCTCCCTCCCTCCATCCCTCCCTCCCTCCTTCCCTCTTTCTTTCTTTAACTGCCATACTGCTTTCCATAGCAGCTGTACCATTTTGCATTCCCACCAGCAGTGCAGAGAGATTCCAGTTTCTCCACATTCTTGCTAACACTTTATGGTTTTTGATAACTGCCATCCGAATGGATATGATAAAGTGGTATCTCATTGTGGTTTTGATTTGCATTTCTCTAATGATTAGTGATGTTGAACATCTTTTCATGTACTTATTGGCCATTTGAGTTTCTTCTTTAGAGAAATGTCTATTCAAATCCTTTGCCCATTTTTAAATTGGAGTGTTTAGGGGTTTTGTTGTTGAGTTGTAGGAGTTCTTTCAATATTCTGGATATTAACCCCTTAGAAGATATATTATTTGCAAATATTTTCTCCCATTCTATAGGTTTCCTTCTTACTGTTTGGACAGTGTCCTTTAATGTGCAAAGTTTTATTTTGATATAGTCCAATTTACCAATTTTTTCTTTTCTTGCCTGTGCTTTTGGTGTCATATGCAAGAAATCATTGCCAGATTTATTCTTATGAAGCTTTTCCTGCTTTCTTTGAAGAGTTTTATAATTTTAGTTCTTACATTTAGGTCTTTGACCCATTTTGAGTTAATTTTTGAGCATTGTGTAAGGGAAGGTTTCACCTTCATTTTTTTTCATGTCAAAGTTTTACAGAAAGTCCCCTTAAAGTTAATAGAAAGTGCTCCCTCTGTGCATTTCTGCCCAACCTCCCACACCTCATCATTTTATCCCATCACCTACCACAGTGTTTATCACACAGTGGCCATTCAGTTATTATCTGTGAATAAAGTAGATGAACAGTTAAAGAAGGGAGGAAGGAAGAAGGGAGGAAAGAAGGTAGGATGGAAAAGGAAGGAACAGACTGGAAATAGTGTAAGTGTTCTAGTCCATGCTACTAGTAATTGTCTAGATCCCTGAACAGGTCTGGCCTGAGAGCCCCATACCCAGGTAGCAACAGACCTTCATAGGCCCAGCTCCGTTCTCAGTAGCCTGAACATTACAGAACCTCTTCAGATTTGAGCATCATTCCTGGGATCCTAAAGTAAATCATTCTTGAGTCACCAAAAAAGAGCTGAGTGGGACAGGGGCTGTTTTTCTGCCTTCCTGGCCTACCTACAAAGGAAGGGGGAATTCAAGCAGGGATGCAGCTGCCCCCACATCTCCCATGCCTTTTCCCTTATTAAAATGTTGGCACTTTCCTCCCTGACCTCTTTCAATGGCCCAGACTCTGCAATATCCCATTTAAATGTGTGACCATTCATTTGGTTAACAAGCCTCAGTTGAATTGTGCCTTATGTGATAAACACAGGGGACACTGAGATGACCAGGATGCTCTAGAAATTCAGTCTCGTGCATAAGAAAGACACATATCATCTTTCTTAAGGTGACACTGAGCTCCCTAAAGGAGTCATCTCAGGCTCCTTCACATGGCCTTTGGCTGGCCTCAGTGGGGTTGGGGAGGAATAAGAGTTGACTGGTTGGCCCCTTCTGCTGCACTCGGGCTCCCAGAGAGAAGCTCAGCATGACTTTAAGAAGCCAGGAAGCACTAGCAGGTTTGGCTCAGTGGATAGAATGTCAGCCTGTGGATGGAAGGGTCGCCGATTCAGGTTCAGTTCCTGTCAAGAGCATGTACCTTGGTTGCAGGCTCAATCCCTGGTTGGGGTGCGTACAGGAGGTAACCAATCAATGTGTCTCTCTCACATCGATGTTTCTCTTGCTGTGTCTCTTCTCCTTGCTTCCACTCTCTCTAAAAATCAATGAAAAAATATCCTCAGGTGAGGATTAACAACAACAACAATAACAAAATAGAAGAAGAAGCCAGGGAGACTGGTGGGCACATGGAACTGTGACCATTTGGTGGTGGGGAGAGAGTCAGATGCAACATTTTTCTCTTTTAATGATAAAGAGAAAAGTTAAGAATGGAAAGTAGTGTCTGGGCTGGATTGCCTGCAGGAGAGGGATGGGTGGAGACTGGAGACAGAAGGGGAATGGGGGGTCTGCGGAAAGAGAAACAAGGAGGGGGACTTTTTGTGGGAGAATTAATTTGAACATAATATCGGGGGAATGCTCACCATATTCTATTATAGATTCTAGAGAACTTCTAGGAAAAGACACAAATTGGTTTAGCTGTGTTAAAAGATGACTAATTACAGTCATTTCTGGGAATGGCTGCTTAGCATTTCTAGCTAATCACTGTTCAGGCTGCAAGTATCTGCCATGTCGTGAATCTGTCAGAGCATCTTTTGTTGTAATTGTTATTTGATTGCAACACCTGCTCGTGAAAATTCCCTCTATCCTCGTGCAGCCAAGCTGTCTCCTCCGGACTAAAACAAAACGGCCCAGAGGAATGTTTTTTAAGAATAAAGGGGGAGGGAGAATAAATGCCTATTGATACACTACATGATTCTTCTTTGTTATTTTTGGTGAAGGTTGGTAGAGGAGGGTCAACAAAGCATGAAGATTTGTGTTTTGTTTTGTTTTTGCAGTTTCCTACCCTCATTTCCTACACACACACACACACACACACACACACACACACACACACACACACACCACTCTTTGAACATGGGGGCCATGACAGTTTCAGAAACTGTGGCATCCAATCTTCAAACCTCTCCATTCTGGTGCTTTGCAGATGAGCAGTTGTTTTTCCCATTTTATAAAAACAGGATACAAAGGACTAAGTGCCCATTACTAATGGTGCCAGGTCACTTAGGAAATCTGTGTCCTACCAAGCCTTGTGGGGTTTGGATTTGAACAAAAGAAGATTAGGTTAAATTCGAGCAAAAACATCTTGACTTTTAGCTTAGAAATGGGTGTTGTTCCCTGCATTCGATCTAGTTTTGCAAAGTAACTTTCCAAAACACACTTTGTGGGTGTGGGTCCATGTGTGACCCCTTGAGGAATGTGGAAAGAAGCAGTCAACATGGCCCCCATTCTCAGCCCCAACACCTGCCACCACACCTCTGCATGGAGGTGATCACCTGGGCAGCTGACCAGGGCTTCTTTGACAAGGTTGGAATGCAGACAGGTAACTGCATACACAGAGGAGGAAAACAGATCAGAATCTCTTAGTTCCTATATGAATTTATCAACTTCTACAGTCCACATTCGGCATTGACACTGGGCGCTCAACCTCTATCCAGGCCTGTTGTTCAAATGAAAACACTACAGAACACAAAAGGCACGTCAAGTCCTCCCCTCCAGCAGCAGGCTGAGATAAAATCTAGACCTTGGAGTCAGAGTGGAAACAAGCTATGCTTGTTTTAAAATATTACTTAACTACTGTTAAAAAAAGTTTAGGGATTCGGGAACCAGAAAATAAAATATAGAAGCAAGATTTCTAAAAAATCAAGCATGTTCTCCTTAAAAATACTATTCCTATGTAAATGTATAAATTGGCCATTTGTATTCTCCCCTCCCTATTCGCTCGCACCAATAACTGGGTTATTGGGTAAGAATAAAATGATGAAAGCTTAAAAGCCATCTAGGGCAATTTGCATCTGATATTTGAATCCCTTCTTTGTGCCCCAACATCTTGTCATCCTGCTTCTGTCTCAAACTTTAAGTGGCAGCAAACCCATGGCCTATTGGGGCAACCCATCTGTCTTTGGAGTGTGTTAACAGACTGAACGCTGCCACTATATCACACTGTAGCCCTGGCGTTGTCTTTTGGAGACACACAAGTCCCATCTCTCTTCCATGTGCAAGCCTTTCCCTCACCACTATGAAACCTCAGTCATATGCCTTTAAGACTGGTCTACGTCCCCAAATCTATGAACAGTCGTGAGTCATGGTGTCAGGCTCCCTCACCATGCTGTTGTCCTGGTCCCAATACGCAAGTGCTCCTCTTCAGCAGGGTCCTGGCAACTGAACCCATACCATAACTTGAGGTTTAACTAGGCTTAGCAGATAGCTGTTGTATTTTTGACCGTCTGTCAACTTTTGAATATTCCCTCTTAGGATCCTGCTTGTCCCTGAGGAAGAAGTCAGAACCTGCTTTCCAAGCCTCCCTGGCAGCTAAGTTTTGGCCACATGATCCAGGGTCCTCTGTTACATACAATCAGGTGAGACTGTGGCTTGGAAGCAATGAACATGAAGAAGGCCTATGCTGAAGCCATTCTGGTAAGGGTGGATACGGTGACATCCAGTATTTCACAGACGGGGCCGGTAAGGCCCTTTGGGTAGAGGCCTAAGCCCAGAATTCGAGGGGAAGCTACTGTGGTAGGCAGAAGAGTGGCCTTCCAAAGATGTCCATGTCCAAATCTTCAGAAACAGAACAGGGATATATGACCTCACGTGGCAGACATGGGGAGATCATCCTGGATTATCTGGGTGCCTGATGTAATCGGTTGAGTCCTTGTGAGAGGGAGGAAGGAGGATCAGAGTCAAAGAAGGCAACGAAAGCTGGAGGAGGAAAGGAGATATGAAAACGAAAGCAGAAGTCAGTGAGATTTGAAGGTGTCACTGTTGGCTTTCAAGATAGAGAAAGGGGCCATGAGAAGCATGGAACAGAGTGCGGAATCTCAGAGGGAAGGCGGGGGAGGGTGGGTGGGAGGTACTCAACCAAAGACCTTGAATGCATAACCCATGGACACAGAAAATAGGGTGCTGGAGGCCTGGGGCGGGGAAGGGGGAGGGAGGTGGGCTGGAGGGGGTAAAAAACGAGAGAAAGGGGCCATGAGCCAAGGAATGCAGGCAGCCCAGAGAAGCTGGAAAAGGCAAAGAACACAACACTCCCTAGAGCTCCTGGAAAGGAGCACAGCCCTGCTGACACCTAGATTTTAGCCCAGTGAGACCCATTTTGGACTTCTGACTTTCAGAACCATACAAGAGTAGATTTGTGTGTCCCTAGACTGCTGAGTTCGTGGTACTTTGTAATAGCAGCAATTGGAAACTGATACCTAGGTGCCTGAGTGTGTAAGCCCAGTGATGGTGGTAGCAGAGTCTCTGAGCAGCACAGCCTCCCTCCTTCAGAAGTTCAGAGACAACATGAAACTTGGGGTGGGGAAGGGTTGCTCAGGCCATGAAACTTCTAAGAACAAAAAACCCAAAAGGTTATGACCTTGGTTGCATCTAAAAGCAAAGACCTTCTTGTTTTAGATTATGAACTGGTTTGGATGAAAACCAGCTGATGTGTGGACAGTCTGATGGGTTCAATAGGCCTTTCAACCCTTGTAATTACCTCTCTGCTAAAGTAAATGTTAGCCTAACCATTGACATTTGATAAGTCACTCTGCTACCCAAGAGAGAGAAACTTGAATCATTCTTTGTGTACTTAATAGTCATTTCTTGGTATAGGAGATTATTTTATTTTGTTATGATATATATGTGCATATATATTCACATACAAATGTAGTTATGTTCAAATAATTGTGTGTGTGTGTGCACATTTTTCTGTTTTTCAGTATGTGCATATGTATTCAAAACATGGCTCTCCTTTGAGAACAAACAATGACTTTCCTTTGCAAATCTGAAGACCAGGCAGTGGTAATGGAGAGGCCAGGAGGAGGAGCTACCGGTGAAACAAACCAAATTAAAGATGGAGTGGTTCTGTAGGGACCACAGGCCTCTTCGGCTGTGCTTCTGCTGAGACTGATTACATGTTGCCCTACTCCAGCAAAGTGCATAGGACCACTTCTCAGGTTAATGAAAACAATCTTTCTCAAAAGATAAGGAACTCGCCATTTCTCAATAAGAAGACAACCTGTCAAATCATGAATAAATAAAACCATAATAAGAGGCCCTCAGTCATTGACAGCCATTAATCTCTTCCATCCTCTTTGAAAAAGCCCAGAGAACGAGGCAAGAGACGAGCAGTTCATACACAAAGACATGGGCGGACTAGGGACTCCTGCCAACTCTACAGGATCCAAAATAGTCCTTTGGCAACTAAGCAGGGAATGGATTCCAGGCCCAGAGGCAACTGTGCACATCAGAGGAATGGGCTCCCTCCCTCCAGCTGGGGCCCCAGCTAATCTGTGGTCTTCCCAAGCAGCCAGCTCTGCTTTTAGGGCAGCCAAGGAATGCCTGACAAAAGCCAGCTGCAGAAGCCGCCCAGCCCAAGCCCATATCCGCATGTTGCTACTGAAAATGTTTTAAAGCTCCTATAACACATTTATGCTCCTTAGCAAGAGAGACCATCAGTGTCCTCCCTTTATTGGTTCTTCAAAGACCAATAAATAGGAGTCCCCATTCTGGGCATGAACAGTTAGTGTGTGAGTTGACCGAGACTGGTTTATCTCACATTCAGCAAACGTTTTCGGAGTGCTCGCTATATGCAGGGCCCTGTTCTAGGGCTTGGGGAACAGTTCAGAGAGGACTGATAATTATTATTTTTTAAAATGACTCAGAGAGGAGCAATAAAAATAAGATCAGCTCCAATGTATTGCACCCCTACTGTTTGTCAGGCCCCATGGTATACATTTTACATAATTGTTTCATTTGCTCCTCTAAACTATCTTGCAAGCTGAGTCTTTTCATTCCCTCTTTACAGATTAAGAAACGGAGGCTCAGATAAATGAAGGGACTTGGTGAAACACAATATGAAGGTTGTGAAGGAAATTGATTCAGTGGTGACTGAGGAGTCCCTGAGAGTTGTTGAGCAGTGGCATGACTTGATCAGAGACTAAGGAAGTATATGGGATGGCGATAGAATAAGTCAAGAGGTAGTTGTATCAGCCAGGAGATTAGTTAGCATTTGGTGGGAGATGTGAAGGTTGACATGCAAATCTAAACAATATGCATATATGTTTTACGAACATAATCATCTACAATAAAATTGTAAATGCAACTCAATTAGACCAGGATGGGCTGGAGAGGTTGGAGGAAACTTTAGGGAGTGGAGCCCTAATAGAAAGTTTGATTTGAAGAATCACAAAGGAGGGGGAAGGCCTTCTAAGGATGAGCCAGGTGGCGGTGGCCATTGGGACCAATGAACAGAGGCCCAGGTTTGCTGGGGAGATACACTGAGCACCTCCATGTGGCTGGTGCTTTGAGCAATGTGGGGGAAGAGAGGGTTGGACAGGTGGGCTGGAACCTGAAGGACATCAGCTGCCAGACTGGGGATCTAAACTCTACTCACATGGCAATGAAAAGGGTCAGAGATTTCTGAACAGAGACAGAGCATGTAGAAAGAGGGTGTGTTAGGAAAATTCAAGCCCTGAGCCTGGTGGCAGTGTGGAGAATCAATGAGAGGCAGGGAGAAACTGGAGACAGATGACTGATGAGGAGGCTGTTGCAATAATCCAGGCTTGATCTGATGAAGACTTGAACTGGAATAGGGGTGGGGGGCCAACAAAACAAAGGACATGAAAGAAATTAGGAAGGATTATTCTATTGGATTAGGCTGATTGGAGAGGAGGGTTCTGGGAGATGGATGAGATTCAAACAAGGTGATTTGTTGGAAGTACTTCTAAAATGTCACTCTTTGTCTTTTCCACAGATATTTATGACTTCTCCAGTGTCATTACCTAACTCATTTACAACCTGAAGACTCACATCCACTTTATCCATCATGTGAGAATTCTGTCCCTATGTGTCTTCACAGATAGATTGGCCTGACCTTGTAAAGAAGTCTTTATATCATGATAACATGTAATTAATTTTTTTTAAACCAAGGCTTACAGAATCCCAGAACTCCCCAATTCAGACTTGCCCAAGAATTCCTAGAGAAGCTCAGAACTGGGAGCTAAGCATTAACTCAGTTTGTCTGACCAGAAGACAGATTGCCCTGCCCTGCGGGTGAACTCGGGCCATGTGACGGCTCAAAGCCTTATTCAGGAATCACTCCAGGGCTGTCCAAGTTGTCCTTGTATCATGGAGGAGGGTCATGTCTTCCAGAAATGAAGGCCATCCTGTCAGTAAAGAAATGGTTACTCTGTGCATAATTTGGTGGTAAATAAAGCCCTTACTAGAATTCTCTTTTGAAGTTCAATCAAGGTGTTGAGATGTGGGCATTAAATAGACCATACCATGTGTATACATGTGAGGCTGTTTTGGAAAATAGACAAAATAAGTGATAATGAAAAAGAACCATGGTTTGATTCAATCTGAGCAAAGAAAGGGAAACTCTGTTGCCTTTGATGAAACACTTTCTTCTGTGCGATGTGTAAGTAATAACGCGATGGTCACATGGTCACTGCTACTTTTGCCCAGAGAATAATTTCCCCACTAGCAACTATGACTATACTTTAAAGAACTTATACTTTAAGGATATTAAGCAGCTTAAGAGCTATGAGCAGCAGTTACTATTCAGCCTGGTGAGTCTCCCATAAACCTCCACACATATCTCCCACCATGGATCCTGGGCGCCAACTCTGTAAAAAAAACCCTGGCAGACCCTGCTCACACACCCAGTTCTCAACTACCTGCCTCGGCCCATTAGCTTCTCCTCTCTCCGTCCTGCTTTTGAGTGTTCAGGTGGTCCATTTTATTCTCACATTTCTGTCTTCCTCCCACAGGACTCAGTGCATAATGTTCCCTTCCAACTTTGACCTTGGTGCCTCTGGGTGACATTCTGATGCTCTATGCTGGCCATGCTTTCTCTTTTCATGAGGACTTTTAGTTATTCAAGGTTAAAATAACAGTAAGTTGCCCTCCTCCTGACTTAAATGTATGCTTCTGGCAAGGGCCTGGTGTTGAAGTCATTTGTTTGTTCATTCAACAAGTGTTTAGTGAGCACCTAATTATCAGGCCCTGGGCTAAACACTGACATATCGAAGTGAAAGTCATGTCCCTCAAGGAGCTCTCGGGCTGCAAGAGGCAGAAAATTACAGTACACAAGTGCACACCAGCCACAAGAATCCCTGGTGATTTGGGTAGGAATTTGCTGCCCTCAGTCCAATCCCAAAATAAAACACTTAAACTAAAGCCAATCCGAAGTACGAGAAGAGTAAAATCAGTCATTTTAGGGCACCAGGAGTGGTTTATATTCTGATTTAAAATTTCCTTTAGGAATAAAACAGTATTTCTAAATAAACACAAAAATAAACCTTGAACAATGTCCACTGTGACCAGTGACATTGAATGTCCACTGTGTCCACCTGCCATGTCCAGTGAAAACGCCTGACTGAGGAGGTCAGACCCCCGAGC
Organism: Plecotus auritus; assembly: GCF_963455305.1. Lineage (NCBI taxonomy): Eukaryota > Metazoa > Chordata > Mammalia > Chiroptera > Vespertilionidae > Plecotus > Plecotus auritus. The sequence continues at coordinate 156,247,264 of NC_137782.1, forward strand.
TAGAGCCATAAATGTCACCTGTCAGCCCTCTGTGGACACTCACCTGTCTGGACTCAGTTGGGAGAGACCCCAGAAAGGGCTCCAAAAGAATGAGCTACGAACGTTTTTTCTTCCACTCTCCCCCACCTCCCTCTGTCTTTGCACAATCGCTGCTTGTCTGCCTTTGAGGAACCCAGTAGTGGGTGGGTGTCAGGGCAGATGCAAAGGAAATAGTCCTGCCTTCCAGGGCTGCCCTGAAGTGAGATTCCAGGCACAGAGAAGGTGTGGAGGGGGAAAGAGGAGGCAGAGGCCACATAAAGCCTGTGTGTGCCTGTCACAGCCAAAGTGAACATGGGGGGCGGGGGGGCGGGCGTCTGGGCCCACAGCCTCATCTTTCACTCAGCTTAGGAGCCTGGCGAGGCATTTGGAGGGGTTAACTGAGGTGCCTGTTATGTAACCAAGGCCACCGCCTCTCAGGGAGTTCACAGCAAGATACCCGGGTGCTGTCAGGATCTGCTCTGTGGCGACTTCCAAATTAGGAAGCCTGGAAACCAGGAATGCAGGAGGAGAAAAAGGCAAGCCCCAAAGAGGGGGCTGGGCTCATCCAGCCCCTCAGCCAGGACAGGCAGGGCCACAGTTTCTCTCTCTGCCCCGCACTCTGATCACCCCCTTCTCCAGGATCAGGGAGACTCTTATTTCCTAAAACTCATTTGATTTAACTTCTGACCATGAGTACACGTACCTTTATTAAAAGTATCAGGAAAGGACATTAACAGCCTCATGAATTCTAACTCCATTCAGAGTCTATGATAGAAGGTGATTCTCTTTTAAGTCATCAGTGCCAATAAGCAAATTATAATTGGTTTGAATTTCATTCGGTGTCAGAGATCCAGGCTCAGGTAAAACAGTAGTCACCCCTTTATTCATGGGGGTTATGTTTTAAGAGCCCCAGTGGATGCCTGAAACCTTGGATAGTCCCAAACAAACCCTATATATACTCCTTTTCCCTATGCATACATACCTATGGTGAAGTTTAATTGATAAATTATGCATTGTGAGAGGTTAACAATAACGAATAATAAAGTAGAACAATCATAACAATACACTGTAATTAAAGTGATGTGACTGTGGTCTCTCTCTCTCTCTCTCTTTCTGCCAACTAGCAAGAATTTCTTTTTCCTTTTTCACGGTTTCACAGAAAGAAGATTCATTCTTGTAGATTTTAGTAACTTCAGCATGATACTTTTCTTTGTGAGAACTTTCACCTTTTCACTTAAAGAAAGCACTTTACAGCTTCTCTTTGTCATATCCGAATTGCCAGCATCACTACTCATGTGCTTTGGGCCATTAATAAGTAAAATAAGGTTACCTGAACACAAGCACTGTGATACCACCCAGTTGATCTGATAACCCAGATGTCTACTAAGTGACTAAGGGACAGGTGGCTTATAGAGAGTGGTGACAACTGGGCAAAGGAATGACCTAAGTTCTGGGCAGGATGCAGTGAGACGGTGTGAGATTTCATCATGCTACTAAGGACGGCATACAATTGAAAACTTATGAATTGTTTATTTCTGAAAATTCCCATGTAATGTTTTCAGACCCCAGTTGACCGTAAGTAACTGAAACCACAGAAAGCGAAACTGTGAATAAGAGAGGACTACTGTACTGGCCAGGGATGATCATTTGCAGTAGAATTTAAAATGGAATTTTGGTTCATGAATCACTTATTGGGTGGATCCACCAGGGTGGATCTCTTTATAACCTGTTGTCAGCAAGCTTTTTTGGCATCTCTTCCACATGGGAGGCTAAGAAGCCATGTTCGTCCAGTTACCACCTGCCACCCACTACTGTGTCACTCAACACAGGACAATCAGGAGGCCTACACTTGAGTCCTGGCTCTGCCTCTTCCACTCTAGAACAAGTTCTAGTCCTTGGTTTCACCTAATGGAGATAAAACATAATAACCAAAAACCCCTAAGAGCAGAAATAAAAAGTACATACACCCACAGCAAGGAGTTAGTTACTCTAGCATCGCAATATGGGAGAATCTGTATAAACTTACCACAGTGCTACAGGATAACCAAGTTATAGTACACAATTCCCAGCCATGTCACAGGAACCTAAGAATATTAGTTTCTGATGTTTCCCAACCCAGCAGCTGCTCAGTAAATTCACACAAAACCACCTGACATGCTTGGATGATGACTAGACTTCCTCTAATAGTTGTCGTGGCTTGGGAAGCAGACCCTGAGATGGAGGTTAGCGGGCCAAATGTTTATCTGGGAGTTTATTTTGGGAATGAACACCTGCTGAAGGGAGAGGAAGGAAGCAGGAGTGGCCAGAAAAGAAGTTTCTCAGCAGTGCTGGCCCGCGATGGCCTCAGTAGACCACTCGGTTCTCGAGTGGGAATGGCCCTTCAGATTATCACATGTTGTGCCAACATGGCCCAGTCTTCACAGCCCTGCACAGATTAATTGTACTTTATTCTCATTATATTTTACTTCCAATTGGAAAAACTGAGACACAAAGCAGTGGCAACCTGCCCAATATTGGAAGAGATAGGGCCAGAACTCAAGCCTAAACCTACTATCCTGTGTTGTGTGATGTGTTGAGCAGGAAGTTGGGGCAAGTGAATGAAGGGAAATCTGTGTGGCACAGAGTAGTGTCCACCACAAAGTGCCTTAGTCTTTCATTTTATCCTCTCATTCACTCAGGAAATATGTCATATGCTTACTTTCCTACAGGCACTGGTGGTTAAAAAATGAGTAAGGCACCATCCCTGTCCTCCATGAGCTCACATTTTCCTTCCTCCATTACGGTTACAGACTTATTTTTTTACGAAGTTTACTCAGAGGATCTATGAGTGATTCTTATTTTTTAGACGTTGTGTGTATTCCTCTCCCAGGATCTACATGTCCACATGCAGACTCTGAGTCAGTAGGTCTATAGTGGACCTGAGGTTCCATATCAGGAATGTAATGCTATTGCTCCTGGACCACTTTAAGGAGCAAAGATCTGCTCTTCAGAAGAAGTTTCTACTTTGGTCTCTTTAAGTCAATCCCAACACCTACTCTCCTCCTCGCTGAAACTTTAGTCTAGTTGTAGCAGGTCAGAGAGAGTCCATCCACTGGGAGTGTGGCATCATGGCTAAGAGTTTTTTGGGTGACAAGCTGACTTAGCCTTGAGTCCTTGTACATGAAATTTGGTCAATTTACTAAGCTTGCTAAACTTCAGGTTTTTCATCTGAGATGGGAATGATAATACCAGTGCCTACTTTATAGATTGTTGTGGACATTAAATGTGCAAATGTATGTAAATGTTTAGCACAGTTCCCTGCACACAGTAAGCACCCTGTAGATTATTAAAAACTAGAGGCCCGATGCACAAAAATCGTGCAAGAGTAGACCCTCGTGGCCCAGGCTTCCTCGGCCCTCGTGGCCCCGCCCCCCCACCCACTGGTCGTTCTGGAAGGTCGTTCCACCATACAGTCTAATTAGCATATTAGCTCTTTATTATATAGAATAATAAATACCAGTCTTTTTGGGGTGCTTACAAGATGTGGATCCTAGACCAATGGGTCTATCCACAGCTGAAGAGTGATTTGGATTCATTGGAGGAGTTGTACAGACATCTTCGAGGCCACAGGGTATTGTCAAAGAGAAAGGGTGTTTGATAATCTTGGTCCTGGCTCTTGCAAAGGGCCAGAATAGCTGCTGGTACCTGGATGTGTCTAGTGGATGCTCCTGAAGGGACCAATGCCATTGAAAATGATTGTTTAATGAGTGACCTTCTGTTGTCAGTACTTCTGAGAAACTATCTAGGACCGGATGGTGCCTCCTAGAAGCCCAGCCTGGCATGAACAGGCCTTCCTAAGTCCTATCTGTAGTTTCTAGGAGGATGCTAGATGTCCTTGCCTCCACTCAGACTGTCAGAAGTGGCTATGGCTTTCTGTCTGAGAAAAGTATTTAGTTCTAGAAAACCACCCTTGTTCTTGTGGATTCTGACTAATAACAGGAACTAGGCCATGAGCTGACCACTGAATTTGTCTCAAAATGGTAAGATTGAGAGAAGAGAGCACCACAGTGGAATCCATTCATTTTACTGGGCCTAGGTCAATGGGAAAATGAGGAAATTTCCCCAAATTAGTGTGCAGCTGATTCCCAATGCTATTGATGTGACTATCCTTCAATATGTTTAAATGCACTTTCTTTATTTTTTTTTAATAATTCTTTATTGTTGAAAGTATTACATATGCCCCCTCTTTCCCCCATTGACCCCCTCTAGTCTGCCTCCAACCCCTGTTTTTTTCTTCAGTACAACAGTTGCTGCTGATGCTGCTAAATTATGGTTTGTGTATGTGCACTCCCCCCCCCCCCCCCCACACACACACACACATGTGTAGGTGTCAAACCTAACATTTGGTGTATCTTCAAGCACATTGAGGCTAATCTTGGGGAGAATCCATGATGCAAGGAGCTGGTTGATGTTAATTCATAGGTTGCTTCTATTTTTGTCTCAGGAAGGAAATAAGCTGCCATGCAACACATTTTTGGGGTTTTATTTCTTGGGGAAAGTAGAAAATTGTCTGTGAGGCTGGCTCCACCCAGTAATTATTCTCAGAGTTTCAGGTATTAAAATTCACTATTTCTGTGAGTTTATATTAATGGCTTCTGTAAGCTAAAAAAATATTTTAAAAACATATTTTGCTTTCCCTCTGTAAGCAAGCAAACAGCAGCAGGAAGGGCCAAACTAAGGTAATTTATTTCAGAGTCTTTAAATGAGGAGAAAGGGTTTTGAAATTCATGGCCCATAACCTTAAGAAACAAGATTTAACACATTTAAGGACGCTGGACCCACAGGAGAGAAAAAACAGAGGGGCTCTGACCTCAGGGAGTGTGTGTTGTGTGTGTGTTGAGGGAGGGGCAGGACACAGATAAGGGAGGTTTTGACAAATAAGTTCATTGAAGAATTTTGTGTTCTGGTTAGGACATTAGGCAACAGGAGGAAATGTGCTGAAGAATAACACGGTCTGCCACCTACTTTGGTGGAGGGGCTGAGACAGACCTTCCTGAGAAAGCGTCACTGTCGCCTAGACCTGAGGATGAGAAGGAACCAGGGTGTGTTCTCTGTCTCTGGAAATGTAGTTAACGCTAATGAAAAGGGTGGAATAGATAATTTACCGCTTCCCTAGCCAAGGCAATTTTCCATCTCTTTCTCAGTGCCAGGGAACTAACATTTAAAGGTTTGTGCAGGAGTTTTCTTAATCCTAAGCCCTGGGAGATGGGGTGACCCCATCTTCAGAAGAATAAAACCATTCCAGAGGGTAAGAAACTTGGCCAGGGTTACGCAGAGAGTATAACAGCCTTGGTTGAGGAGTTTTGTGTCAGAAAAATACAAGCACTGATTGCTTTTATTTTTTTCAAATAATCAACACTATTTTGTATTTGTTTGTGAAGGGCACTGTGATAAGTGTTTTATATGAGGGGTAGGGTTTAAACATGTCAGGTAGGGCAATGGCATTCTAGGAAGAATGCATGAGCAAAGACATGGAGAAGGGAAGACTGAGGGCATATGCACAAACAGCCATGTTACTAGAAGGTAGCAGACATGAAGGGGAGGAAGGGGTAATTAGGAAGAAAAGGTAGCTAGGGGCATGTTGTGGGAAATCAGGCTGTAAGTGATGAGGAGCCGTAGATGGATTTTGAGTTGATTTCCATGGTTGCTCCCCTATTTGCTGATAGAATGTGCCCTTTCTCTCCTGTGCCCCTGGTACTTTGTGTAGTTTTGTAGGAGCATCTATAGCAGGGGTCCTCAAACTTTTTAAACAGGGGGCCAGTTCACTGTCCCTCAGACCGTTGGAGGGCCGGACTACAGTTTAAAAAAACAACTATGAACAAATTTCTATGTGCACTGCGGGCCCGGGACGAGTCGGCTGCTAAGCAGGACAGGCAGCGGCACCCGGCGGGCCGGATAAATGTCCTCGGCGGGCCGCATGTGGCCCGCGGGCCGTACTTTGAGGACGCCTGATCTATAGCCTTTATATGTTTTCTGGTATGCTTCTTTGCATGATCATAAGCCTTCTTGAGAGTAGTGCCTGGTGCAGAATAGGTTCTTATATGTTGGTTGAAGGAAGCAACATGCTGTTAACACAAATCTGGCTGCAGTGGATAGAATGAACAGAGGGGAGGCTGCCCAAAGGCACAGAGACCAGCAATGAGACAAAACATAAGAAAAGAAGTATGGACTGGATGGTGGTGGCATGAATTGAGAGAGGGAAGCCTATAGCCTGTGAGAGATTATCTGGAAGTTAATGTTGGTAAAACACAGCAACTGTGATTTGATGAGCGAGGTGGAAAGGAATGGGGTCAAGTGATTATCAAAGCCTCCTCAAAGAAGTGTTGCCAAAATAGGCAGAAAGGATTCTACTCAAGAGGAAGGGGACACTAACCAGGAAAATATGTGTCTTGCTCTGCTGCTTCTCCCAGCTAGAAATCTCAGTCACTCCCACCTTAAATCCTCAAATCATCACTACCCTTTAGGAGCATCTCAAAAGCCTCCACCTTCTACATGCCCATAAGATTCTCTAAGTATGATCACTCCCTTTCAACGCGTACAGCATTCTGCATCTCTCATTTGGCACATTATATTATACCTATTACTTTTCTGACCTCTCCCTAACAGAACATACACTCCCTTTTCTCTGTACTCAAGCAACTTTATTCATTTGAGTGGAACGAGACCTTCTGATCCAAATAGAAGAGGAAGAAGTCAAGAGTGATGCCAAGGTTTTTGCCTGAACAGTCACAGGGTGGAACTGCCATAAACTGAAATAGGAAAGATTGAGGGTAGAGCATGGCTGGTAGGAAAGATCATGAGGTCAGTTTTGGACAAGATATGTTGGACATATCTATCAGGCAATTCATTGGAGATGCTGAGTAGGCAGTTTGACATATGAATGAAATTCAGGAGAGAGATACAAGCTGCAGAAATACATTTGGAAATTGCCATCCTATAAAGAGCATTTAAAGTCTTGAGACTGGAGGAGATCATCAGTGATCTGTGTGAGACTAGGGGGGGGGGAAAACATCCAAGAATTTGGGACTAGACTCCTAGAGAATTGCTCTGGTCAAAGTTTGTGATTCCCAAAACTTTAGAAAGATATGATTCCAATGGCATCCTCTGGCTGAAAACCAAAGACCATTACTGAAAAACAATCGAAATTCTTCGCAAGAAGGTGAGTCAATTTAGAAGGCAGCCGAAGACTCAGGAGACCTTGCTAATGTAGATGAATGAGTTGAAAAGAATGCTAAGCTTTTGGTTCACATACTTTATTTCTCTGACTAGATACTTCTCTGAGGGTACAGGAAAGTGCCTTTATGGGGTAATAAAAGTTTGTAAACATTTGAAATTAATGAGACATTCCTAAGGGAAATGTAACAAAAAAGTTTTTCTGTGGAAAATGGAAAGAGGGGCTATAAAAATGATGAATGCTGGGAAACATGTTTAGAAACCTATAAGGGATATAAAGGTACCAATAAAGAGAACAGTACTATACTGAGAGATGAAATGTGGCAATAAAAATTTCTATTTGGGAAAGGAGAGAGTCTGTAATTCTATCATTTGGCAAAGGTTGGAGCCCTCTTTTGAGTTGTCAGAAAAAATGCTTAAATTACAATTTTTATAGTTTCCTTCAATGGAACTTTAGGAAAATGGCCAAATATGCATGATTGAATATGGATCAAATCTGATGGGCTTAGTTGTGTTCTATATAGGGACTTCAATCCTCAATTTGGCTCCGTCCTTAGGTTCTTGGGCCATCTTTCTTCCAGGGAAGATTTATTGAGTCTGACTCTGTGCCAGGTCGTGTGCAAGGTATCCAGCAGTCCTACTTCATTTCTCTAGGTCATTATTCTCCATGGCAATGCTTTATCCATCCTCCTCTCTCACAGCTAGTGACCTTTCTCCTCATCTCATTGAGAAAACAGGAGTTAGCAGAAGAGAACTTTCAGTTTGTACCAACGATAGCTACACCACTATACTCACTCTGCCCTCTAGTTACACTGAATTAATTGCCTGGACTCCTACCTGGGGCCAAACCCTCCACAGGAACACTAGATCCCTTCTCTTGTCAACTCAAGGACACGGCTCTAGCTATTCTTCTCTATCTCCTCTACTCTCTTTACTGGGATTTCCAACATCATCCAAATACTTCCCTTGATTTTGTGTGCACCTCCAGTTTCAATTTCTCTGAACTTCTTTGAATAATAATAAGAAGAAGAAATCTTCTGTAAAGAATTGTCTATATTTATAATTGCCACTTCCTCTTCTCTCATTCTTCCTTGAAACCTTCCAATCAGGCTTTCCTCTCCACAACTACTAAAACAGCTCTTGCCAAATTCAGTGACAATCTCCATGCAGCCTAGTCCATTGGTCATATCTCTGTTCTCATTATTTGAGACAGTTGATCACTTCTGTCTATTTGAAAAGGTTTCTTCACTTAGCCCCCAGTTCACCACTTCTCTTGGTTCCCCTTCCTATCTCAATGAATGTATCTTCTCAGTGTCCTTTGCTTAATAAGGTTCTTCTTCATAGTCCTGATCTCTGGGTACTGGAATTCACCAGGACTCAGTCCTGGGAATTCTTCTCTAAGTACAATCCTTCCTAAGGTTATCTTATACAGTCCCATGACTATAAATACTTCCTATCATAGTTCATAGGGAAGAGAAGACCTTGCATATTCAAATTAAAATCAATATATACTTAAAAAATAATGTAGCATAGTTTTATACCCTACCCTCATCTTTACTTTTACTTTATAAAAAATAATTTTTATTGATTTCAGAGAGGAAGGAAGAGGGAGAGACAGAAACATCAATGATGGGAGAGAACTGATTAGCTGCCTCCTGCATGCCCCACACTGGGGATTGAACCTGCAACCCAGGCATAAGTCCTGACTGGGAATTAAGCTGTGACCTCCTGGTTCATAGGTCTACCCTCTACCACTGAGCCACACTGTTAGGCCCTTACCCTCATCTTTATATGAGCAGACTGCACTGATGTTCAGAGAAGTAAAGTGACTTATTCAAGAACACACAGTTAATAAGTAGTAGAGTTAGAGCTTTCCAAAAAAGTCAACAAGTTTGATAACTATAAAGCCAGAATTCATTTGACTTCCTCAATATTAGCCACTTAAAAAAATCAGAGCATAGATTCCAGAGCTGAATGCTCCTCTTCTATTTCGATAACCTTTTCGAAGCAGTGTCAGAGGTCCTTACAGGGAGATGCTCCTTATATTTTTGCAGCTTGTTGGTCTATCTATATCAATATGCAAAAGCAGGCAGGATTTAAAGGCCAGAAGATGAACAGCCTGTCCACCTGTGTACACAGTCCAGTCTTTGGACAGGATAAGCTGTGATTAATTTAAATCAATAACTGAAAGCCAAAGCCCACCGCCACTCCACCCACCCCATCAAGGAAGATGATGAAATTCACAAAGGACACCTAAAACGGTCCATAAGAAATAGTCATAGTTGATGCCTGGGTCAACACTATCCACCTTTGGTTTAATTTACAAAAACTATGAGGGAGAAAGCCACGGGAGTCTCGACACACCCATCCTAACTATGAACTAATTTCTCCCAGACAATCAGGGAATCCTTTTCTAAGGAATTCAGTTCTTTGAACTTGACCTTGCTAAGTGACTCTAGAGTGAAGAAGAAAATGATTGCCAGATTGAAAGAGAATGCTTTTATTTTTGGCCAGACTCTGATCAGCAGAGAAACAAGATAACGACGCCTGTTGAGCGGAGCACCTCTGAGGAGTCTTCCCTCAACTGATAGCTGCAGAAACACGGAGTAGCCAGGTGGAGCAGCAAGACTGCTGGAGGCTTTGCAAGGCTCGTTTCCTGTAAATAATGTCACCACATTGTAAAAGTCCACTATGTCTTGGCTAACAGGGACCTGTGTTCTCACATGTCAACCCCTTCACTTCATAAATATGCCCTCAAGCTTAAAAAGTACTGGCCCTCGCATTATCACATTGATCCGTAAGGTAGGGTAGGCATCAGCATTTCCATTTTAAATGAGAAAATGAGCTCAGAAGATGTCCAATGACTCACCCAATGACACACACAGATAGTCTGTCTGTGAGAAGAATACTGAACCACAGTTGTATTCTCTGAGTTTGGTTGCTAACTGGCCATTACTAATCTTACAAAGCAGGACCTGAAGCTCACCAAGGTCAGATAACTTCCCATAGTCACCTAGGGAATAAGCACACAGGCTTCTGGTTATTTAGCAATGGCAAGGGGAGCAGTCATTGCTCATCGCATGGACATGTCTCCAGGGCAGCACCTGGTTCCTTCCTTCCTGTCCCAAATATCTCAGGGTCTTGCCCACCTGCTCTTTTCTACCACTATCACCTCGATCTTCCCACGTGGGTTCCACTGAAGGAAATGCCACAGAATCCTGGCATGCACACACACCCTTCTTCCCTTGACTCTGAGCACCAAAAAACCCTGTCAGTTTTCTGGGATTTTTTTAAAAAAATGTATATTTTTATTGATTTCAGAGAGGAAAGGAGAGGGAGAGAGAGAAATATCAATGATGAGAGAGTATCATTGATCGGCTGCCTCCTGCACGCCCCTCACTGGGGATGGAGCCTGCAACCTGGGCATGTGCCCTGACCGGAAATCAAACCGTGACCTCTTGGTTCATAGGTCGACGCTTAACCACTGAGCAGCACCGGCTGGGCTGTGGACTTCTGTTTTCAAATTTAATAACCATGGGGGAAAATAAGTTAATGATGTACCAAAGCTTCTAGGTACTAAACATGTTAAAATAGTGATAATCATTTTCCTAAAATAATAAGTCTGAGTGTTTAACCTAGGGCCTGGCCAACCAGGTGCTCAATCAATGGTAGATGGATGGTCTCAGCGTTGTTATAATTACTCATGGCCATTCAGCTAATTAGAAGCAGAACAGTCTTCAGCTCCTTGCATAGTGCTCTGACTATTGAAGTGGCTTCATGTGGTTGTGAGGCTTAAATTAAATCGCCCAGGTAACAGAGGTTGTGAACTTGGGGGAGAGGGGTGTGAAGCTAAAAAGACAGGGCAAATTACAGTTCTTCAGGAAGGGTCATCTAGGGAGGGTCATCTATGGAGGGTCATCTATGGAGGGTCATCTAGGGAGGGTCATCTAGGGAGGGTCATCTAGGGAGGGCTCCTGCATGGGTGCTGGGGAATGCAGGGCTCAGACGGAATGTGTGTTTTGTTTGGCTCTTTGACGGGAATAAAGAAGCTAAAGGATTTATTTGGCTGAAGAAGCAAAGATTGATGAGAGAGAGGGGCAGGAACTCTCCCCAGCACTGCCTGCTCTGCCAGTAGAGTACCAACTTTTTATCCTTTGGGTCCAGAGTGAAAGGAAGCTGATGGGGAGAGAGGAAGATTCGGGGAATCCGGAAGGGGATGGAGGCCTGGAGGGAAAGTTGTCTTCCTTAGCTTTGGACTGCTTCTAGACTAATTGCAGACTGGCCAAGAAATCGCCTGACTCCCCCCACCACGCTCTCCTCCCCGCTCGCCCTGCGCACTGCCCCCACGCCCACACATTTATTTCTATCTCTGTCCCAGGCGCCCAGAGCACCGTGAGTCCATGTGGCCCTCAGCTCCTCCCAACAAGCCTTTTCCAAGACTCCCCCTCTAGAGGGAGGACACCCCGCCCTCCCCGGCTGGCCATGTGGAGTCTGTCTTTTTCCTCCCATCTCTTTACACTTGTGTATTTGGTGTTTGACGCAGGGGCTGACCTCACATGTAAGACCAGTGACTTACAGCACATGCTTCATCTCCTGGTCTTTCTATTAGAGGGCTTGATTTAGAAGATGAATGTTTATAATGTGACTCAAGGAATTCCACCCTCCTCTGGAAACCTGTGGGGGAGAGAATCCTCGTGGACAAAAAAGGGCTGTCTTCTGGGCTCCGGCCAAATGTTTGGACTTGTTTTAAAACGCCTTTGCGCTCACCTTTTACTGTTTATTATAAACTCACTACTTTGCCTTAGTCCCTAGTCGGTTCCGAAGGGAGTGGTGACAAAGAAGTAAACACCTCATTTGTTTTCATGGACAAACCAATTGCAGTGATGATGTGCTAATTTCATATTACATGACTTCTGGACCAAGCACCTTAAAAGGCTGAGCAGCTCTCCTCTTAAACATCACATTGAGGCTGGGGGTGGGGAGCGAATCTGAAAGACAACTCAGATGGAAGGGCTGGGGGTACCCAGTAGAAGAGCAACTTTTGTCGTGGACAACAGCTCAGCCTTGTCTGCCTCCTGCGGTCCTTGGGAGGTGGTTTGGCGGGATAGGATGGCACAGGATTTGTTGTCCGTCCTGGTCCAATCACTTGGGGAAGTGACTGACGTAACCACTCTGAACCTCTTTGTCCTTATCTGCAAGTGGGAATAATGACGATGATGATGGCCTAGAGCTATTGCAAGGAAACCTAGAATTGTGAAAAACCTCCTGCTGCGTTTTCCTTTGACATATTTCTTGCCATCCTGGGGAGAAGGGCATTATGTAAGAGAATTTCTGTCAGATAGGAAGGGGAATGGAAACTCCAGGAAGGAGTCTAAGAAAATAACTTAAAGGGAATCCTAGAGAGGAGAGGGTTCCCTGGGAAGATTGAGAAAATGTTAAGCTTCGTTAAAAGAATTCCTGCATTAAACATGACATCTTTTAAGTGATGGATTGGAAAAGGCAAAATGCTAGCATAATGACCAGGAGTAGGGCATAGATTTTCTCCAAAATTGAGTTGACACAGGTGAATTCATAGGTTTTCTAGGGCCTAAAGATGATTGTACCAATCCCAAGTGAAGTGTCCCACTCAATGGCTGTGGACTAGACCTGATCTAGTTGTGGGGGAGAGGAAGTCATGTTAGGAAGGCCAAGTAGTGATGTCTAACTAGTTGTTCAAAGACCAGTGAGCTGCTGCACAATGGAGCCAGCAGGTAGAGGCCACCAATACCCAAAACCAGACCATTCAAGGAGATCAGAACTGGAACCAGCAGCAAACAATGAGTTTCATCAACCATGAAATGTAGCCACAGATATTAGATAGGTGCCAGAGAGATAGACCTAGTCAAACACGTTGGGTCAGATAGCCAGCTGGGGACCTTCTTCCCATCACTATGAGGCCACTAGGCTTTCCTCTTCAGGCAGATGCCAACCTGGTTGGCGGAGGGGGGGGAGCCTAACTAATTAACCATTTTCCTAAAGATGTCTAAGTTATTCTAAAGAATGAACTTTAAAAGACTATTTAAATCCAAACACCCCCATAAATGGAAAGTTTTCTCTCACCTGTCCACCTCTACCTGCTGGCCCAGTAGGATGGGGACTTATGAGGATTAGAAATAAAAAGGCCCAACAGACTTGTACACTCTTATATTTAACCCTAAATTTAATAGCACCACAGATAGGAGACACACAATACATGTGAGTTCTCTTCAGTACTCACCCCCAAGCCCCTGCCTTCTCTCTGAGGTTGGACGGTCTGTTCAGTGTTACCTTGTCTCTGGATCTATTTTTGTTCATCCGTTTATGTTGTTCATTATATCCCACAAATGAGTGAGATCATGTGATATTTATCTTTCTCTGACTGGCTTATTTCGCTTAGCATAATGCTCTCCAGGTCCATCCATGCCGTTGCAAATGGTAAAACTTTCTTCTTTTTTATAGCAGCGTAGTATTCCATTGAGTAGATGTACCACAGTTTTTTAATCCACTCGTCTGCTGATGGGCACTTAGGCTGTTATAAATCTTAGCTATGGTAAATTGTGCTGCTACGAACATAGGGGTGCGTATGTCCTTTCTGATTGGTGTTTCTGGTTTCTTGGGATATAAGATACATTTCTTAACTAAAGTTACTTTCAATGGAGCTCCTCATTCCTGGTATAGCAAATGCAACCAGTACAGATTAGGAAGAAGTTTGTATGTTTTTATTGGTCACAAGCTGATTTTATTTGTTACAACACTGAAGGAAAAATGGAAATATTTGCTTACACTTCAGTTCATCTATTTCTTATACTGACCATAATTCAGACTTTTCTTTCCTGCTACCCTAGACATACAAGGGGAGTGATGACATAGCAGTGTCCCCTTTTGCAGGGTGATGACATTTTCACCATGTGGTGCTCCTCACCTCTCTCCTTCCTAGTGCTCCAGACTTAGGGTCACCCACCTTGGCCAAATGCCAATTAATTTTGGCTACTGTCCCTTTCTGACTTTATCCCAGATTTCTCCTAGCTTATTTGGCAGCCATCTTCATTGAATCGGCACAAATACCCTCCGTGAAACATATTTTCTCTATCTTGCAGATAAAGAAACAATGCAACAACAGAATTAGGATATTTCTAAATATATCTAGCTCATAAAAATGATGAGAAGCTTAGTATGAGCCCCAAATCCTTGCTAAAATACAATTCTTAGAGGAGGCCTGAGAGCCACAAACCCCAATCTGGGAGTTGAAGGCAGATGTCAGAGTGGCCTGCCCTGGCCTCTCTGGTCACGGACTTCCAGGAATCTGGCTGAGGGTGGAGAAAAGAAATATATCTGCCCACTCTCTCATTTCTCCTCCAGAAATTTCCCCAGATCACCAGCCAGGGCCAGCAAAGGACCCATGTTTAGATGTCTGACCCTCATCTGAGTAAGAAAGACACACATGGGTTCCTTTTCAGAAAACAGAATCGCTACTCTTTTTCCTGCCATCAACACAGAAGGTGAGGATTGGGGTTTTCAAGGAACTCCCCAAACCCAAAGTAAATCACAGACCTGCAACACCGCTTAGAGTCTGTCAACCCTCAGTTCCCCCCAGGTCTGAGTTCTGTCTCCAGCTGCGTCTGAAGGGGGAGGGGTGGAGACCTGACAGCGATACCGATGGGTATAGTGTGGCTGCTTTTTCTTTAGACCAGGGTTGTTGAGAGCTTTAACCATTTTAGTGTCATATTTAGTAATTCAAAGCCAAATTTTGACTTCTTCAAATCTGCTTCACTAGAAATTCATTAAGTAAGAGGGAACATGGAAGTGATAATATACCATATCACTCTGAAGTGACCAGGGAGCAGCGTAATTGATGGTTTTTAAACTTGTCCTGCCCGTACCCCCAAAAGGAATATTATAGGGAAGTCCAATACATACAATGGCTCTGGGTGGACTAGAAGGCTGACAGGAGCCCTGCCCTCTGTTCTCACTCTTTCTGCCCCTCACACACATCCCTGGGGCATCCCTTCGGAGCCCCATGGGCCCACAGAGTATGGATTGAAATCACTGCATATATACAGAATGTGAATGAGCAAACCACACATGAAGAATTAGTACTAAGGGCTCCCATAGGTGTCATGCTTGTATTTTGGGGAATTATGATTCATCAACCAAATAAGAACTTACTGCCATTTCTTTAAGGGCATTTTAGCCCAGGAATGCTGTGCACACAGAATCGATTTAGTGCATGCCATTTAAATTTTTTAAAATTTATTTATTGATTTTAGAGAGGGAGAGAAAGAGAGAGCAAGAAGAACATCGATTTGTTGTTCCATTCATTTGTGCATTCATTGCTTGCTTCTTGTATGTGCCCTGACCAGGGATCGAACCCAAAACCTTGGTGTATCAGGGCACTGCTCCAAACAACTGAGATACCCAGGCAAGGCCCACAATGGCCATTTTAAATGTTAGTAATTACTGTCCCTTTGCTTTGGTTCCACTTAAATTCAAATTAGATACATTTTTATAGACCCAGACATAGAATTAGATTTAACAGGAGTTATTAAAATGTCCAAAACACAGAGGTATCTCAGGGAACTCCCAATACAGATAATATGAAAAGACACAAATATTTATAAAGTGAAATAACAATTAAAAAGTAAGTAACAATTCAAGCCCTAGCTGGTTTTGCTCAGTGGATAGAGCGCCGGCCTGCAGACTGAAGGGCCATAGGTTTGATTCTAGTCAAGGGCACATGCCCAGGTTGCAAGCTCCATCCCCGGTAGGGGAGCATGTAGGAGGCAGCCAATCAATGATTCTCATCATTGATGTTTCTATCTCTCTCTCTCCCTCTCCCTTCCTCTCTGAAATTAAAAAAAAAAAAAGTAAGTAACAATTGAATACAAGTGAAGAGACATTGCAGGAGAATATGTGATTAAAGACCAGAGCCACCATCCAGGAACTAATTGCTATAAAGACTCAATACTAAGATTGCCTTGTATGACAGTGGCATCCTAACTTCAGTATCTAGAAAAACAAAGCTCCAGGTTTGCTGTTTGGTCACTTCTCACCCAGGATGCTGACTTAGTTCTGGGTATCTATTTTAAGGAGTGTGGTCCAAGAGTAATGAGTGGGCTTTGATGTGAAATCATGTTCCGTGCAGAAGCATTGATGGAGGTGCCACTGTTTTGCCTGGAGAAGGTTGGACATTAGTATTATCCTTACTTCCCCGGGGATGTTCATGTAAAAGAATATGGCCCATCTCTCTACAACCCTTCTTCCCCTTCATCCTTCCTAGTCAGCTTTCCTGTAGGGTTGGCACCAGGGGGTGCCATTTCACAGACTACAAAGTAAAAGGTGTCCCTTAGATCTGTGCAATTCAGTGGCCTCGTCACTGTCATTATGAAAAGAAATTCAATGTTTAACATGTGGCTCTAAAAGGTAGATAAAAATAAAAAGAACAGAAGACAAGGGGAATGAAATTCTGGTCTAGGGCAGTAGTCGGCAAACTCATTAGTCAACAGAGCCAAATATCAACAGTACAACGGTTGAAATTTCTTTTAAGAGCCAAATTTTTTAAACTTAAACTTCTTCTAACGCCACTTCTTCAAAATAGACTCACCCAGGCCGTGGTATTTTGTGGAAGAGCCACACTCAAGGGGCCAAAGAATCGCATGTGGCTCGCGAGCCGCAGTTTGCTGACCACGGGTCTAGGATAAAGACATTGTAACATTGGGAGAAAATAGATGGAAATATTTAGAAAAGGATCAGATAGAGGAAGTCCATGCTTATAAGATCAGTAGTAATAAGTTAATTGTGCCTTTGTGATGTGACTGGCCTTGTGGCATTTTTTTCCCCAAGTATTCTCTTTTTTAATCATCACTACAATCCTTCCAGATAGGAACTACAGTTATCTTTATTTCATAGAGGAAGAAACTGCAGCTTGGGGAAATTGCTTTGTTTTCCTAAGATCACACAGAGAACCATAAAAGAGCTGGCATTCGAGCTCAGGTCTCTGATTCCAGAACGCAAACTCTTAACCTTTATGCCACATTGACTCTCAACAATGAGTTGTAAAATTTCGTCTTTCTTAGTGTGTTCATCTGCTCAATTGTAGCTAAACTTGATCAACAAATAAAATTAGATCTTGACCTTGTACATCAAAGACTAACATCATTTCTGAGGAACAAGGGTAGGTGAGCTGGATTTGCCTGGCTCTCAACGCTCACCGATACGGATATCTAGGACTCAGGGGTGAACCCACACACCTGGGCTCCAGATGGGGCAAGCTGTCTCACAAACAGCATCTGCCTCCAGATCGCTTCAGGCACCCAGTGCACAAAAGATGTGCAAAGGCTTATGCTGGATATTTTGCTATTGTCGTTTCTCAAACGCCCTCTCCAAAAATAACAACTTAGGGAGGCAAGATGTGGCCTTGTAGGATATTTCAGAGCCGCCGGTGGGAGCTGATGGGAGGTGAAGGGAGCAGAGCCCATCAGAGCACACACGATGCCCACTGTCACTTTGGAAACACACACTCTTAGCTGTGTGTGCACCCCACAGCTGCAGTTCCCCCGCACCTAGTGCTGTGTCTGCCCCAAAGACCACGGGGAGGGCCCCACCGAGGCTCCGTTAGTGCTAAAACAGATGTTCCTCCAGCACACACATCTTAGGTGGCCACTTTCATGGGGTGGAAAAGGATAATCTAAACCTTCCTGTTCTTGCCAAAATAACCATGTGTAGGTCTTTGTTCTGCAAGTCTCTGGAACACACAGATAGATTTCCAAGCAGTGGGAACCTCCTGTCCCATTCGGTCTTTGGACAAACTCTTGTTCTGCCTATTTCACCCCAGTTTCCTGAAACTCTGGCTGTAGGGCTCTCGTGGCTGGAGCCTGGGAGAGTCTCTTTTGTAAGGAGACTTCTCACAGCCAAAGCCATCAAGGCCGGCAGTGAGGGGCACGGGGCTTCGTGCCAATGACAGCAGTGACAGGTATTGCCTTGGCTTCCCCAGCTGAGAGGTCACCCCCAGGCAGTGACCTTCTTGTCTCGTCCAGCTCCTTCCCAGGGAGGAGGGTGGTAGAATCACTGCGTGTGGGCTGCAGTTGGCACGGGCTGGCTGGGGGAGGATGGCAGAGGACTGACCT
This sequence comes from Plecotus auritus, assembly GCF_963455305.1. Lineage (NCBI taxonomy): Eukaryota > Metazoa > Chordata > Mammalia > Chiroptera > Vespertilionidae > Plecotus > Plecotus auritus. Next base: position 156,265,635 of record NC_137782.1, read on the forward strand.
ATTGCTGACTTAAATGCTTGGGGATTCTTTTGCTCCTTGATAGAGAAACAAGCTGTAGAGCAAGGAAACTAATCCTCCAAAGCAATCCAAACATGGAAGCCAACATTTTATATTCAGACCTTTTCTCTCTCTCTCTCTCTCTTTTTCATTTTCCATGAATTTGGGGCATTTTCAGCAGAGAGAGAAAATGGATTAAGATGGATTTAGGAAAGTGAGAAGTAAGGTAGAGAGTCGTGTACAGAGGCAATGAGAATGTAAAGGGAAGAATGGACTTGCAGCAAGAATTTGCAAATTTGGGCTTTCTCTCTGTGCCTGTGTGGCACTAAGCAAGTTGCTTTTCAGCTCTAAGACCTGAGTCTTTAAGGTCCCTTTTAGCTATAAGATTAAGACCTAGGAGTTCTTGCCAAAACCGGTTTGGCTCAGTGGATAGAGCGTCAGCCTGCGGACTGAAAGGTCCCAGGTTCGATTCCGGTCAAGGGCATGTAACTTGGTTGCGGGCACATCCCCAGTAGGAGGTGTTGCAAGAGGCAGCTGATCGATGTTTCTCTCTCATCGATGTTTCTGACTATCTATCCCTCTTCCTTCCTCTCTGCAAAAAATCAATAAAATATATTTAAAAAAAAAAAAGACCTAGGAGTTCTTGGTTATAGAAACAGAATTCTTCCAAGACCATAACTATTCCCATAATTAAGAACTATTTATTAAGTAATCAGTGTGTGGTTTCCTGAAGATAAGTCATAGTCCTTATAGGCTAGATAGCTGTGACATGGACCAACAACTATGCAGGTGAGAGTCTAAAAGTTCAACGAATTCATAAAACGAATTAATAATACAAATATTATGAATTTAATAAGCCAAAATAAGAAAGTAGGGCTGTAGGGCTCCCGTGGCTGGAGCCTATGAGAGTCCCTTTGGTAAGGGGACCATGAGTGAACTGGGGCCCGTGGAGCTACATTTTCCGGCAGGGGAAAGCCAGCTCCTGACTTTAACATGGCACCTTCTAGTTCGATTGCTCAAGAGGCTAAGGCATAGGGACTCTCTAGCCTGGGGCACATCCCAAGGGTCTGCATGGCAGAGCTGTTTCATTGCCATTTGCAACAGACATGAAGGGGTGATGGACTGAACAGAAAGAGCCCTTCCAAGGTTAACTATCACAAATGCTCAAATACAACGCTATACAGCCATCCTCACTGGAGTGGGATGCCTTTTATAGATGCCTTGGTCACCCTGGGGAGACTAAGAATGTTTAAGTAACTCAACCATCACTCAGGAGGGGAATCAGGATTTAAACGCAGGCTGCCTGCCTCCAGAGCAAACAGCTTTAACCGCCAGTCTACAGTGCGTGCTTCAGCATTCTGCCACGCTGAGCAACAGTGGCTGTCAATCCTGACAAAGGGACATCATCAACACGTCCCTTGAGTGGTTCTCAAGACAGGCTGCGTATTCAGGTCACCCAGAGAGCTTTGTAAAAATGATTCATGCCAGGCTCACCTTCAGTTTCCAGTATTCTTTGTTTGAAACAAGGTCTGGGCATCTGTAGTCCTTAAATGCTCTCTCCAGCTGATTCTCAATGCAGTCAGATGTCCATGATGAAAAATGTCAGACTCCAAATAAATCAAACTCAGGTCTAGGATTGCCTTCGTTAGATGTATCCATGGCAGATTTGAGCTAATTTTTTGGGCAGTGGCTTGTAGAAGTGGATACAAATCCTAGCATCCTATAAGGCAGCAATCTTCAACCTTTTTCATCTCATGGCACACATATACTAATTACTAAATTTCTGCGGCACACCAAAAAATATATATTTTTTGCTAATCTGACAAAAAATATAGGTATGATTTTGATTCATTCACACCAGATGACTATTGTTGTGTTGGCTGTTGTTATTTTTTAATTTGACAATCTAAGGGAAAGTAGGTCAGTGCCCCTGACTAAATAGTCAGATATTGCTTGTTTTACAAATGCTTGTGGCACACCAGTTGAAAATCACTGCTCTAAGGGTAGACGAAGGTCTGGAGCCATGAGAACTCTGGTCTTGGCGAAAATTCCCCGCATGCCACAGGCCTCCATTGGAGAACTCACCCAAAGAATAGAATTGGGAATTCATTCTGGCTGCAAATACTTACACAGATGTTTGTTTCGAGAAGATAAATGTAATCATTTAACTTCTTATTAGTGGGTGAACTCTTTGTCCCTCTTCTCTGGTTTCCAGGATCAGAGATTTCCCCCTAAATCCCATGGACGTGGAGTGAGTTACCTAATGGTGACTAAGGGGAGGGAATATGCATGTGAAGCCCAGGACCTTCCTCCCTCCCTTAGCATTAGGAGCCACACCCCCCACCCCCCTCCCCAGAAACGTCAAATTATGCTGTGCTCCATCACATCCTGCAGGGCCCCTAGTTGGGGAAGCTTACGTTCGATAAGACTACCCATAAGTATGGGTAACTATGCCATAGATCTTAGCTGTTCTCATGAACTAAGATGAAATCTTGGCCACCCTTTGCCTTATTCCTTCATCTTAAATATTCCATCTTTAAAATAGTTCAGAACTTGGATAAGGGAAGGATAGGTGATATGTATTGACTTCCTAAATAAATTCTATCAGTTCCCTTTAAAATGTTATTTTCCCCCAGCTGATTCTGCACATAATGAAGAAAAAACAAACAAGCATATACTACAAATTCCCTACTCATACCGTCCCACAATCTTATATAATAAAAGCGTAATATGCTAAGTGTCTGACGGCTCAACCAGTTTCTATGACACTCACTGACCACCGGGGGACAGACGCTCTGACCAGTATGTTAGATTGCTGCTGGGGTCTGGCCAATTGGGACTGGGCGAGAGGGCCGGACACGTTCTGGAGCCCTCCCGTGACCCTTCCCCAGCCGGCTGGCCCCCATCAGTATGGATCACTGGACAGACCGAGGGACCCCACCCATGCACGAATTCATGCCCCAGGCCTCTAGTCATAATATAACCTCACTATAATGCATTAGCTTTTTCTTAAAATAGTAATAACCATTTGTTATCCAAATGTCCCTACCCACAATTGGCAACCAGAAATTTAGGATTAATTGCAAAAGCTATACAGAGATTTTGGGTCTCTCCCCCAAGAGCTCCCATGAATATCACCAAGATGAGTATAACTTCAGGTTTTGGTGCTCCTGCCACCTCAGGGATGATGCCTTCTTTTCCAACAAGAGGCCAAGAGAAAAGGCTTTCGGACCTTCCAGAGCATGTATGACATGAAAAGCTCATTCTAGCAAAGGGGACCAGACCCCTGTCATCTGACACTACCAAGATGCTCTTCCCTTGGTGCAAAGGGATCAGGAGGAGGACCAGCAGATAACCTTCAGCCTAAATAAGTAATAACGCTGCTCTGGAAGCTCTTGGAAGCATGCCTGGTTTCCAAGAGGAATTCCACGGGGCACGTGTCCCCCTTGGACTCCATCCAAAGAAGTAAGTTATCAGAAGGACCTCATTATAACACGGGCCCCAGGGACAGTGTTCATCGGTAGCCAGCCAGTGACTCACCACTACCTGCAGTCAAGCCCCCGTTACTTACTGAGCAGCAAGGCACTCTGTCACTTGCCTATTCCCTATAGCTAGCTTCTGGCTTGTTCACAGGGCCACCCTAGGGGGTCTGACAAAATGTTTGAAATGCCAAATCCAGAGGATTTTCTCATGATCTGTTGTTTTCTGTGACCAGCACCTCTGCTTCATGTCGTGCTCCTGGCTCGTTGAAGTTGCTGAAGCCAAGAGGATTCTGTTAATGGACTCAGGCCTCCCATAGGGGTCCCAGCAGCGTAAGGGAGAGCCCATTTGGCCCGGCTCAGGTGGCAAGAGGCCTTCAGAATCTGCCTGGAGGCTCACACTGGCTGTAGGTGGAAAACCTTCTTGGCCCCTTCCACCAGGGTAAGTGATTTCATGACAGTTTGCAAAGCACCAACTTCAACAGAGAGATGCGCACAGGGCAGGGATTTAGGCCCCGGAACAAGGGCCTGAGCACAGCTTATTTTTTCTATGATATCTGACCAAGAACAACCGAAGTAAGAATTTTCCTTTTGTTCCTCTGGACTTTGGCATTGTTTACTTTCTTTTTATTATTCTGAACAGCACTTAGAGCCTTGGCAGTGTTTCTGCCCTAAAATCTTGTCCGACGTTTATTTTTCAGCTGTTTCAAATCATATCTGCTAGAGTGAGTGCTTCGCCTGGGCGCATCACGTTACCTCCGAAGAAATCAAGTTCACCCTTTAAATGACAATATTGATTGTGTACAGCTTTAGGTTTTCTGCACTTAAGCTGCGGGCTTCATTTCCAAATCTGTTTTCCCTCATCCCAAAGGAACTGCGGGAGAACTTTCCCCTCTCCCCGCGTCTGGGTAATGACCTAACACCGTGGTTTGCACTAGCCCTTCGTTATGTCAGATTTTCACTGCATGTGAAGTAATTCTTCGTCAATGGTGGTATCGTAAACTAAGTTTTGAGGCAATGAGGTTTTACACCTGTGCTTAAATTCCAAAAAATTATACAAGCTTTTTAAATTTTCAAAGTTTAGCCGGCTGATGTGGCTCTGCAGTTAAGCATTAACCCAGGAACTAAGAGGTTGCTGGTTCAATTCCCAGTCAGGGCACATGCCCAGTAGTAGGCAGCCAATCAATGATGTTTCTCTCTCACCCATGTTTCTACCTCTCTATCCCTCTCCCTTCCTCTTTCTTTAAAAAATCAATAAAAAACATATTTAAAAAAAAATTTTTTTTGCAAAGTCTAATTGAGTCTTCTTTAAAAAGGAACCCCAAGGTGTCATTATTATGCCCCTGTCCCCATGGTGGGACATGTATGGGAGAGCATAGACTTGACGTTGGGCCCTTCTGGAGTGCGGACAGAATATCATCACAGGAAAAGGAGCTCTTCAACCCTGTGGGATTGGTGCACCGCAGCTGAACTTAGCAGGCAGTTTGTTGACACCTGGGAAAAGTCAGCATGTGAGAGGTGGCGTAAGGCTTAGGAGGCCACAGGCTAGAGCTGGCTGCCTGACTGGATCCCACGCACAGCTCTAGTGGCTTCAATAGTGACCCCCAAAGATACGTGCTCTTCCTAAGCCCAGGAACCTTTGAATGTGACCTTATTTGGGAAAAGGTTTTTGCAGATGTAAATACATTAAGGATCTCTGAGATGAGGTCATCCTGGATTACCAGTGGGCCCTTTATCCCAGGGCAAGTTCCTGATAGGGGACAGGAGAGAAGAGTCAGACACAGAAGGGGAGACGGCCCCATGAAGGCAGAGGCAGAGGTGGGAGTGGTGCTGCCGCAGGCCCAGGAACACCCAGAGCCACCAGAAGCGGGAAGAGGCAGGAGGGACCCTCCCTTAGAGCTTTGGAGAGAGTGCGGCCCCGCTGACACCTTGACTTTAGGCGTTTGGACCAGAAACTGTGAGAAAAAGAATTTCTGTTGTCTTCAGCCACCCAGTTTGTGGTGATTTGTTCCAGCAGCCCCAGGAAACTAATACATCACTTACCAGCCGAGTGACCTTGGACAAGTTATTTAACCTCCATAAATCAGTTCCCTCAAAGGAAAGCCCTTCCCCATGGCTGCTGTGGGGATGAAATGCCTTAGCGCAGGTTAGAACAGCGCCTGTACTCGGTGCGCTCTGTACAGGAGTTTTTCCCGATCATGGCAGCAAGCAGATGCAATGGAGCTGAGGTTTCAATCCACTACGTGCTGGTTGGAAGAGTCACCATCTGAGAAACGAGAAGACTCTGGGAGAACATGCTTCAGCTGAGCTCAGTGCCTCCACTATGTTTCCCAAACAGCGAAAGAAGATGAAGCAGGAGGAGGGTTCCCTGCAAGAGCCATTATTTACATGCCTCCCCACCTGACTGGCGTGGAAGACGTGACTTCTGGAGGCTGATGCACGGAGACGGTCAAGCACACTCAGGGCACACTGTGTGCAGGTTTTCTCGAATCGCCTGCTCTCCATGAGCTTCGAGCAGCCTGCCTGGGAAGTTTTGAGGACCCCACCCCAGCGGTGAGGGGCTGCTCCTATTGGCCTGGAGATGGAGCTACATGGCCTGCAGGGAGGGGATTTGCTGGCAAGCTGTGGGGAGGGTGCTGAGAAGGGTGCACTTCTGGCCTCAACTCCCCTTCCTGCTCTCAGGATCACAGTTCTGTTTTGCTGTGAATCCGGGTATCTTAGTCCATTTGGGCTGCTGTAACAGAATACCACAACCTACGTAGCTTATAAACAACAGGCATTTACTTCTCACAGTTCTGGAGGCTGGAAAGTCCAAGATGAAGGCCCTGGCAGATTTGGTGCCTGGGGAAGCCCACCGTTTTTTTTAGCTGTAACCTCACAGGCAGAAGGGGTGAGGGAGCTCTCTGGGGACTCTTTTATTTTTTGTTCCTATTTATTTATTTATTTATTTATTTATTTATGTATTTATTTATTTTTCATTTTTACTTTTGTTTTGTTTTTTTGGGGGGGGTCTCTTTTATAAGAGCACTAATCTCATTCCTGAGGCCTCTGCCCTCATGACCTACTATGCTCCCAAAGGTCCCACCTCCTGATACCAGCACCTTAGAGGATAGGATTTCAACATATGAATTTGGGGGAAACACAAACATTCAGACCCTAATACCCAGGAAGGCACAATTCTCCCTACAGTGCCCTCTAAGAAAAAAATCAGAGATGTAAAGCCCCCTGTGAATGAAGACTCGGAAGATTTTAGACCACAGAAGGGCTCTACAAATCATTTCAATGAACATTCCCTTTTTATAGAGAAGGAACATGAGGCTTAGCCAGGCACAGCAGCTGACCCTGTGCACACGGGACCTGGTGGCAGAGGCAGCTCTGTCCCAGGGCCCTCACTCTAGGGGTGTGTGTTCTAGTAAGTAGACCTGGATGGGAAAGATCTGGGGGGCCAGGCAAGGGTTAGGACTTGTACATTTATTACTTCTAACCCTGGGACTTGGTCTGAGCATCACCCTAACCCAGCATTAGTTCTGTCATGGAATGAGCCAATTCTCATCTCTTCCAGCTTCTTCCTGACTTTCTAGGGCCTGCAGAACACAAGCTGGGTATGGATAAGTGAGCACGTGAAATTCAGAGCTGGGCTTTGTATCCCTGAGCCTGTTTTTCTAAAAACAACAATAGCAATAATAATTGGGGAAATTGGAGTATTTATGCATATTATAGCATCTGATATATAGTGGATCTGAGATATATACATTGGCTATTGTTATTTTTATTAGTATTAGTCTGACCACTCACTATGACTTTGCTTTGGTCAAACACTCCACTACGAAATGAATAATAATAACCGTTTACTGGAGTAGAAATTATGAGCATGAGCTCAGCAACCAGACTGCCAGCATTCAAATCCCAGTTCTATTCTAACAAACAGTATGACCTTAGATACAGTGTTTGAATTTCCTATGCCTCTGTTTTTACATTTATAAAATCAAAATGACAAATGTATGTGCCTTATAGAGCTGTTGTAAGAATTAAGTCAGTTCATGCACATAAAGCTCTTAGAACAGTAACTTGGCATGTAGTACGGGCTCAATTAAGTGTTCATCACTATATTACGTGTCGTTACCCCACAGGGTGGTGATGAGAACCCAATGGGATAATGTATTTAGCAGCAAACAGTGTATTCAGCTAGCAGTCATCACCACCATCACCCTCAAATGACTGGGTCTTTGGTCCGCCCTTATACTTGTTTGATAGTTAAAGCTCATTGAGCAGTATGTTAAAGAAGTAGTCTGCAAAGGGTGTATACTTAGACTAAGACCGAGCTGGAAGCCAGGTGTTCACGAGTCTTTTTAGGGCAGCTTCTACCTTGCTGCTGGTAAGTCATGTAAGGTGAGACTGATGCTCTGGAGTGACCTGTGAATGGAGGACCCTCAGAGAAAGGTTGTTTGGTCCCCAGAGTTCCCCTTTTCTGGAATTGGTCCCAATGCACAGAGCTTGTTCTCCAATGGCCATGTCTGTGTAAATGGCACCGTCGCCTGGCCACAGCTGACCAGCTCTGTGGTGAGCCCCATCCCAGTCCCCAGGAGTTTTTAAACGGGATCTAAGGAAATAGGATCAGCCCATCTCTGTTGGCGTAGCTGTGCAGTGAGTGTGAGGTGGGGAGGCTTTGGCAGCCAAATCACCTGCCCGTCTGCGGTAGGAGAGAATGAAACTGATGTGCAGAAAAAAACAATGTGGACACATGGGAGGGGCCCGAGAACATTTGAATCCATGGGACTCCGTTGCATCCCTGCCCTTCCCAAGTAATGTGAGAGAGCCTGTATCCTCCCAATATACCCCCTGTTTTGCCTATATTATATTTGTTATTTGGAACCGAAAGAATCTTCCTCTCCTTTTTAGAAACAGCCTAAGAATTTCCTGTTCTGCAAAAATTCTCCTGACCTCCTCCCCCACCAAGCCTAGTCTGTGCCCTTAGTCTGTGCAACACTCACCCCCACCCCATGTTACTTCCTAGTCCCCTGCAATGCTAAGCTTCTTGATGACAGTGTCTGGGTCTTATTTGTCCCAAATTCCCATCACTCGACTTAGTGCCGGGGCCCAATCACAGTCTGGCTTTGTTTTAAAATGAATATGCAAATGATATAGAATTTAAAACAGCAGCTGATTGACAGGTCAGATTACCTCTACCATCTTTTCCAAACTAGAGATTCTGTAATGTGATCCAGGGTTATTTGCAAAGGGAGATTCTACAGGGGTTCAATGAATAATTCCAGAACTTCAAAGGTTTGTAGTCTCAGTTTCATATTCAAATTTTACTTCCATATCTATGTCTTTCCTCTTCCTTGACATGGGTGAGTCTCTAGCACCACTCATTGTTTGGAGTCATGAATGACTAGCATCGCTCGGGTTCAGAAGTGGGATCAGAAGAGATGAAGAAGGGAGAGAGACCTCGCAAATGAGAGGTGACTCTATGAAGAGCTAAGAGGAAGCTCAGACATGACACATGCGTGAGAGAGGAATCTCCAGAAGGAGAAATGACTTAATTATAAGAGTGAAACTCAGAGGGAGAGGAGTTGGTCCTGCGGGAACCTCATCGGAGGGGTCAGCGCAGTGGAACTGCTAAGTTGATGGAAGCTGTACGATGTTAGATTGCTCTGTTCCTGGCAGCCGAAAACATTACTTTCATTTCCCCAAGTGCTTAGCTTGGCCCCGGAGAATGCTCTGGCGGAAGAGAACCTGCTGCAAAGGGGCGCGGGTGACTAAGTCTGCTTCCTTCATGGAGAGACGTGGGGCTTTGGGCGATTTCTTTGAAGTCCCTTGTCTAGAGGCTTCTAAAGATTGTGTAGTGGCATCTGGTCTTTAATCCTAGACATCAAACTCCTTGATTTTTGTCCTGGACCATCTGTTTCTCAAATTTCCCTGGAACCCTTCCTTCATGACAAGTAGGGATAGAAATATTGCGGTTTCATTCTTTTTGGTTTTGCCTTCTCATCCCAGTCATAGCATTAGAAAGGGAGAACTTACTTGTCTGACGAAGCCCTGGAATACCAGACACAGAGCTGTGACCTTGGCATCTGCAGCACAAAGCAGTGACCTTGGCATCTGCACCACAAAGTGGTGACCTTGGCATCTGCAGCACAAAGTGGTGACCTTGACATCTGCAGCACAAAGTGGTGACCTTGACATCTGCAGCACACAGCGGTGACCTTGGCATCTGCACCACACAGTGGTGTCCTTGGCATCTGCAGCACACAGTGGTGACCTTGGCATCTGCACCACACAGTGGTGACCTTGGCATCTGCACCACACAGTGGTGACCTTGGCATCTGCACCACACAGTGGTGACCTTGGCATCTGCACCACACAGTGGTGACCTTGGCATCTGCACCACACAGTGGTGACCTTGGCATCTGCACCACACAGTGGTGTCCTTGGCATCTGCACCACACAGTGGTGACCTTGGCATCTGCACCACACAGTGGTAACCTTGGCATCTGCACCACAAAGTGGTGACCTTGGCATCTGCAGCACACAGCAGTGACCTTGGCATCTGCACACAGTGGTGACCTTGGCATCTGCACCACACAGTGGTGACCTTGGCATCTGCACCACAAAGTGGTGACCTTGGCATCTGCACCACACAGTGGTGACCTTGGCATCTGCACCACACCTTCAGCAGGTCAGATGCCTTTTGCCTTAACTACCCTTCCGGGCAAAATGGTGGCTCTTACTCTCTAGTAGGATGTGAGAGGCACTGAATGACGTCTTGTGGCCATTCAATGTCTGTGCCCAGCACACCGTTAATGTTGTCAGTGGGAATTAGGCTTTTCCACAGGATTGGGACGAAAGAATTCCAAGGACCCACGCACGGGAAATGGTGATGTGGCAAGATGATCTATTTATGGTGGCTGCTCCTGCCCCTGGGCTTCCACTGCCCCATCTCCCTCTGTCCCACCAGGGAAAAAGTCCAACCGTGTCTTCAGCAAGGCCAAGGCAAAGGCCAGTGCCCATGAGATTCTGCTTCATAGCCCTTTGGAGCCCTCACAGTCTGCTGCAGGCCACCTAGTGAGAGAGGGAGAGAGAGCTCTTTGTCTCTTAGAATTATAACCAGGAGCTTTTTCAAAATAACCAGTTAGCTTCCCAAGTTTTCTCGGGCTTCTGATGGGTCCAATGATCCTTTTGCCAGGTTAGGCTGACAGGCCTCTGGGGTCAAGCACCTTCCCCTGAGCTATTTTGACTTTATTGTGCATGTCCTTACCTCCCCCTGTTTCCCCCAGCCCCTCCCCCCACACAATCTGGTACCCAAGGGGGGAGAGAGGGGTGTTAATCCTCTTGGAGGGACAATGCTATGGTCCCCTGGGTTTGAAGTTGTAGCTTCCTAGTGAAGCTGTAGCTTCCTGGTGAAGCAAACATGCTCCCCAGTTTTATTAAGCTCAGTAATGTCTGATTCCTCTTGCTCTCTTCCTGTTAACAACCTAACTAACCACGGTAACATTTGTGCTTACTCTGGGATCTGACTGCCTGTGTTTAAATTCTAGCTGTTCCTAGGCAAAGGCCTGACAAGTAAAGCTGCCTTTTTGGAATATTGATTTTAAGTTGTTTATTGGAAAACAAAAGACTCCGAGAACTTTCACCCTTCCCCTTCCCGCCTAAGAGATTCAGCTCCAGAAAAGGAACCTCAGGATGCCAGCTTAGCCTCATTTGAAGTAAGTGCGGTAAATAAGAGGACTCTAGCTGCCTGTTGGCTAGATACCCCGTGTCCCATTGTTTCTGGGTTGCCTAGCAAGAATTTGCCTCCATGCATGTTCCCCTTTTCCTGAACTACCTGTAAATCACCATTCTCATTTCTGAAATCGAATACCCCATTCCCCACCTCTCTCCTTTGTCCAAAATGTCTTATATTCCCAATGTTGCTTCACCTTCTTTGGAATTTTCATGCTTGTGTGAATTCCTCATGCACCTGTATTAACATTTGATTTTTTCCTGTTAACCTGTCATGCCCAGCCTGGAGAACTTTGAAAGTGGGAGGGAAAACATTAATTTTTTTTAGCCCCCATGCCAGTTATCTAACCTGTCAGACCCAGTCTCCTATCCTATAAAGTGGGATCATGATAACACCTACCTCCCAGAGGCATTGTGAGGATTAAATGAGAAAAACCATGGACAAGCACTTCACCCAATGTCTGGCATTCCGTAGACTCTCCTGAACATTAGTTATTGTTATTTATGTGGTGGTAGTATTTCCAGTAATAAAGTGGGAGAACATTCTGCACAGGCCAGAGAACTTGCAGCAGACCTTTTCTTGACTTCATCCCACTCCAAAGGATTTGGTGTTGCCATACAGGGCACATGAAGATCAGAAATGGCTGTTTCCAAACTCGTGAATTTTTTAGGGATTTTTTCTCCATTGTGTTTCATGGGCTTGCCCTCAGTTTCCAGTGCCCATGGTCATTCCAAACCAGCCATGAGCTGAAGGAACATTGCGCTATGGTAAGCCTAGCACCACCCTGATCCAAGCTTCTCTAATTCTGCAAACCCCGGTGGTAGGTGAGACGATTGATGTAGTTTCCCTATCAAACACTAGCTGGGCATGGTACACGCCCTCAGTTCCAGGAGCTGCAGAGACCACTCTGGTCATCAGAATGATGGTTGTAGCCCAGCTGGCGTGGCTCACTGGTGAGCATTAACCTATGAACCAGGAGGTCAGGGTTCGATTCCCAGTCAGGGTGCATGCCTGGTTGTGGGCTCAATCCCCAGAGGGGACATGCAGGAGGCAGCCAATCAATGATTCTCTCTCAACATTGATGTTTCTATCTCTCCCTTTCCCTTCCTCTCTGAAATCAATAAAAACATATATTTTTTTTAAAAAAAGAATGATGGTTGTAATAACTATCCTTCTGGACAAAATGGCAGCTCTGTCATTGAAAGAGGGGAGTAGATGGACTTTCTTTTCCTCTCTGAGACCACTATTTATTGTAGGAGAATTCAGAATATGATGACAAAGAACAAGTTTATAGAGGCACCATGAGTTTGTATAAATAGAATGAAGTCATATCTGGGAAAGGTACACTAGAGAAAATTGAACTTCAAATGTCTAACTTTACAGTCCATACTCAGCCAAAAGTCCCATTGAATTAAAGCACAGACTGCATCGCTATGTACACAAAATGCCTTTCAAGTTCTTCCATAAATTTAGAGAAAAAGGAATAGTCTGCTTAGAGCTACTATGGCAAACATTCCTTACTGTGGATTTATAGGCATTGGTACAAGCGGTCCCCAAGCACCCTTTTTAATTTTTTTAAAAATTATAAATAAAAAAGAACAGACTCTACCTTCACAACTTCTACCCCAGAACTTGCAGTCTCCAAGCACAAGGGACAGAGTTCTGGGAAAAAAGGAAGGCTGAATTCCAGGCCTCTGATAGCCAAGTTCTAGTCTGGCTGCACCTGGACTCCATTTTAAATCCACATATTTCTGCTTTGAAACTTACATATGATTTAACATCTTGGATACCTTATGTTTTTGTTTTGAATGTTTTTATTGACTTTAAAGAGAGAGAGAAAGGGAGATGGGGAGAGACAAAGAGAGAGAGAAACATGGACCAGCTCCCTCCTACATGACCCCTAGTGGGGATTGAACCCGAAATCCTGGCATGTGCTCTGACCAGGAATTGAACTGGTAACTTGGGCGCATGGGACAAGACTCAACCAACTGAGCCACCCCAGCCAGAGCTTGGATGTTTTATGTTGAATTTGTTGAAATTTGTTCACAGTACTTTCAGGTTTTTATCAACATGGTTTTTATTTCTTAATTTTCTTTTCCAAATCAGTGAGAGAATCAAGTTGAATAAGCAATAATATGTCACCCATTTAATAGAAAAAATCTGGACTGTAACTTTCTCTTGGTACTGGCCATCGTTATGTGTGTTGAAATTAACCACTTCCTACATAGAAACCATAGAAACCAGTTATGATACAGCTACACAATGGAGTACCATGGAGCCCCTAGAAGTGATAGTTTTGAAAACCTATTCATGACATGAGATAATGTTCTGGATATGATGTTAATTGAAAATGCAGGGGCAGTGCCCTTAGCGGTCCTGGATCTGTCTCTTGCTTCAACAGTGTTTGGACGTAACAGACCCCAGGGACGCCCCTTCTTCCAGCCTCTGACCACCCTCCTGCTTCTTATCCTGTCACCACCTTCAGAACCACCTCCGGGACCAGCCAACACACTGTATTTTTTTTTTTCTACCTTAATTCCTTATTGCCCAACAACCATGAGCTTCCAAATTCATCAGAATTATTCCACCGAGGTGGAGGCTGCGGTCAACTGACTGGCCAACCTGCGCCTGTGGGCCTCCCACACCTACCTCTCTCGGGGCTTCTATATGGACCTTGACGATGTGGCCATGGAGGGCGCAGGCCACTTCTTCTGGGAGTTGGAGCAGAAGAAGCGTGAGGGCGCTGAGTGTCGCTTAAAGTTGCAAAACCAGCCTGGTGGCCTCCTTCTCTCCAGGTCGCGCTGAAGCCTCCCAAGATGAGTGGGCAAAACTCAGGGCGCATGGAAGCCGCCCTGGCCTTGGAGAGGAACCTGAACCAGGCCCTCCTGGAGCTGCAGGCCCTAGTTCTACCCACAGACCCTCAGCTCTGGGACTTCCTGCAGAACCACTTCCTGGGTGAGGAGGTGAAACTCATCAGGAAGATGGACGACACCTGACTCACCTCTGCAGGCTGCCGGCCCCCAGGCTGGGCTGGGCGAGTATGTCTTTGAAAGGCTCATCCTCAAGCATGAGTATGAGCATTTGGAGCCCAGAGGCCCTTGAGAGGCCCCTCTGCATCCCCTGGTGTCTGGCTTTTACCTGAGCCTCTTTCTCCCTGAAATCACTAGCCATCCTTTAACCACCCTGAGCCCTCTCCCATGCATTGGACCAAATGAAACAATAAAGCTTTTTGCAGCAATGAAGAAGAAGAAGAAGAAGAAGAAGAAGAAGAAGAAGAAGAAGAAGAAGAAGAAGAAGAAGAAGAAGAAGAAGAAGAAGAAGAAATAAAAGAAAATGTAGGATAAAAGGCTTACAAATAGCACGATCATAGTTATATAAAAACTTACATAAATCCATTTAAACTAAACTGGAGGAAATAGAACTGTAGTTATCAGAGGCTTCTGAGTTATACATAATTTTGGATTTAAACAATGCTTTTCGGTACGTTCCATAGTTTTAGGAGGATGTATTATTTTTATATTCATTTTTTTAAAAAACCACAACAAAGTTCCTAAAAATAAATCACAACGTAAAAGAAGTCTGTTCAGAGAGATTAACTTGCCCAAGGTCACGCAGCTGCCACGCAGAGGAGCCAGGACCAAAACCCCGTTCTTTCAACTCTAATCCCAACGTCTCCTTCCCCATACCACAGTGTCTCTGAAAACAGTTAACTTGTGATCGACACATCATTGACGTCTGAGTGGTTAGAGAACAAACCATTTGTGAAATGTGCTAGAGTTTACTACTACTTTGATCAGACTCAAGAATACTAGCTAGCTTTGGGGTACTGGTCAATTTTCCGAGTCCTACAAGTTGCTGACACCCCCATTTAGAGCCCTGAAGTATGCTACACTCCCTGCAGGGTATCACCCGCACTGGACTGAAACTCCCTCAACACAGAGAACCATGCGGAGCCAGTACAGAACGTGACCTGGAAAGGTTGTTTATTCCAACAATTTCCAAATTGAACTGAACAGCAAAATTACCAGGATGATTTTCTAAAAATACAGATCCAGCCCTGGCCGGTGTGAATCAGTGGTAGAGCGTTGGTTTGATTCCTGATCAAAGCATATACCTCGGTTGCAGGTCAATCCCAGACCCCAGTGGGAGCTCCAGCAGGAGGCAACGATCCATCACTGTGTCTCTCTCAGATCAATGTTTCTCTCCACCCTGCCCCCCCCCCCTCTTCCTTCCTTCCACTCTCTGTAGAAATCAATGGGGGGAAAATTCTCGGACAAGGATTAATAAAAAATAAAAATAAATGAAATTACAGCTCCAGGTCCCACTCGAGAGATCCTATTTTAGTAAGTCTGTGTTGGAGCCCTGGCCTCTGTATTTCTAAAAGCACTTAGGATAGGCCCATCTTTAAACCATTGTAGCCAGTGGTAGAAATGTATCTGGTGTGATCCCTGTATGCACAGTGAGTTGCAGGTGGTGATTCCACTATTGAAGGTTAGAAAAACTCCCCCTCAGAAAGAAAGAAAGAGCCCTAACCGGTTTGGCTTGGTGAATAGAGCGTCGGCCTGCGGACTCAAGGGTCCCAGGTTTGATTCCAGTCAAGGGCATGTACCTTGGTTGTGGGCACATACCCAGTAGGGAGTATGCAGGAGGCAGCTGATCGATGTTTCTCTCTCATCGATGTTTCTAACTCTCTAGCCCTCTCCCTTCCTCTCTGTAAAAAATCAATAAAATATATTTGAAAAAAAAAATAAAGAAAAAAGAACAACTCCCCTCAAAATCAGGATTCATTTAGAACTTGTGTGTCCTAGCCACTGAGTCCGTAACACCCTTGGTTCATCCACTCAATGGCTAATGCTGCCTGTATTGGTTATCTATTGCTGCTTAACAAATGAACCGCCAAATTTAGTGCCTTCAAACAACAAATATTTATTATCTTATCATTTCTGTTTATCAAGAAGGTAGATAGTTTCACTGAAAGTCTCTGGGTCCAGGTGTCTCTGAGGTTGCAGGCCAGCTGTGGGCCAGGGCTGCGCTCTGATCAGAATGCCAGAGAGGGCACCAAAGGTGGAGGGTGTCCGCTACCATGGTCATGTACACAGTTGTTGGCAGACTCTGTTCTTCTCCACCAGCCTAACTCACAACATGGCAGCTGACTCCCACAGAAAGAGTGGTCAGAGATAGGAGAGAGAAAGGGAGAGGGAAGAGAGAGAGAAGAAAAGACGAGAGAGAGAGAGAGAGAGAGAGAGAGAGAATACACTCAAGCTGGAAGCCACATCTTTTTATGGTCTAATCTCTGAAGTGACATCCCATCACTTTTCTATTTGTTAGATGCAAGTTAATAAGTTCAGCACACAACCTTGGGGAGGGAATTCCCCAAGGATGTAAATAGCAGGATGCCATCTTACAGGATACTTGCTGCACTGCCCTAGGCAAACAGCGAGTTGAAATTCTACACCAAATCACCTTCACCTGTATCCTCCCATTTCTACGTGGTAAGTAGGCAGAGGAGGGGCTGGAGCGAACGTTGCCTATTGATGGTAATGAAATCAATAGGCCCAAAGCAGAAGGAAAAGGAGCCTTTGAGCTTAGTGTAGGTCAGTGCCTGAATTTTCACATGCACAGCAGGAGCCATGAGTGTCACCCTCGGTATCAATAGAGAGACTTCATTAGTTACTCACTGGATTTGTCCTTTAAAGGAGCGCACCTTTCAAGGGACCTTGGGAACTATTACTTTCAACTGTGGCCCTAACTTGTGAAACGATACTCAATTCTCCTGGAAAACACTTGAACTTCATATCCTGACCTCAAATGCAACTTGCTCTGGGGCTAAGATAACTAAATTTTCCATCCTCTTTGGGAGATAGACAACAAATATTGAGAAAAAAAAATCCTATATAATAGAGAGAGAATATGCAAATTGACCATCACACCACCACAAAGATGGTGGCACCCATAGCCACAAGATGGCTGCACCTAGTGCCCTCAGCCCTGCCGGAGTCCCCCAATCCTTTCAGCCCCGCTCGGGGGGGAGGGGGGCAGGTGGCAGGTGTGCAGTGTGGCCGGACCCACCCTCAGCCCCCCAGCTGCCTAGAGCCAGCCCAAGGCGCAGGCAAGCCTTGGATGTCAGCTGCCCAGCTGCCTAGGGCTGGCCCAAGGCACAGGCAAGCCTCGGATGGTGGCTGCCCAGCCACTCAGGGCAACCCGAGGCTCAGGTAACCAGGGCCAGCCGAGGCTTGTGCTGCTGGCAGTGGCAGCAGCAGAGGTGTGATGGGGGTGTCGCCTTCCCCTGATCACCGGGTTGCCTCCTGCCCCTGAGGGCTCCTGGACTGTGAGAGGGGGCAGGCTGGGCAGAGGGACCCCCCCCCCTCCAGTGCATGAATTTTCATGCACCAGGCCTCTAGTATCTATATAATACATATACATAATATATTTGTATACACACACATATATCTGTATACATACTCCACATGCACTTCACTGGGACGACCTGGGGCATCTCAGCTCACCCCAACTCAGTCTTGGTAGCAGAGCCTTCTAGTCATGTGGACAAAGCCAGACATCCAGGCATAACCAGTTTACCCACTACAGCTGCATGGAAAGTTAATTCCAACTTGCCATCTGGTTGCCAGCTGACACCACTGCTACCAGCATTTTCCAGCATCTCAACTTGCTATTGAGTCAGAGCCACAAAGAATGAAAGCAGCGAACGCAGCTGCACCATGGCTGCTCTTAGGATGGGGTGCTTTCTGTCTCTCCGGGTGAAATCACCAGTGAGGAGGGAGTCCCCATTGTCATTTCAGCTGCCAAGACATTCCATGCTGACAAACTGTGAAAGGGAAGTTGCTAATGATATGAAATCCCTTTTATGGCGAGAGGTAGGCCAAGGCCACCAGGCGAGCCAGCCATGTTTTTCCTATGCTGTCTGACCACTAGCAGAAGTTCTGAACGACCATGGCTGACCCCTGTATTCATGGAAGATGGGAGAAGGCCCGGCCAGTCCTTAAACGATGCCCAAGGACACTGGGAACATGGGCATGATTCCATAATCCAGGATCCCCTCCCCACCAAATGCCTCAAAATTTTAGAAGGGAGTGTAAGTTCACTAGATTCGGAGGAAACTCGAAGGGGAAATACTTTTTGTAGATCACCTAGGGCAAGTAAAAGTAATTCCCAAGGTACCTGTTTGAGGTGTGGAAAGTCCCATAAACATGGCTATCCCACTGGAGCCTGTCTCCACCCCTAATTCAAGCCAGCTGATGGCCTGTGGATTTGCACAAAGGACTCACCAGGGAGGCATTTGTGGTGCAACGGAGACACCCCCGCTTTGGGCCAGAGAACCTGCGACCATGTTTCACTTCGGTTATGTGCTGGCTGTGTGACCTTGTATAAAACCCCAGAGCTTTCTGGATTTCATATCCTTATCTATTTTTTTTAATTTAATAAATCTTTATTGTTCAGATTATTACAATTGTTTCTCTTTTTTCCCCCAGAGCTCCCCTCCACCCGGTTCCCACCCCACCCTCTGCCCTTACCCCCTCCCACTGTCCTCATCCATAGGTGTACGATTTTTGTCCAGTCTCTTCCCGCACCTCCCACACCCCTTTCCCCCCGAGAATTGTCAGTCCACTCCCTTTCTATGCCCCTGATTCTATTATATTCACCAGTTTATTCTGTTCATCAGATTTTTTTTATTCACTTGATTTTTAGATTCACTTGTTGATAGATATGTATTTGTTGTTCATAAATTTTATCTTTACCTTTTTCTTCTTCTTCCTCTTCTTAAGGAATACCTCTCAGCATTTCATATAATACTGGTTTGGTGGTGATGAACTCCTTTAGCTTTTTCTTATCTGTGAAGTTCTTTATCTGACCTTCAATTCTGAATGATAGCTTTGCTGGGTAGAGTAATCTTGGTTGTAAGTTCTTGCTATTCATCACTTTGAATATTTCTTGCCACTGCCGTCTGGCCTGCATAGTTTCTGTTGAAAAATCAGCTGACAGTCGTATGGGTGCTCCCTTGTAGGTAACTAACTGTTTTTTTCTTGCGGCTTTTAATATCCTCTCTTTGTCTTTTGCTCTTGGCATTTTAATTATGATGTGTCTTGGTGTGGTCCTTTTTGGATTCCTTTTGTTTGGGGTTCTCCGCACTTCCTGGACTTGTAAGTCTATTTCTTTTACCAGGTGGGGCAAGTTTTCAGTCATTATTTCTTCAAATAGGTTTTCAGTATCTTGCTCTCTCTCTTCTTCTGGCACCCCCATAATTTGGATGTTAGTATGCTTGAAGTTGTCCCAGAGGCTCCTTGCACTATCTTCATATTTTTGAATTCTTTTTTCTTTTTGCTTTTCCAGTTGAGTGCTTTTTGCTTCTTTGTATTTCAAATCTTTTGACTTGACTCTTGCAATCCTCTAATCTGCTGTTAGATCTCTGTATAATATTTTTTTATTTCAGTCAGTGTATACTTAATTTCTAGTTGGTCCTTTTTCATATCCTAGAGGGTCTCGCTAAATTTATTGGCCTTTTCTAGAAAATTCTTGCAAAACCTTATAACCATGGTTTTAAACTCTATATCCAGTCATTTGCTTTCCTCCATTTCTTTCATTTGTGATCTGTTTCTTTGTCTCTGCATTTTGGCTGCTTCCCTGAGTTGATAGAGTGGCTTTGTGTGCTAGGTATCCTATAGGGCCCAGTGGCTCAGCCTCCCCAGTTACCTGAGGTGGACACTCTTGGTGCACCCCTTTGTGGGCTGTGTGCACAGTCTTGTTGTAGTTAAGCTTTGATTGTTGTTGGTATCACTGGGAGGAATTGACCTCCAGGCCAATTGGCTGTGAGGATCAGCTGTGTCTACACTGGGAGAACTTCTGTGCTGGAGACACCCTTATGAGACAAGACTTGCAAGAACCTCTGTGCTCAGCTTGGAAGGGGCGGAGTCTCAGGGCTGAGCAGACAGCATGGGTTTCCCATCAGCCATGCCCGAATAGGCCTCTGTGTCTCAGTGTCCTGTGGTAATCACTGCAAGCACCTCTGAGAGAAAGCCACCCTCGAGTTCCACCCGCTGCCAGACAGTCCACTTTCTCCCCAAATGAGTCTGGGCTTCCAGAGTCTTGCCCAGAACTGGAGTTCAGTGCAGTCAGGAGCTTTGTCTCCCTCCCGCTTGAGAAAGCCAGCCACGTACTCAGTTGCCCGCCCTCTCCGCATGCGCGTCTCGGTACCTCTGCCTTCCGCAGTTCCTCTGAGTCTCAGTGTGCTTTTCTCTTTCCTGACAGTCCAGTTTCACCCCGTATGAGTCTGGGTCCCCAGAGTCTTGCCCGGAACTGGAGTTCAGTGCAGTCAGGAGCTTTTATCTCCCTCCCGCTTGAGAAAGCCAGCTGTGCACTCAGTTGCCAGTCCTCTCTGCGCGCGCGTCTCAGTACTTCTGCCTCCTGCAGCTCCTCTGAGTCTCAGTGTACTTTATTCTTTCCTTCTAGTTGTAGAATTTCCACTCAGCCAGCCTTCCTGTGGTTCTGGATGATATCCGTTTTGTCTTTTAGTTTTAGTTTTGAAATTGTTGTGCGAGGCAGCAGTTTAGGTGTTTACCTATGCTGCCATCTTGGTTTCTCTCTCAATCCATATTCTTATCTATTTATTATTAACTATACCATGATTGTTGTGAAAATAACTGAATATTTAAATAATGTCACTAGACATAGAAATATTAAAATAATGTCACTATTAAAAAATATTTTTTTACCATTTTGTCCCTTTGACAGAAACTCCACCATCAGAAGTGTGACTCTTTGGGATAAGGCTCTATTCTCTAGGACCCTCTTTTTTTTTTTAATTAACTTATTTTTTATTTAAGTATAGTTGGTATACAATACTATATTGAACATACTAGTTTCAGGTGTACAATATAGTGATTTGACATTTTTATACCTTACAATGTGATCACCCCACTAATTCTAGTAATCACCTGTCACTGTGCAAATGTATCACAATATTAGGGGCTATATTTTCCTTCACCATTTTTACTCCTCCCTTTATCGCCCCACCCCTCTGGCAACCATCCCTTTGGTCTCTGTTTTGATGAGTCTGTTCTTGTTTTATTTGTTCCTTTGTTTTGCCCTCTTTTTAAAGCAAATGCCATTGCAAAAAGGTAACACGGAATCTGTGAGTGATGAGTCAATAGATTTCATTTTCCCAGCAAACAGGTATCTGAAGGTACTGAAGGAATGGGGGTGTGAGAGACGGGACTTGGGCGGAGCATGGAGGCTGTCTTCTAAGAACAGGAATTCGGTTATGCATCTCGCCTAAGGTGAAACCAGAGGCTGGGGAATGCAGGGGCATTGCTAGGAGAGGGAAGGGGACCCTCAAGGTGGGGAGGCCACTTGATTAGAGTCTGATATTTGAGTTAGCCCAGCCTCCAGCCACATTGAATGGTAAGTTCTGGCTTGCTGTTCACTGATGTTTCCCCACAGCTTATTACAGTGCTCGCCATGCGATAGTTGCTCATCAATGTCGTAGAATCAAACTGTGTTTTTGCAGATTTCACCCTTTTGCCTAGGGTCAGCCATCACTAAGCTGATTCACCTGAGCTTTGGGGGCAACTCTCCTTGACACACTTCCCTCCCTGACGCCCTGACCGCTGGCCTTTTTCTCTGACAGCCCCACACCTCTGAGGCCTCCCACCCTGCCAGCAGCTTCCTGAATACACCAGAAGTCCTGGGCACAGGTTGCATAGTATGGCCCCTCCCACCGACAGGTCAATCCCTATAATCATTTAGGACTCAGAATCCGAACAGGCACTGGTTCCAGGCCTGACACACAGAGGTCGGTGAAGTTCCTGAGGCAGGTGCCTGGCCCAGGGACAAGCAACACTGTCATCAGGGCCCAAGGAGCTAGCAGGCCCCTGGACCAGGGGCTGGTGTGACTCAATGAGTGCACACATAGGCCTCCTGGTACCTTTGGGTTCCAGCTCCTCTCTGACCAGTTTTATGAGTCTTCTCTATAAAAAGAAATCAACAGTACAGCTCTTGGGTCATTAGAGGGCAGATATAGATTCTGAGAAAAACAAAAAAAGAATTTTTTTGTTTGTTTCTCCGGTAACCAGGAAGCAGAATTCAGGGGCCAAGAAAGTCAGAAAGTGTCCAGTAATGAAGTGTCCAATGGGCTTCCACCTGATTAAAATAGCAGCTCACATTTCCCTTGTTATCCTGAGCAGTCAGCATAGATGTTTAAAGTGCTCGACGCCTGAACCTCAGAGGACCCCCGCCCTGTTTTGCCGACACAAATGCAAAGGCTTTTGAGGGGAGTGGGAGGCAATAAGCCCACTGGTAAGATGAGTGAGATTCCTCTCTGAGAAAACTTTCTCCTCATCAGGGTTTCCCCCTCAGACTCGGTATTACCATCCCGTCCCTCCTTCCTCTCTAGGAAAATGTGAATGAAAAACTGGCTGAGTAGCTCAGGCCCTGGCTGGGTAGCTCAGTTGGTTAGAACACTCTCTTGATACAACACCAAGGTTGCAAGTTCAACCCCCCAGTCAGGGCACATACAAGAATCACTTCGTGCCAATAAGTGCATAAATAAGTGAGCAACAAATCAATGGTTTTCTCTCTCCCCACTTACCTCCCTCTCTCTCTCTCTCATCAATTAAAAAATAAGCTATTCACTACTTATCCCTCCAAAGCATGTTTTGTTTTAAAAAATTAATAAAAAATGAATCACTAATGAGCCAAGGTGTAGGGGTGCAGTGGGGAATTTTGTTACATCAAGGAAGTCTCCCTGGAGTCTCTCAGACTCAGCACAGAAGCAGCCCACATGCATACACACACACATACCACCTAAACCTGCTACACAGCATCCTATATAATAAAAGGCTAATGTGCACATAGACCAAACGATGGAATGACCGGTCACTAGGATGCTCACTGACCACCAGGGGGCAGACGCTCAATGCGGGAGCTGCCCCCTGGTGGTCAGTGTGCTCCCACAGGGGGAGCTCCGCTCAGCCAGAAGCTGGGCTCACGGCTAGCGAGCACAGCGGCGGCAGTGGGAGCCTCTTCCACCTCTGCAGCAGCGCTAAGGACCCCTTTGGGGATGTCCTAAGCCGGCAGTCGGACATCCATTGAGGAGTCCTGGACTGTGAGAGAGCACAGGCGGGGCTGAGGGACCACCCCCTCCCCCCCCCAAGGCATGAATGTCGTGCACTGGGCCTCTAGTTTGAGATATTCTCCAGAGAAAGGACCCAGGTCTGAGACTTTAGAATAGAAATTTCCCCATCACTTATTACATATTAAATGTTAATGCTCTCTCTTTATCCTGCCTCCAAAGTGCTAGAAGATATAGCTATGCCTATATTTTTCAATGACTTACCCAATCACTCACATCTCAGCCAGGGAGGGAAATTGCTGCCCTCGAGGATACCATTGTCAGATCTCATTCACACGGATTTTGTTGGTCTTTCTTCGCCACCGTTTCTTTTCAAAGTGGGGTGGGGAACATCATCTTTATTATGTTCACGACAGCTAATCACGTTCCGTGCTCCGTGCCAGCTTGGTTTACAAACGGCTTCCTCTGGCAGCCCATGTGGAAATGAATTCAATCGCCTGTAAGTGGGTGAGCGTGTCTACGTGTACTCTATTTCCTTTTATTAACTGAGGGACCATTTCTCACCTTGTTCTCTAGCTTTGCAGCCAAACAGAGTACAGGGCTCCTATTGATGCTTGTGGCCTGGAGTTGGGTTGCTGTCAATGAAAATGAAACATACTCAGATCTGTCCCACAGAGCACGGAGCAGGCAGAGAAATGAGCCATAAATTCAGGTGGACCCAAGTAGGGGCTGCGGTTGGCTTCAGTTCTTTCTTTGAGTGAGAGCCAAATGCTGCACTTGGGCTTAACCAGGGCAGATTTTTGGAGCTTTTACATGGAACATAACTTCCATCATTCATCACACTCACATGCATCCTACTCGCAAAAGGAACTGCCACTCTAGACTGAATACAACTCAGTGGACCTGGAGTACGAGTTCCTTGAGGCCAGGTACATTTGGGGTGGGAGGAAGCATGAAAAGAAAGCAGTGAAAGAAAGCAAGAAGAGAGGGAGGGAGAGAGGGAGGAAGGAGAAGAAAGAAAGAAAGAAAGAAAGAAAGAAAGAAAGAAAGAAAGAAAGGAAGAAAGAAAGAAAGAAAGAAAGTTTCCTATTCTACCCGTTAGTTTAGCACATTTGGAGATATATATATATATATATATATATATATATATATATATATATATATATATGAAGAAATGTTCTTATACTGTATTCAACTCTGCAAATGGTGTTTTTGTTATGTAATTCAATATGGTTTTATGTTTTAAAGTCAAGCTAAATTAACAACTTTTGAGAGGTGTTTGAACTGTATTTCTGCTGTTTCTGTTGGGCAACAGAACAACTTCTTAACCCTGTTGTTGGAGCTCTGGACTTGGTACCCTTACTAAAGCCCACTGTTTGGTATCATTATGTTTTGGGGATGGGGTCTCACCTAATGGGATACCCACACTGATGCAAAGTGAGTGTATTTCTTACCTAGAATCAGCCATGTCAACCCGTGAGGCTATGAACATTCAGACTTTATGAATAATTTCTGAAGAGACTAACTTCCACAAAACATTTTAACCTCAGAACTTCTTATGTTGAAAAGAGCAGAGCCTGTAGAGGTCGCTCATTTAAAATATTTCCCTCCTAATTATTTTCTCAAGGATATATAAAGACTGTTGGCCAATTGTTTTTTAATGAAACTTCTGTGAGGAGAGTTAAGGTAGAATTTCCTCTCTGTATTTTGTTTGCTTCCTTTCTTCCCACTTCTCTTTGCTCATCCTGCCAAAACTAACGTTTCTCTATGGCTTTGGTATGCTTTATCCTCCAACAGGACTTTTGATCTTTAAAGATTTAAAGTTTGGAATAAGCCTTGGTGGCCTCGGGTTTGCAAAAGAACCTTCTTCGTTTCCCTAATGTCTTGCTTTTTTGAACTTGCCATCACTCACTAAGTGGCTTCTCTTATGTAAGATCCAATTAATCAATTCAAAGCAGTGCTGGGCAATTATCTGGTGAACTTGGGAAACTATAGACAAGGCTGAAATAGGCTTTTGAGAAGTCATAAATTCAGCATATATGCCTGTCAGAACTCTGCTTCGCATGATTCATGGGGACCTGGTTTAGGAACCTAGATGAGGCCCTGAAACAGGGAAAGACTCTCCTCCTACTTCTAGTTGGTGTTGGTCTAGCAGCTTCTGAGGGAGCCACTGTGATCTGTCCCTTCTCCCGACCCGCTGCTCATTCTTCTGAGGAAAGGGAGGACTCCTCCGCTGATTATTTATTGTGCAGCATCGTAAGCACAAAACCAACCGGACCAGAAACCCTTTATAGTTAAAAAGTTGTTATTAATGATAGTAAAAAACAAACAAAAACAAAAAACAAAAAAACCCCACAACTAATATAATAAGGTAAATAGTCATTAGGCAGGAAGTTTCTTAAGTGATAATGAGAAACTTAACCCTTCTGTGAGGCTAAAGGTTCCCCATCACTGAGGGTTAATTGCCAGTGAGGTCCCTCACACCCAGCGGTCCCAGGCTCTCATCTGACACTCACTGTAGCTAAGTCCTTGGTGTCCTGCACCCATGACTAGCTTGCAACAGTGTGCTCCCTTAATTGCTATCATTGCTATCAAAAGGTTGCCAAAAATTACTCATTTTGATTCATACTGAAGTCAGCTAATTTAGAACATGGAACCCTTTTGTGGAGCAGTGTCATGGAATCGGCCCACGTGAGCATTCACAAGGAGTCTCCAGACAAGCTTACAATTTATGTAGAAAAGCAGCAAAAGGGAAGCCTGATGCTCAGTTATTGTGTGAAAGAGAAGGGAAAGCCACCTTCCGTCACCTGAAGTATAAATCACAGGTAGCCCTGCCACAATAGGGTTCAGAAGAAAACAAAATACAACCAGCAAAGGTAAACCAGAAGTAGCTGAAAATGCCTCTTGCAAAATTTTTAATGATACTCGTCCAATCCTAGTGAATCCACTCTTTCCTCTCTTTGGATTCAGAGTCAGAGATCTTGGAGCTGGAGACTCCAGTCATGGCAGGTCATCCATGCTTCCAGCCACCCATCCATCCATCCATCCATCCATCCATCCATCCATCCATCCAGACTTTGAATCCCTGCGTACTACATTACATAGTCCCAGCTTCTGACTTTTGGTTGAGAACACACAATCACACACACACACACACACACACACACACACACACACACACACAAGCTTTTACGTTGCAGTGATTAAGTGAATGCCCAGAAATGAAAATCAACCTTCTCTATAAGTGCCAAGAGACTATTTTTTAAAATATATTTTTATTGATTTCAAAGAGGAAGGGAAAGGGAGAAAGAGATAGAAACATCAATGATGAGAGAGAATCACTGATCGGCTGCCTCCTGCATGCCCCCGCACTGGGGACTGAGCCTGTAACCCGGGCATGTGCCCTTGACTAAAATTGAACCTAGGACCCTTCAGCCTACAGGCCAATGCTCTACCCACTGAGCCAAACCAGCTAGGGGACAAGAGAGTATTTTGATATCAGGAAAACAAGGACAACATCACTACTTCTGTTAAGTATCCAACTTATAAACACCCTACTTCTTAATCAACCTCCCCATTCTCCAGTAAATAAAACCTCCCTTCCAAACAGAACCACCCACATCATATTTTTTGGTGTCTGAAATAATGTTTAATAACTATATAGTTATTCTATTCAACACCCTGCCCTAAATCTAAGTGGTAAATGCCATAAAATGTTCCTTTGGCACACCTCCGCACCAATTCACATCCTTTGGTCACAGTCATGAACCTCACACCTCGGGGTCTGCTGAAGAAACACTGCCTTGAGTCTCTGCCCATTCCAACCAGTCCTCCCTGAGCAAAGCAATTTTCTTCCCATTTAGGACTCTGAGCACATGTCACTGCACTCCCTCATTTGGGGGAAGTGGGACAGTGAGGCCGTTTCCAAGTCCTAGTTGGGAGAAAGGGCAAGCTTGATGGCTTTGATCAGGATGGATTGGGGAGAGGGCAGCAGCACATGGCGAGGTGGTATCATCACACTTTACAGGCACAGAAAGTGTGAGTGAATTTCTCGAAGTTCTACAACCAATAAGTAGTAGAGGGGGGGGATTCAAACCCCAAGTGCTCTGAATCCAAAGCTCATACATGCCATCTGTCAGGGTGGCAGAGGGCTTGTTTTGGCCCTTGAAGGATAAGTGAAAAATGGATGTAGAAAGGAGAAAAAGAGGTACTCCACCCAAGGTTGGGACAGAGCAGTCAGGACACAGATGGAGAGTAGGGAACACTTACCTGCTTGGAACTCAGGTTCATATTGGGACCAAGCAAGAGCTGAGGATGAAAAGTCAGATGAGGCCAAAGGGTGAAGACCTAGACATGCAGACTGAGAAGTTCCACATGATTCATTACAGGAAAGGGAGTTCTTAGGTGTTCCAGTCCTAGCTTGAGTGATGCAACCAGTCCCTCTCATTTAACAACCCTTCGGGCCATGATTAAAATGATTATTTTTGGCAACAATGATGTTGGCAGGAAATTAGGAGGCATGGGTGTGTAGGGAGAGAGGATAGGGAAGAGGTAGTTGAGAGGGTATTACTTTGGCTCAAGGAAAATATTTTGACGAACTTATTCACTCGTGTAAACTGATTCATGTTGCCATCAAGCTGAATGGTTTGTACCCTAAGCTTGGACCCACTGCAGCTGACTTCTGTTCACAAATCAGCTCTCCCAGCTTTGAGGAAGTGAGTTCCTTGAGTGGACCTGCTAATTGTGAGTCCCGTTTCAGAAGAGCATGTGGTCAGGGGAGTGGAGACTGGTAGATCTTATTAAGGGCCTCTGTGCCAGGCACTTTTGTATATGTTATGTCCTTCGGTTCCCCCAATAACCCTGCGACGTTATAATTCCTCAATTACAGCCGTGGAAGCATGCTGAGAGATCACGCAGCTAAAAAGCAGAGAAGGTCACGCAGCTAGAAAGCAGAGAAGGAGGACCTTCATCCTGGTTCTTTCTAACTCCAAGCCCAGTGCTCTGCAAACAAATTAAGCAGAGGAGGAAGGGGAGAAGGAAGTGCCACGATGGGTTTAAGGGGAGTAGGAGAAAAAAAATCTAAGAGGTTTGCTTTATTGTTTGGATGCAAAAAAAGGCTTGGGCCTGCAATTTCGGATCCCAGTGGGACTAAGTGGACATTGAGCTGGGGGCTGCTGAATGCACTGCTCTCCTCCAGAATGTGAGTTTTCTAGATTAGAAGGCATCTCTCTCTCTGTCTCTTTGCCAGAAAGTGAACCTGAAGGAGTGCCTATGATGATATGAGCATGCCGGATAGCTCTGAGGCTCTTAATCCTGGGAGATTTATGTGTGTGACCTCACTATGAAAACAAAACTATTTTTCTCGACCTGTCAGGAGGCAACAATTAGAAGAAGAATGTGAGGTTTACTTTTGATGAAGTGTGTTGTTCTGAAGAGATCCTCTCTTACCAATGGGGTGACTTGAAGCTAAAATATAAAGGTCTTGCGGGGCGGGGGCGGGGGGGGGGGGGGAAGAATAAAGAAAACAACGGAATTCCTATTACTCCACTCCAGAACGGGCAAACAAAGGGTAACTTCAGGAATAAAATATGATACATTTTGTATATTTTTTCTCTGCGTCAGGATGCAAGTCATTTGCACGTTAGTTAAGTTAGGTTTGTATCAATTCCCGTAGGGTGGATCTATTCTCCCGGTTGTTATAAAAACATCTCCAGACATGCATGACAGTGTTCAGAGAATGCCGCCCATTCCTGAGCCGCTGTGGACAATTGCACATCAATACAAATGGACAAGGACGAGTTTTGATCCCAGTGTATGCCTGTCAGGATAATGGAAGGTCCAGCCAGTGTGTCAGGTGTGTGTAATGGCTTCAGGAAGCATAAGGCCCTAGAGCAGGGGCCCTCAAACTTTTTAAACAGGGGGCCAGTTCACTGTCCCTCAGACTGTTGGAGGGCCGGACTATAGTTTAAAAAAAAAAACTATGAACAAATTCCTATGCGCACTGCGGGCCCGGGCCGAGTCTGCTGCTAAGCAGGACAGGCAGCGGCACCCGGCGGGCAGGGTAAATGTCCTCGGCGGGCCGCATGTGGCCCGCGGGCCGTAGTTTGAGGACGCCTGCCCTAGAGTGTGAAGTCACTGGGATCACACCAGTAGCAAAGCTATCAATGGAATAGTTAGTCTGGAGATGGTAGGGCCAGGGTAGTAGCCAAGGTCCAGTCAAAAGGCAGATTCAAGCAGTCTGAGGGTGTGGGAGTTCCAAACAAGCCACCCTAAGATGTGCCTCTGCGGTATGCAGGTTACTATGAGCTAAAGACAATTTTAGCTTCAGGCTCAAGAGAAACTTTTGGCTACTAAACTCCCTTTAGCTACTGACTATGGGGCAGGGCAAACTTCTAATTACTAAACGTCTGTTTTCCTTATGATCCTGCAAGGACCTTTGAGGCTCCAAGGTGCATTACCTCATCCCTAGCTCAGGATGTCTTCGGCTCCTGATCCCCCTTTCCATCTCTGAGCCTCTCCTGCATGTGGGGTCTCTGACTCTCTCACGTGTGCGGCGTTCCCATACATATGTATGCATTAAATTTGGTTATTTTATCTTGCTAATCTGTCTCAGGTCTATGTGATTATTAGACCAGACAGAAGAACCTTGCAAGTAGAGGTTAAGTTTGCTCCTCTCCCACCCACCGTTGGCGCTGATAGCAGGATAAACCCACAGGTGCTGCTAATGAGAAGATCCTGGTGTCTGACACAGCGCAGCCGGAGGTAAGGGTTCTTCTTACCATGTCAGCACCGCCCCCAACCTCCACTCCAGATCTCTGTCTTCAGGGTCTGGTGGAAGCAAAAGTGATGGGAATCTTTTTCTCTCTTCTAACTTAAGACTGTCAGGAGAAAATATCCGTGAAACTAATTTCTTGGGCTAGTGATTCTTGGTTACTTGATATTAGTATTCACGGTGTTACTGGTGGTGTTGGTGGAGAAACAGCACCAGTTGTTACCAGCGGAGTTGGACCTCGGTTCTTGAGTTCGGCAAAAGAAGAATTCAGAACCAGAAACTCAAATTATAAGAGAAAGTTTAGTGAGAAATTACAGAGGTAGTAGGAGAGAGCCAGCTGGGCTGCATGGGCCCAGGAAACAAGTTACAGAGGCAGAAGGGCCCTTGGAGCTTAGGAGGGAGAAGAGCAATGGTGAAGTGTGTGTGTGTGTGTGTGGGGGGGGGGGGGGGCGGGGCACAGGCTTGCACCCAGTAGGAGAACTTAGAAGGTGTGAGGAATTATGCTAACATTTTTTAGCTCCCACAAGGGGTCCAGCCCTCTCTTGCCCTGGTGCTGGTGGCTGTGCCCTGAGGGGTCTAGAAAAGAGGATTATTCTGACACTTCAAAGCTATGTTATCTTAGATGCAAAAGGACAGTAGACAGGCTCAGTGCAGGTAAAGAATGACCTTTGTCAAGGAAGATGCACGTCTAGGACTTGGCCACCCTTCATGACTGGTTTTATTTTTTTTTATTTTTTTTAAATATATTTTATTGATTTTTTTACAGAGAGGAAGGGAGAGGGATAGAGAGTTAGAAACATCGATGAGAGAGAAACATCGATCAGCTGGCTCCTGCACACCCCCTAATGGGGATGTGCCCGCAACCAAGGTACATGTCCTTGACCAGAATCGAACCTGGGACCCTTGAGTCTGCAGGCCGACGCTCTATCCACTGAGCCAAACCCGTCAGGGCTCATGACTGCTTTTAGTTGAGAATTTTTATGTTCAGAACATCCTGGGGTTACTTTTGGTCTCTGAGTTTGTAAGGATCACCCTGAACTTCTCAGGTTTAGTATGTGGCCACTTTTTCATCCACAGAAGTACAATTGTCCTGTACTTAAGTAGAAAAATGATGGAAAAGAATGGCAAACATTTAATTAAATTTTATGTCCTAAGAATTCGGCTTTAGGTTGGAAGCTTCAAAATATGACCAAACAGAAATGTGAGCTAAACTCCACTTACAGTTGGGGTCCTACCAAATGGTTGGTAGTCTCAAGGAAATTATAATGTAATATTACCATGGCTATTATGAGAAATGTGCCAATTAAGAAAAAAAATCGGGCCCTAGCCAGTTTGGCTCAGTGGATAGAGTGTCAGCCTACGGACTGAAGGGTCCTGGGTTCGATTCTGGTCAAGAGCACATGCCTGGGTTGTGGGCTTGGTCCCTGGTAGGGGGCTTGCAGGAGGCAGCCAATCAATGATTCTCTCTCATCATTGTGTTTCTATCTCCCCTTCTCCCTTCCTCTCTGAAATCAATGAAAAAGAAAAGGAAAAAATCAGCTAAGTAAAATGGCATTGATGGAGTTAAAGGTTTTAGCACAACACTAACAAAGGCTGAATGGGCCAAGTTGAAAGGCAAATTTAGTTTCAAGCTCAAGAGAAACTTCCATCTTTCTCTTTAACTAGTAGGGCAGGGCAAATGTCTATTTAATAAATGTCTGTTCTTATCATCCTGCAAGGACCCTTTGAGGATCCCAAGCTGCACTACCTCATCCCTAGCTCAGGATGTCTTATACATCTCAACCCCCTTTCTGTCTCTGAGCCTCTCCTGCATGTAGGGTCTCTGACTCTGTCATGTATCCTGTGTTCCCATGATATTATGTATTAAATTTGGTTATTTTCTGTTGCTAATCTGCCTCATGTCTCTTTAGACCAACCAGAAGAACCTTGAGAATAGAGGAAAGTTTGTTCCTTCCCCAAAAGGGCGTGATCAGAACTACCAGAGGGACACAGAGTGTGTGGTAGAAAAAGAAGAGCTCCCTGAGAACTAGCGGATTTTTCAAGATCTGGTATTATCTGCCCCTTAAGAGCAGGGGGCATGTTGTATACAGCATCCCATTTCTCCCCAAACCTGCCACAGATCCTTGCCCTAGAACAATACATGCACATCAAAAGTTGGTTGAGCATGTGAACTCTGTAATCACCATATACATCCCTGAGCATCAGGTCTGTGACAAAGGAAAAGGAATTCCAAGGAGGAAAAGTGATCCCTTCGACTTTTCAGGTGGCAAATACTGTCTCTGAGCCCATGGCTAAAATATGCATGGCTTTCTCCACGTGGAGTCGAGGTCCAGTTTGGTTGGGATGGAATCAGTGCTCCATTTTCTGAAAATGGACTGATTTGAATCCCACTTCGGTCTAAATTTAGTAACTGGGACCTTGGCCTCTTTTTCAACAGCCAACTTTCTGCTCTAGAGATGTTTACTAATAATCATTTACCTCACTTTTCCAATCCATTTTGGAAGCACATCTGAGCAATACACATGTTAGAGTTAGTGTAGTATAAAGTAGCCTGGCAGCCCCCTATCCAAGGGTAAAGCAAATGCATAAATCCTTGCACGCTTTTGCCTCTCACTTCTGCAATAGTTCACATGCATTTCCATTCATCCACATCACACATTGTTTTGATTATTTGACTCGATACTGTGATCTCTTCATGGGTAAAGGCCAAGCATAGTGCCTGGTACATAGTAGAACATTAATAAATAGTTGCTGCTGATAAAATTACAAACGATAAATTAATGAGTTTCTAATGGGAAACTGATAGAAAGCTAAACAATTCACATTTCAATTAGCACAGTATATTCTTTTCTAGACAGACATTGTTTTCTAATACTCTGTTCCTATCCATTAAATCTTGGCTTAATGCATGAATTTAGACTGTCTTGGAATTTGATTATTTTATGGTCATCCCTACTGTGACAGGCATGCTGCTAACAAATTTCCTTCAAAAAAGAATTTGAGCCTAGCCGGTGTTGCTCAATGGTTGAGTGTTGACCCACAAACCAGGAGGTCACGGTTCGATTCCCAGTCAGGTCACATGCCAGGGTTGTGAGCTTGATTCCCAGTGTGGGGGTGCAGGAGGCAGCCGATCAATGATTCTCATCATTGACGTTTCTATCTCTCTCGCCCTCTCCCTTTCTCTCTAAAATTTATATATATATATATATATATATATATATATATATATATATATATATGAATTTTATGTTCAGCTGTGCAAAGTGCAGTTAGCCATCTGCAGTGCCTTTGGAGTCTAGTTATAGAATTTAAGCTGATTGATTAATGCTCCGCTGCCACCCCTAGGCAGTGACTGAGCCTTTAAGAGGAGGGGCACCAGGGCATGGCCATTTCTGTCCCTTGCGGGGGTCCTCTAATGGGCAATTTTTGTTCTGGAGTTTCCATTGGGTTGGCCTAAAGCTTTCCTTGACCAATTTTGCTTTTTGCTCCCCTTATTTTTAGAAATTAGATTCCTATCAGACTTTCTCTGCTGAATGCTGCCCTTGATTTTTATCTCCCCTTTATCTTTCGCAGATTTCACCTCCCAATAAATCTCTTCTACTCCTATCTCCCATCCCAGGGTTGCTTCCCAGAGGGTCTAAACTGATACACCTACACAGTGTCCCATCAGATTTATTTTCTTCCTTAAAGCATGCTAGGGAGATTTTATTAGCTCGAATGTACAGTGTCTCCCTGCCACAATTGCAGCCTTGTTGAAATGCCATCATCAAAGGAAACCATTTATCATGACAACAAAGCCTTTTCCAAATCATGTTTTGGATCATCATGTTGTTCGTGCAAAAATGCATCTTGTGGGGTTGCCATTATACGTCAGCACCCCACATGAGAGAATAGGGCCTTCTAAGTCGGCACCCCACACATGAACTCTTTGGCAAGTCTTTTCAAGCGTGGATCACAGCCCGACAGGAACCTGAGAGCTCCTCTGGGAGTGGGGCGGGGCCCTGAGCGTGTAGGGAGGTGATAATGAGCGCAATCGTGTTTGAATGGCATTTAGAAGGGCTCTCAGATGGGGCCCTTGAGTAGCCTAGTGCTTTTCTTCTACTTGGCATTTTGCATTTTTGGCACAAGATATGTTAAAGCTTGGAATGAGGTTATCACAAGCTATTTGTTTTGCCAAAGTACCAACTACTGCTTCAAGTTTTATGTTCCCTCGTCTCCTGTGTGCTTCTGCCTTGCCAGGGAGACTGCTCTCGTGTGACTCCTGCTGGCCCCACCGGTAGCTGAGGGTGAGACTGGTGGGTAAAAGATGTAGCCAAGAAAATCAAACAACCTGAGCCCTGTTGTTTATCCACTTGCTGCTTGCAACTTGGCATTCTTACGGACCCTATGGGGACCCCTGTCCCTAGGAGGCTTATCAGCTAGACAGTAGACACATACTTCTCTTATTATATAATGCTTCAGTATCGGGCACTGAACACATTAATTCCTGCAGCTGTGACTTCGTGTGCTTAGCTTCAAAAAAGAAAACAGTAAAAAGCACGAATTCAGGCATGCTTTAATATCATGCAGCAGTAAAATGGCTAGTGCGCTGGTTCAAGGAGCAGAACGTAAAATGTGCAGTTTTCTTAGGTTTGCTGCCCTGCTTTGAACATGTTGCTGTCATTGTTTTTCTCCCATTCTTCCCACCATTGTTAGTTTATGCCTTTTTATATATAAAAAAATCAGGACCTGGGGAGGGAATGAAAATAGATGTTTATATTAAATCCACCATCTTACCCGAATCCACTATTTGTCTTCTCTCTTCAGTTTTGGCTTCCACGCATAAAAAATGGATTTACATAAATTAGATGCTCATATGCTTTGTCCTTCTAAGGATTCTAGTAATCTTTGTTGAGTATCCTATAGTTTACAGTTATTTTCTCACTCTTGATCTTATTTGGGGTTTACTCTGACCTAGTTGTCCTTGGTGATGTGAGATAGGGTGTAAGTGACCTGCCAAATTTCTCAAAGAATGATGATCGTCACTTATAGGAGATTGGCAGGTGACAGCAACAAGGCAGGAAAGAGAGAACATGGAGATTTGAATTGAATGAAGTTCAAAGGAGGAGGAGACTTTGCCTATGAGTGGATGGCAGGCATGCAATGAGAAGAATGAGAAGGCTGCCCCCACCTCCTGACCTAAAAAAATCTAGATAATCAGATAAGACAGAGCTAGAAGAAGCAATGGGTACATGTAGGTTGAAGGTGTCATAGGCGATGAGGTTTACATCACGTAAAATGGGAAGAATTGCGATGAGAGTTACTGAAAGGCAGAGTTGGGGAACAGTAAGCTCAGAACAATTCAAGGATGTGTATGTGACCTTGAGTCAATTAAAAAATACGCAATTCCTCCACCCCTGACCTGCATCTGAGACCGTTGAGGATAATACCAAGACAGCCCGGGCCTCGCTTCTGTCTCTCCCCTCTTCTGATGGAAGCGAGCCTGCGGGGAGATTGTGTCCTCACCTGTAGCATGCCCTGGCTTGCCACCTGGCCCACAGGGTTCTTTCTTGTCCATCATTGTCAAGAATGGGTGAAGGATTTGGTCTGAAGCCAAAGCAAATAGCAGCTGAGAGACACACAACAGTTGGCGTCTGGCTCAGATGCCTCTGGCGCCTTCCTAGACAAACCCTTTTCCCCCAAAGAAGCCTGCCTGACTCGATGAAAACTGCAACTAACATTTGCACAGTGCTTTGGGGTTTAACTGGCATTTCCACATACAGTATCGCATCTCATCCTTGTAACTCTGCTGGTAGTAAGTTTTAGGATTCCCATTTTACGATAAAGACACTTCCGGCTCCATTTCTGATAATCAAGTGACACAAAGTCATTAACTCTCTGTGAGCATCAGCTTTCTTAGTAATAAAATGGGAATGAAACTTATGACAAAGTTGTGTCGAGAATTAAAAAGGATTATGTGTGTATAACATGTGTGTGCACACAGTTGGCTTCCCATGAATATTTATTCTATATTTCTGCTTAAATGATTTACCCCAGTTTACTCAGCCAAAGAAAGCCAGATTTTGAGTTCCCATCTGCACTTGCCACCGAGGAGCAGGCCATTCCTAAAGGGAGAGAGGGATCATTTATAATTATGTAGCTTCGGTCCCAGCAATTTCCTCCCTCTCTAGGTGCATGGTTCCTTACAATGTGAAATAGTCATCCTTCTGATAAAAGGAGGAGTCTCTTTTCCCTCCCCCTTGAATCTAGGCTGGCATTGTGACTTGCTTTGATTGATAGAAAGTGGTAGACGTGACATTGGGCCTTGAGTGTCTACTCTCACTTTCTTGATGCCCTATGACTCCCACGTATAGAAAGCCAGGCTAGTCTCTGAGGATGAGAGTTTACATGGAGAGAGAGTTCCAGTCATCCCAGTAGTTTAAGCCATCCTCCCTGAGGCACCAGACATGGGACTGAGGCCAGGTGGACCAGCCAACCCCCCCAGTTGGCATTTCCCCCACCCCCTCACCTGCCAACTAATAGCAGCATAATTGACCCCAGGTGAGACCAGCAGAGGAACTGCCCAGTTGAGCCTGACCCAAATTTAAAAATCATTATTAAATACATAACAGGCCACTAAATTTTGAGGGTGGTTGTTATGCAGAAATAGATAACTAATACATGACCAAGGTAAGATACTAGGACAACATCAGTAAGACTGGGTAGATACTGAAATCAGGTACAAAAGACACTCATAATATCATCTTTCTCCTGTAAAGTATGTGTGATTCTGCACCATCTAGTGATCCTTTGAAATATAGAACTTGAAACTTATGAGTTTTCAAAGACCTACTCCTCTGATGCATATAATTCTTTGGATAAATAGGGATCATCTTCCATCCAGGGCCTTCAAACTCAGAGTCTCATTGATCCCCACCTCATGGTTATGATCAATAAAGGACCAGATCACACATATGACTAATATTCCCAACATCATGCTACGGGTCTTGGGAATATTCCCAATATCATGCTAGGAGTCTGCAGTCAAGCGTGGGCGCAAATCTTTGAATCCTTGACTCCCACCAGTCCCTTGAGTGTGTGGTGGGAACATGCTCACCTCATCATCACCTAATCAGCATCTCGGAGACCTCTACATTGTTCTGGAGCCAATAATGCTTAGAAAAGGGGATACACAAGCAGGGAGGATGAAAACAAGATATTTCAGGGTAGGTTGAGCTGATTACTCCAGTCCTGACTCTGTCTGGGTCAGCTTGCATATTTCAGAGGAACGTTGGTCTGAAAGGGCTGAGAAGATCCCTGAAGAACCTCACAACCGAAGTGAAACATCCAAAGTAGACTGTCCTCTGAGCCAGAAAAGTGAGGGGTAATTTATAACTATGTCACTTCGGTCCTATCCTTGGTTTGCCTGTGGACAAGGGACAAGACTGAAGTGACAGTGACTTCATGCAGTGGAGAATGGA
This sequence comes from Plecotus auritus, assembly GCF_963455305.1. NCBI lineage: Eukaryota > Metazoa > Chordata > Mammalia > Chiroptera > Vespertilionidae > Plecotus > Plecotus auritus. The sequence goes on from NC_137782.1 coordinate 156,303,151, forward strand.
ACAAGGGCCTATGGTCAGAGGGAAAATGCTAGTAAAACATCCATTTGCTCATCCGCTTGATTTTGAGTAAAGTGAGATGAGTGATGTGGGTGACAGGTCACCTGTGAAGCGTGTGTTGCAATCGGAGGTGCAGGTTGCTGTGAAGATTCTAAGGTTCCTCCCTCCCCTTCCTAGGATCAGTCCTGGTGACACTATCTTGAATGCACGAGGATCTATTTTAATTGTCTCTCTCGCTCTCCCTCTTGTTCTCATTGCCGGCAGCAGAGATCAGACAAAGGAGTCAGTGACCGCAGAAATGGCTGCGTGGTTTCTGAGCTCTGCTTCCTTTGCACAGGCCCATTGCCCATGACTGGGGGCAGGGAAGAGGGAGGGGCACAGGCTGGGGACCACCGTTGCTCACTGCTGGGTTCTCAGAGCTGTGGTGTGCAGCCCACTCTCCAGCCCACAGGCTATCAACAGCATTAATGAAGCTTCTGAGGAGACTCAGAACAGCCTGCTGGAAAAGACACCAGGAATCAGGAATTCTGGCTCCAACACTGACTTGCTGCATGGATTTAGGCAGGTTAATTAAATTAACATTTTGAGGCACATCACAGTCTACGATATGTTTTTCCAAAGTGCTTTTGAACTAATCCTCCCAAACCTGCTGTGACATGTGATATATGATGTGATTATTCCTATTTAAGAGATGAAGAAGCTGAGGCTCAGGGAGCCAAGCGATTTGTCCAAAGGCACGTAGCCAAAGAGAACCGGAACCTGCTGCTCCAACTCCTTTGCTTTCCCACCACCCTTCGCCACCACTTGTACACTCAGCTCTCTGAGCCTGAGTGCCATCATCACTGACATAATGGCAATTTAACTGGGCACTTTCTCTGTGTGCGGTAAACATGTTACTGTGTTATCTCATTTAATCATGTAATCCTTAAAATAACCTGTGGGCAAAAACTCTCTTTCATCTCTGTTTTACAGATGAGGGGCTGGGGGCTTAGAGGGATCAGAAACCAGCCTAGCCAAAGCCCACAACTCTTAGCCTTTTTGCTGTGCAAGTTCCCACCGGTAATTGGAATGAATCTCCAACCCACCTACCTCACCAAGTAATAGGTAAGGTAGCTTTTAAAGATAAAATTAGATGGTAGATGTGAAAACACTTTTTGATAGTTAAACATATGTGGCAGATATGCAAGGGACAATAAAAATCGCTACTCCTGCAGGTCTTATACTATAATAAAGCCCAAACTAACTTCCAACCAATGGACACAACCACACATGTTCACTGATAAAGTAGCAGAGACAGACAAATAAAGGAGTAGCAAACAGAATGCTGGAATCCAGAAGCACCAGTCCTGGAGGACTTCCTGAAAGAGGTGAGTTTTGTTTAACTTCCTGGCAATAATGCAGGCAGAGATATAAAAGAAGAGAGGCATCCCAAGCAGAAACACTGACCTATCGAGGGGGAGGTAGGCAGGGACGGAGGTTCTGGGAGGAGTGAGTGTAAGTGGGCAATGCTCTTGAGGCCATAACAATGAGTGTGTGTGTGTGTATACATGCGTGTGTACACATGTGTGCATGTAAGTGTGCATTGTGTGTATGAGTGACAGGCAGGGCCACTCGCCTCCACCCTCTGCAGGGTCACACACGATAACTTCCACATTATCTTAAACACAGGCCAAAACTCATCTTCTGCTGAGCACTTTGCTGCCATAGTCTTCTATCTCCCACAGAATCAAAATACACTCTCTGATCTTGGCAGAGACTCTTGCTCTCACTTGTGGGCCTTTTCCATGGACTTTTATGTCTCTGTTTATTTTGCGTGTTTCATGAGTGGCTCATGCCTTTAAAGGAAATGCACCAGCCGCAGCCCAGTCTGTCATTATGGCCCTTTGCTGACCGCCGGCTGCCCTCACCCTGCTCCAGGGACGGGTGAGCCTGGGCTTTTAATTTGCTGTGACAGGAGATAATTGTTGCTTGAGTTTCCACCTCTGAAAATAAATCAGGGTGGTGCTTCCCGGCTGGGGTTCCACAGAGGCAAATTCACCCCTTGGGCTGGTGCCAGGGGAGGCTTAGCCAGGCTGGAGCGGCTGGTCTCCATGTCTCTCACCTCCTTTCTGTTTCTGGATTTCAAAACATACAATTAGTGTTTTCTTTAAGAGCTCAAGATGGAAAAGTTAAGAAAGTTCAGGGAGACTTTCTGATAATGTATGCAAGAATTCTAGAGGTGGGGTTCTGTGACATTTTAGACTCGGGAGATCCCAAGCTTACCACTCTGGCCTACTTGTCACTTACAGCTGCATTCAAATTCAAGCACATCACAGTGTACCCAGCAGGACTATCCTCGTGTCTTTTCTTCTTTTAAAATACGACATCATGCACAGAAATATCTAGGCAAGGTCTCACCAATCAAAGCACTCTGAATGGCAAGTCAGGTCATGGGTTTTGGGACTCTTCTCATCTACAAAATGAGGTAGCTGGAGACAACCTTCGAAGGTTCCTTCTAGCACAAAAGCCCATTTATCTTGGACTGCATTCACGGGCTCATCTCACCACAGGGTATTATGAAGCCTGAATGTGTCCTACAAGCTCAAATTGTATAAAGATGTCTGGGAGATGTACATTCCAGCTCTGGCTTAGGACTAAGATAATACATATAGAGACCCCCAAAGGCAGGGAAGCTAAGAGTGTTAGAGGAGAATGTATCCACAAGGACATTGCCCCATAGGCTCTAGGGCCCTCTAGAAGGTCCCTCCTGTGCTCTAGGTCTCTCTGTTCAAGTCCTGTCTCTCTATTCATTAGTTGTCTGACTTTGGAAAGGTTACTTAACCCCTTAGTTTTCCCACCTATAACATGCGGAAGACAACAGACATGCTTCAGTGAGTTGTCATAAGGTTTAAGATAGTATGTCATTTATGTAGCTCACTAAGAATTCTCACCTTCCTCCTTTTGGGCACCTGTTAAGATTGCTTTTCTCTAGTCCCTTGATGTTGAACTTAGCCATGTGACTTGCTTGGCCCATGAAATGAGAGCAGAAGTATTCTCTTTGCTCTATGCAGGAGCATTTAAATGACAGTGTAAGACACTCTACTGCTCCCTTCTTCTTGCAGTGGCTACTGGCAATGCCATAATGGTATACTTCAGTTCAGCATATGAAGAAATGTGGAGTGGAGCCCCCAGCCAACCTGCACTGGACTTTTAATGAGCCTGAGAAGTAAATTATTATTAGCTACAAAGATTTGGGGGTTGTTACCACAGCACAAAGTAGCCTACCCTGACTATAACAATATATATGAAGCAGCTAGCATAGACTCTAGAACATAAAATCTCATAGTAAATGATAGTTCCTATCTTGACTCTTAGGACAAAGGCCAGGACCATTGTCTTTTGAAGCAACCACACAGAATCTAGCGCAGTTCTGAGCAAATGCTTAACACTCTTTTATAGTGACAGAGATGAATTCAAAGTCATTGGAGGCTATCAGAACCAAGGGAAATATTGTGCCCAAGAAAAACTAAACTCTTTCCAATATTTGGAGAGGGAGTATCACTATTTGCCCAAGATGTAAAATCAAGTCATTATGTGCTTCAGTTTTCACAATCAGAACAACTTGTTCCTGTCCCCATGTCAGTTAAGTTATTTCTCAGGCATAAGCCTAGTGCATCCTCTGCTTAGAGTAACAGGTAACAGATGCTGGGTACTGATTCCAATATTTGGCACTGGTTACTTAGCACAGACACCAAAATCTTTGTTCATGTCAATACATATCATAGGAATATTTTTTTCCATTATACTCAGTAAGTTAGAAAGCTATAGGAATCTCAGTTACATTAGAGTAAAGAGATCCATAATTAAAGAACCTGATCATTACAGGTAGAGAAGAGGCAAGGCAGGTAATAGCTAAGAGCATGACTTTGGGACTCACAAAAGATAGATTTGCATCCCAATTTCTTCACTTAACAGTAAGATGGTACTTTTTTAAGAACTTATAACTGTTCCTGACACCCAGATGACTGTCAGTAAATATGTCTCGTCATATACAATGGGTTGGTTGATAAATTTTCACATTTCTATTATTATTATTTTAAAGACTTTTAATTGATTTTTAAAGAGAGAGGAAGAGATAAGGAAAGAGAAACTCAATGCGAGAGCATTGATCTGCTGCCTCCTGCACTCCCGCTACTGCAGATTAAGCCCACAACCCATGTGCCCTGACCAGGAATCCAACCGGCAACCTTTCAGTGCACTGAACAACGCCCAACCAACCAAGCAACACTGACCATGGCCACATTTCTTATCGCTTTAGTCATTTATTCATTCAAAAAATATTTGCTTCAGATTTTCTCAGTGCCCTGACCTCATTTAACCTTCCCAACAACTTTATGAGATTGATAATATTGTTCTCATTTTATGTGATTGAATTGAGGCTCAGAGACAATAAGAATCTCAAGACTACATAGCTAGTTAAGGAAAGAGTTGGGCTTTAAACCCGGATCTAAAATAGGAAGCTCCATGAAGTTGTAGTCTGTAGAAAAGTGAATCAGTTCCAAAATCTACACAGCTCCTAGCACAGAAGAGTGTCTTTAATTCCACTCAGCCCACTCTTGAAGCCCAGTGAGTCTGAACTTGATAGGGATGTTTAATATAGAAAGGTATGCTGACCAGGAGTGTGAGTCATCTCCTGAGCACAAACACCATCTGTGCAGGGAATGTGCAGTGAAGTAGGGGAAACACAAGTCATTAAAGAGTGTCCAACTCCCTGGAGGCCATGCAGAACCAACGTGGCAGCCAAAGACCAGCACCAACTCTCTGGCCCATGAGGTCTCCAGAAGGAGGATGCTGACTTAGGCCTCTAAACCAATCCTTCAACACAAGTCTAAAGCTTTCCCAGGAAGTTAAACACTCTCTCAGGCATCTTACCGTCTCCTACCTTCATTCCATGATAAAGTGATTCTATCTCAGAAGAAACAACAACACCATGGTTATAAGGGGATATTCTTTTTTTAGAGTCTAATTAACAGGGAACATAAAGAGCACAGAAAGATCACCAGTATGTCCTGGTCTAAAGGGGGCTGGGGAGGGGGAGGGGATGAAGGGCTAGGGTGCTTTAGTCCATTTCCTTGATAAATGTAGTTTCTAAGGTTTGCTAGCTACTGCCAAGCTGAGAGTTGGGGGCACTGTACTTTGTTACCTTTCATTAATTAATTCAACTAGCACTGCTTGAGCATGCCCTAAGCAAAGTGTGGTTGGGTTCTGTGAGGGAGGCAAAGATGAATTCCCTGCCCTAGTGGAGCTTGCAGTCTGGTAGGGGAGATAAGTACCCCAAAGGAAGGTTCCAGAAAGGGAGGACCTGTAACAGTGCTAGCTGTCCAGGAGAGAGGTAGATTCTGGGCTGGAAGATGACCACAGCATTTGAGCCAGGTCTTACTGAAGTACTTGTATTACTTGTAAGCCAATGGTCTCATGGCCTCCCTGGTTTTATAAATGAAGCATGTTAACATGAACACTTCAGTGCCTCTTGGTCCTTGCCTGCACGACTGCAGGACCGGGCATTGCAGTCAGAGACCCCCTGGGAGCCCCGAGTGCACTCAGGAACCATCCTCTGGCCAAGAGCCTGTGAGTGCAGAAGCTGGAGTCCCATGGCAGAGCCTGCTTCCCAGCCCCGGACTGCCGCACCTCCCAGGTCCTGTATGGTGCTGCCTCCCGTGTTCAGCACAAAAATGCAAAGACTGCCCTTCTCCCCCAAATCTGATAGGATCCTTCAGTAGTGGTGCTTCTTCAGCCTCTGACTCCCACATTCTGGGGCTCAGTCTGTGGTGCCTGTGGGGACAGAAGAACCCAGTCTGGGCCCCTCTCCTCTGCCTGTCTCTGGATTCAACCCCACCTGTCTAAGCACAGACTCTTCAACAAACACAAAACGGCCTTCAAACAATGCCTGGGCCCGGGGAAGTGAAGCCCCTTAGAGTGGCTCCACGATTCATCAACCAGGTGGGGAAAGGCTGGAGAGCAGCATGCACATGGGATGGGACTCTAGAACACTAGGCCTAAACCAGGACCCTGTTGGGAAAACTGGGACTGTCACTGGACCAGTGGCCACTGGAACCCTTGTTCCCCATCACACAGGGCATGTGCCCTGCTAGCCTTGCTACAGTCTGTGGATTCAATGCTTTCCTGGTGCTGCATGGACATTTACCAGCCAAACGGTGCCAAATAAAACCATGGCCAACGTCAGCTGCCTGCCTAGAAACGTAAGACAGGTGCTCAGGGATTTGAATGAAGGAGTTGGTAGAGAGGTTTGAACTTCCACCAAATGGACTTAGGCTGGCACAGGAATCTTCCCCTTATGCAATTGGGCCTTCTCTGAAAAGACAGCTGTTTAAAGCTCAGCCCAATCCTTACTGACCTTATTGAGCTTGAATCTGCAGGGAAGTCACAGTCAGTGTGAATGGACTAATCAAGACCTATGAACTGCTGTCTGCACGAATAGCCACTTTCCCAGAGATCAAAGCCATGCGGCTGTGCAGACTTTCAGCTGCTTTCCTTGCATCCTTTTCTGATCAGAGTGATTTATCACTTGGATGTCATGATCAGCTCAGTGTCTTTTTACTTCAGCTGTCTGGTAGCAGCCTGTTGAGTAGTAGATGATTTAACTATTTGGGCCCATGCTTAATCTGCCTTATAAACAACCATGTGGGGTTTTTTTGTTTTGTTTTGTTTTGTTTTGGAGGAGGGGGTAAGCCTTTATAGGAGGATCCCAGCCATGACTCTAACCCATCCAGGTGTCCTCTCCACTACAAACATCTATGGTCCAGGTTGACAGGAGAAGCTCTGAATGGCCACCTAACTGTGTTTTGCTATTAAAAAGAGCCTGGACACTAACTCAGAAGCTATTTCTTTCCCTGTGAATAAGTGTCTTCCTTGTCCAGTGGATCTATAGCCAAATGCTTCTAGGGGAATATTATAAAAACCCCAGAATGGACAGCAATGCCTCCTGCTTCTCTCAGGAGTTCATTCCAATCCAAAGGGATGGCTCTATACTTGTTTGTTGTGCACTGGGCAGCTCCAGGAGCCTTGGGCAGCATGTACACACACACCTGGCAGAAGCTATTTTGTCAAGTGAGGTGGGTCTGAAGGGAGAGCAAGGGCAGGAGACTTTATGGGAAATAACCTACTTCTTGCCCCCAGCCCAACTACTCAGTTTGGCCCACAGGGCATCCCCAGGAAATCTTACCCATGTTGGTATTTTTCACACAGTGGCATGTTCTACACTCCTCTTCCTGCTGACACATTTGACACATTTGTGAGGGTTGCTGGTTGCACACTGACCAAGCTGCCCTGGATGGCACATCAGCAAGCTGCGATCCTCAAGAAGGTGGCGCTTGGCTCTGACTTGGGAGCTTCCTAGACTCAGCCTTCCCTCTCCCCTGCCATCCCAAACCCCAACACCACTTTTCCTAAGAAACAAAGAGCTTTCCCCAAACATTCCCGTCTTCACTTCTTCCAATGTCCCTACCACCCTGAGTGACAGCATTCACGATTCCTTCATGGCTAGTGGCACTGGGCTGATTGCATAAAGATCACTTCGGAAGTTTATTAGAAAGTCAGATTCCTGGACTCTGCTCAGGAACCATCCTCTGACTTCCTGGGGTTGAGGCAGTACATGGGGACCAGCACCCTGTATTCAGATACGTTCTGGGTACTCCTAAGACCCTGCTAGGACTGAAAATCACCAGCAATTAGAAGGTGCATTAAAACATCCCTTTGTTTGGAAAGACCTGTGGAAAAGTAAAGTTGACCCCCTAGAGATCATTCCACTTTCTGACAGCTTTAGAAAAAGGCCTCTTTTCCTAAAACCAGCGTGCTCTCGGGTTCTTTGCACATCCTAAACTAGCAAGAATCTGCCAGTGGCTCCAATGCAATGTGGGCTGCAAACTGCCTTCCTAAGCATTCCACACTCCCACGGACGCAGCTCCCAGCACGTTCCCCAGCTGCTGAAGATGCAAGAGGCTGTGGGCTTTCCTTCAAAGCTCACCAGATCCCCAAAGCTCCTAGAAAGGGTTTTCCTGGGCTAGCAGGCACTTACAGCTCAGGGAGAGGCACACTTGATGCATATAGCAGAATAAGCCCCTTGAAAATGGCTAAATTCTCCACAGCCTCCGAAGGGCAAAATGTGTCTTTAAAAAAATAAAAAATCAGAGAGCAGCCAGAGCACACGTTGCTAACAACAAGACCGAATTAAGCAACGAGGACTGTGCTGGTGCCAGTGCTGAGGCAGGAAATCATTCATTTTCCTTTAACTAATCTCCTTGTTTACATTATTTCCTTTGCTCCATAGGACTGGCTCAGAGAAGGCCTAGGTTTTTTTGTTTTGTGTTATTTCAGTCCTTGGTCAGTAGCATTTGGTCCCACTGAGCCTCAGCCCAGGGACCCCATGGCCAAAGCCATTGTCAACAGTCACAACACTCACTGTGGAATGAAGGATGAAGATAGCAAAGGCCAGCAACAGATCTGCTCTCCCAGCTGTCCTGTCCACCAACACTGTCCCTGACCAGGGCTGGCTGGGCCAGGGAGGCCTGCCTGTGTGTCTTGTGGAGGAGGGGGCCATGCCTGTCTCTCTCTCACTTGGATGCTCTGTTCTTGGCGCAGTGCTTAATGACTATTGAATACAAGGACAGGACGAGGACACAGCAGATGATTTCCGAAGTGGGCTAGACACATCTTCTATCTCAACCTCTTTACACACTTACACATATAGGTGCAGTTGGGAGGGGTGGAGGTCAGGAGGGAGAAAGAGAGAAAGAAGGAGGAAAAGGAGGAGGAGGAGGAGGAGGAGGAGGAGGAGGAGGAAGAGCAGAGGGAGGAGGGCCCATCTGCCTGTCACCATGGCTCAGAGATTCCATGCCTATCAACTAGCTGCCTGCTTCGTCCATTCCTAACATTGAGAGATAAGAGCAGGCCACTGCAAATGGTTCTAGACTGGGAAGGCTCCTCCCCCATGGTCTCTACCCCAGAGCACTCTGGGAAGCATGGAAAGTCCTGCTCTGTCCAGGGGTCCTATTTCTCTTTAACTCAAGAACCCCCTGGTTTGATCTCTCATTTGTCCACACAGTGACATTGGGGCAGGACCTCTTTACCTCTTCTCAGCATTGACACTCAAGAGTGGGGAGAGAAGGCCCAGGAGCCAGCGATCACAGGAAACCAGGGTGGTGCCCAACACATTTAACTCCTTCCTTCCCAAAGGGCTCTCTTCCTGGCAAAGGCGTGCCATGACAACATCAAAACTAAGTCCATCTGAGCATTCACGGCTCTGCAGCAAGACAGATGCCCTTGATGAAGAAAACAGCCCTTCTGGTGTGTAACGGAGAGATCCGACTTCATGTGCATTTTTCCACCTTAAAATAACAGAAGACGATCTCTGTTCTCTTGGCTCAAGCAAAAATAAAACTTTTTTTGAAAGTCCTATGTAAAGGATTCATTATCTCACAGGCTGCTAACTATATACTCTGCGCCACACTCAATAAAAGCTTCATATAACTGTCTTTGAAATTAACAGCCACCTCTTGTGCTTTTCAAGTTATTAAGGACGTTGCCATGGTGGAGAGACTATAAACTTTCTATACCGGTGATTAGTCAGCGAGACCACATCCCACCAAATCCCCCAGAGCGCGCCTAACAAAAAGTTCCTTGTGACCCAAGCACCAATTTTTCTTTCTTGTCTGTTCATTCTAATTCCACCCAATTACTCCTGAGCAAGCTGTTTTATTCCTGTCAACTCATGTTATTTACTGGAGCCTTTCAGGAGGAGTGAAGTGGAGGCTGATATTATGTAGGATGTTTTGAGACTCATTAAAACACTTTAAAACAATCACCCATTGTGATATTCACAGCCCTATATGACCTGGACCATGTGGAGCCTGGATCACTTTATTTATTTGCTATTAAAAGTTTCAGGTTAAAATGGCTTTTTTGCTACAAAAATTTTGGGCCTAGGAACCCAGGACTTGGTCTGGGCTCCTGGAGGCTGCTGGGCAAGGAGCTAAAGGATTAGCGTGTGCATGTTGGGGTGGGGGAGGGAACAGCTCTGGGTCTGACCGATGGGCTGAGGAGAAATGGAGGTCAGCAGGCAGCCCCCAGTAGCCAGAGAGGTTTGCCTTCTAGAAGAGAGAGAGATTTCTCTTGGAGACCCTGTGTGAGGGCAGTTTTCTTCTGAAGATGGAGAGGTCCCCTGCGGTGTCACTTTTAGTCCATCATTGTATCCTCATTATTCAGACAATACCTGGACAATTGGTATGAATGAGGCAGCAGGTGAGATTTCCTGAGGGTGTAGAAGGTATCACTCTAGTCCTGGCATCATTAGATGAAGGGTCCATTTTATTAATGGCATGCGGAGTATCAGGGGCAGGTAAGCACACACAGCCAGAGCTCTGGGCCAGAGTGACCCAAACAGCCTCATCCTGTCCTCTTGCTTCCACCACTGCTCTTCTGTGCTCCAGCTGCCCACCCTGCCCTCTGCTATGGGCATCTACCCTTGAATGAGCAGCTCAGCCTAGACAGCCTCTCTGGGTTTGACTGATGGTTAGCTCCTATGCTCAAAGCCACCTAGAGTCCAACAAGGGTAGTAGTAGACAATTCTTGGTCTCCAAGTCCCCCAATCTGGAATTTCTTACAGGGGAACAATGATTCTAAGATGCTCTGTGATTTCAGTGGTAGCCATGGTCTCAAAGCCATGCTCAGAAGACATTCAGGTCACCCCAGCCCCCTGCATCCATCACCTCACACACTTGGAGAACATGCTTCTTCCACGAATGTCTCATCTGTTCGCACATGCCATCCATCCTCACCCCAAGCCAGGGGACGATAGGCCTCATCCAGAAGCAGCAGGGCAAGGGAAGAGGCTGCCGATCCAGAGCCTCGGGTGACGGGGCAGATCTCTTCTCTTTTTCAAAGGAAGTTGAACTGCATAAGAAGGAAGTGTTCCTCGGGCCATGAGATGCTAATCTATGCTCCCAGAGAAGCTGGTTCCCAGTCACACAGGCTGGGGAAACACTGCCCCCACGTCCCCAGCTCCTAGACCGGCTTCGCACTACCATGAGTTTAGAAGGTGCTGCACTTGCTGATCTCTAAGATGCCTCCTAACTCTGGAAATTCTAGGATGCAGCAGACAGGGACTGTGGATGCAAATAGTTGTAAGGTATTACCTGAGGCCATGGTTTGCCACCCTGGCTGTGTATCACAGAGCATCGTCCAATACACCAAGGTTACGGGTTCAATCTCCGTTCAGGGCACATACAAGCAGCAACCAATGAATGCATAAATAAGTGGGACAAAAATTGATTTCTCTCTCTCTCTCTCTCTCTCTCTCTCTCTCTCTCTCTCATCAATAAATATAAAATTTTAAATTACAATAAAACCCGTAGGCCTATTTCAGAGCCTGGGGATTATCATTCTCCAGGATGGTGGTGAGCCCCGGCATCTGCATTTCTAACAACTCTCCAGGCAGTTTGTTTGTTTTTAATCTCCAGTCAGATTTGATGCGTAGCAGGCATCACAGGTGATAAATCGGGGCCCAGTTGAGAACCAGATGCTTTTACGAGGCAAGGAAATGAGGGAAGAGCTAAAGCCCGTGTTTAAATTGCCCACTTCTGTTCACAGAATTGGGCCAATGGGTGATTATGCCTGGAGTGGTTTTAAAAGGCACTTTACCAGCAACCAATTATTTAAGGTGCAATGAGGCAGAATTTGTTTTGTTTTGTTTTAAACCTCAGAGTGTCACTCAAACCATATCCCAAGGGCAAACATCTCACAGCTTAATTGATAGGTACCCATAGCCTGGAACCAGAGGGAAAGTGATGCTGGCTGCCCACCCTGGGAGCATAAGGGACCTACACAGAGAAGGGCCCTTGGGAGAGGTGGCCTCCCCAATGTCCTCTGGCTGCAGCAGAGCTGACCCAACCTTCTGCCCATTGGTCAGAGCTTCAGGACAGAGAAAGCAGGAGGTCAGAAGAGGGCCCGACCAGTTTCCCAGGGCAGTGAGGCTAGTTCTCAGAAACCAGGCCATTTCTTTCTTTCTTTTTTTTAAATCCTCACCCAAAGGGATATTTTCCATTGATTTTTTAGAGAGAGTGGAAGAGACAGGGAAAGACAGAGGGAAGTATTGATGTGAGAGAAACACATCGATTGATTGCCTCCTACACATGCCTGAACCAGGGCCTGGGCCAGGGAGGAGCCTGCAATCGAGGTACGTGCCCTTGACCAGAATTAAACCCAGGATCCTTTGGTCTGCAGGCCAACGCTTTATCCACTGACCCAAACCGGCCAAGGCAACTAGGCCATTTCTGAGTTGAGGAAAGACCTCGGCCCCCTGCACCACTGGTCCTCATGTGCACACATATGGGAGAGCAGCTCAAGTGCCTGACTGCTGGGCCAGTGCTGCTGCCGACTGGGGGAGTCTGGCTCTGCTCAGGACAAGCCAGTGATGAATCTTTCATCGACTAAAGTTCAAGGTAAAGTTCAAGCCCAGAAAATAAGTCTTATTCCTGCTACTCCCTCTCATCTATCCTCCAATCCAGACAAGCTGAATAACTCACTGTTATTTAGACAGAAAATATTCTCCTTTGAGCATTCGCTCCTGTTTTTCCCTTCCCACCCTTGTCTGTTGGACTCCTACACATACTTCAAGGCCTATGTCAAATTCCTCCTCCACTGATGTCTCCATTTGATTCAGTGATATCATTCCCCTCTGGAACTGCCAGAGTATATTGTTTATATCCATCTGGCATTTTCCATATGAAGTTGTGGGTCTTATCTCCTTCTATCACCAGCCCCTGGAGACTGCGCCTTATGTCTCCCTCGAGCCCCAGCAGGTTTCAACATATGTGCTTTGTGTGTAGCAGGTACCCAGTGAATGTTTAAGGAATGGAAGATATTGGACAGTACTTATAACACATTATGGCCCCTGCTACCTGCCAGTGGGCAACCCTTACACTCCCCCCATCTCTGTAGCATTGTGCCATCATCAAGCACAACGCTGACAGATGGTCGGGCTTCCTGAGCAAAGCCAGGGTCTTAACTGAAGGGTCTGAACTGCTTTGAGTTCCAGCCCCTACATCAGGTTGACAGACACCCCAGTCCCCATTGTATTTTGGATTCTCCTCAAAAAAAAAAATAATGGAGAAAGGAAATTTCCTTTCCTGGAAATAAAGCTTGAGGGTGGAGCAGATGAGGAAATTATCTTATTAGTAGGAGGGATCATTTGTCATAAGGTTTCACATTATTTCCCATATTTATTATCTAGAATTTTCCTGTGTACAAATCTTACCTCCCTAAGAGTGATTAAGCTGTCTGAGAACAGACTCAGTAACATACAATGAAGGAACGCCCTGGGGTTTGGCGTCAGACAGACCTGGTTTGGAAGCCTGGTTTCATCATTTCACCGCCAGGCACATGAGAGCAAATTGCCATGCTTCTTTGAGTTTATTTCCTCAGTTATAAATTAGAGCAATAATGCTTTCCACTGTTACACTAACCGTGCAAACTCCTGGCATGTTACCTGCCACAAAGTAGGACGATTACCCCATCTCTTTTTTCCTATTCCTTTGCTCTTCCTGTAATATACACAGATGCTCCAAGATTTCTGCAGCCATGTTTACTGGACCAAGAAATTGAAGGTACATGGTTCTGGTGTGCTTATAGGGTTGATTGAACAAAATATGAGAAATTAGGCCTCTCAGAAAATCCATCTGGCCACTCCAGCAAGACTACTTATTCATATGAGTGCAAACAAAATTTTCCAATGCAACTTTTGCCACAGATCAAACTCTTGACATGAATACCAAATGGCCACTGCATTTTGGGCCATGCAGACAGAGAATGGACAAGGGGACAGGAAGGCCAGCCATCCTGCTGCTCTGGGAGGCACCCGAGACCAGCTCATCTGAGTGGCTCTGAGGAGATTTACATGCTGTGGATCCACCTGCTGACCCCCCAGGTCATGGTGTCCCATTTTCCATGCGTACCTTCATTCATATCCTGTCCTGTCTCAGATGCTTGCCTCAGAAGCACTTAAGGGGATTAGGTATCCAGCATCAAATAGGCTCTGCGATTTGGTCTATAACCTGAGACTCAAACGAAGAAAAACAAATGAGCTTCCACGGGCCTTGGGTATTTCCAGTAGCTGGAAATTCCCACTTCTGAGAACCTAGTGAAGCAGTCTCAATACAGCATCTTTAGGTCCTGTGGCAGGAGCTGAATTACCCAAAAGGACCCAAGGGGCGCACAGAACACAAACCTGTTGATGACTAAATCTCTTTTAAACTGATGGGCTGTTTTTGTCCTGGTGGATGTGTGGTTATTTTGTTATTGATGACAAGGTGAGTTCCCTCCCACACCTCCAGTTTCAGAAGGAGAAGAGGCACATCTTCAATTCCCTACCCAAGAAACAGCCAGCATGGCTCCACTTCCAAAATTCCAGTCTAAAAAGCTGACATCAGCCTGGCCAGCGTGGCTCAGTGGTTGAGCATCGACCTATGAACCAGGAGGTCAGAGTTCGATTTCTGGCCAGGGCACATTCCCGAGTTGTGGGCTTGATCCCCAGTGTTGGGTATGTAGGAGGCAGTCAATCAATGATTCTATCTCATCATTGATGTTTCTCTCTCTCTCCCGCTCCCTTCTTCTCTGAAATAAATAAAAAAATATATAAAAAAAGCTCACATCAAGGTTCTGAAACCCCTCCTGTGGGAGCACCATAAAGAAGCGGACTTTGCTTTGACCAGGGCCTGTGGAGGTGGTGGGCTTTTAGTACTCCATCCCTTAAACGCATAATGCTCTGAGTATGGCTTTCATGGTTGTTAGCCAAAGTGGATTTAAGACACAGCCTTGAAACCAGCAGCTGTCTTCGCCACAGACACTGACCTTGCCCTGCATATAGACAGGCATCGTGTGTAATTACCCTGAGCACTGGCCACACTGCGGAGTAAACTCGGGGTCTTCCCACCGGGGACATTTCTGTGACACAGTGGGCTGGATTCAACCCGAAAGAGAATAGTTGTGGTGTACACCCCAACCCAACTGCTCGTTCCCTCTCCTTGACCTACCCTTTGTGGGAAGCCAGGAATGCCAAATATTTCTTGCTGCTCTGCCCAGGCCTTTACTTTATTTACACTCCCCCCTTCACCCGGCCTCAGCCCTGTCTCTTTTCCTGTGGCTGCTCAGGCGTTCTCTCTCTTTTTCTCTCTCTCCCTCCTTCCTTGTTAGAAGATTGTGTTTTCATTTGAGATGGCACATCAAAGGTACCTCAAATAAAGACAAAAGCATAAAATGCTGTCTACTGGACAGCAAGCCATGCTCTGGCAGGGATAATGTACAATCCCCACGTAAGAGGCTTCCTTGTTGTTAACAAACTGTATCAAAGTTTCTAGGCTGTAGATAAAATAACTTTTTTTCACAAAGGGAAATAAGATAGAGTCAGTCAAAAGCAAACCAAATGAACAGGAGGTGGGAGATTGATGGGGAACATTTTTAAAGAACCTGTCTGCTTCCTGAAGGGCAAAATTCAGCCCTTAGATTAGGTCTTTTTTGTTTTGTTTTGTTTATTTTTTCATTCTAGCATCTCTTCTAACCACAATGAGAAGCCAAAGTGGGAATGTGACTTCTGTAGTTATTGCTACACATCTATAAGGACATTTTCTTCAACAAATCTGTTCTGCCTCAAAATACAAGCTCAAAATCACTTCCAGTCAGTATAACCCTGGAGGTGGGGCTTCAGGGAAACTAAATGTTTCCATTGCAAACCTACTAAAGAGAAAGCGCAGACATACCGCACAGGTCTCCCCTGGCTAGCATGGCCACGCGTCCATTTGCCTGGGCAGTCTCCATTCGTACGGGTTGACCTGGTGTGATTATTAACAGTCCCTTCTCTCAAAGGCATCTAGTTTGGATGATAAATTCCACAGGCATCCTGCCACTCACCAAATGTACCATTTTCGATGTCCATTTCAAACATCGTGTGCAAATCACTGGGTCTGCAGACAGCCCAGCTGCTGGCCTGGCTCCGTGGAGGGGAGGAATGACATCTGAATAACCACGTGGCATGGTGGTCTCGGAGGTCACAGTGCTGCTCACCTCTCAGGGCAGGTCCCAAGCTTTGCATCCAGCTGCTGGCTACACACCGCAAATGAGATTTTTAAAAACCTTGAGCTTGAAAATAAAACACTTGGCTTTAGACTATAAAGCAAAGCAGACCTCTGGGTCTTTTCTTCTTTGTCTCAAGTCCTCATTGTCGTCAAGATTCCTCCACTCCACCAACCTCTGCAGAACGCTAAGGGATCTGCTTGCCGAGGCGAGCCCCCTCGGTCCAGTTCCCTTCATGGTCAGGATGGGTGGAACATTCCTAGGTAGAAACAAAAACAACACCGCCCAACACATCCTTATCTGCAACTGTCAAACATACATCAGAGAGTCTGGCCTGGACATTGCTCGCTTGCCTAATCGAGCTATTGAAACCATTTGAATTCTCTGTGAGTATCTAAGTTTTGGGAGAAATTTTGGAGACTGGGGGAGAGGAGCAGAGAAAAGATTGATGGATGGTTGTAGTCTAGATTCTGGGCTCCAGACATAAATATGTGTCTAATGAACATGTGAATTAGAGGAGGGAGATTTTGGCCACTCTTACTTATTTTGTTAATACTGTAGAGAGGGTTGTTTATCTTCAGCAAAATTCATAGTAGCATATGTAGTCATTTTTGGCTATTTTTCATATTTTACATACAAATTAATATGCAAAAAATGTTTAATTTAAAAAATGTTTAACTGGGATTAATTTTAAATGTATTGAGAAGTTGCAAAATACCTTGTTTACTGCCAGACTAACCACGACATTAATGGACATGGGTCAGATGCAGGGTCTATTACCAAGACTTGCCTGCCAGGTCCCACTCGATTCAATTTGGAGTGACATTGCACAGAAGAAGAAATGGTTTTGGTGAAACTCTAGAGCTAAAAGAAAAAAACGAGAATTGTCAAATCAACCCACATCCGTTTTGCATCTACCATATCTAAAGAGGGTAAGATATAGGACTATTGAGAAAAGAAAACATGTTCATTTTAATGTGGGAATATCTTTCTTTCCTCTTGCATGCCTCGGCTGAGGGGCTGATGGACCAATGGTTCAATAGTAGAATGTTTAGGATTAGTAAATTATCAATGGAATTTACAGATATCTCTGAATTCTGGAATCTACTTTGGAGAGACCTTCCAACAAAGGGCATCCACTAATCCAAATAAGGAATAAACATAATGAAAAAAGCTGAAATAAAACCCAAGTAGTAAATACCCACACATTGGTAAGCTAAAGAGACTGAAACTCAGTTTTTGGCTCTTTACAATAAGAGTATATTTGTTTGACAAAGCTTTCTGAACAGCAACTTTTCATATCTTCTTTGCTAGATGCTCTATCACTTATCATGTAGTTGCTGTGGAATTCAAGACACACAGCTCTGTTTACAGTGAGCTGGTGCTGACGAACTACCTTGAGTCAAACCCTTCCCTTCCTTTCACTAATTAACATTCTTGACATTTGACTTGAGAGTAGTATTTTCGAAGTCTAACACGCAACTTTGGTAAACAAGTATAATATTCTTGGTGTCAATTGCTGCTCTTTATAAGTACTGTTTCCAAACTAAGAAAAATGTAGTTTATTTTGTTAGTTAGAAGTTTCTAAGTTTTTTGTTGTTTGTTTTCAATTTACTTCGGAATCCACCAGGGAATTTTCCAACTATGAACCTGGTATGGAATTATTCTGCTCTTTTAAAAAATGCTCTATGAAACAATTGGAATGTATTGGAGTTGTTTATTTATACATTTGAAGAGTGTTTGGGCATGTGGTGTGTGGTGTGGATAGTATTTAGTGATGACACAAAAATGGAGTGAAGAATAGGATAACTGATTTTTTTAAAATTGCCCAGCTGCTGTTGCTCAGTGGTTGAGCGTCAACCCATGAACCAAGAAGTCACTGGTTCAATTCTTGGTCAGGGCACATGCCTGGGTTGCACGTCTGATACCCAGCAAGGGGCATGCAGGAGGCAGTCAATTGATGATATTTCTCTCTCTTCAATGTTTCTATCTCTCTATCTCTCTCCCTTCCTCTCTAAAAATCAATAAAAGCATACTTTAAAAATAAATAAAATTTACAATAGAGTGTTCCTCTTCTAAGAAAACTGCTATTTCAATCTAGAACAAATGGTCTTTTCCTTGATGTATCAGAAATACCAGCTTTACATCTCTTTCCCATACATATTTTTGTCACATTTTGCTAACTTAGAGATGTAACCCAGTGTCCTAATTCCTTAGTTATTCTTCTGATTAAATTAAATGAAATCTAAAACATTAAGCTGGAACTAGATTAGCAATTACTTTAAAAGTGTAAGAAATATATAAACTTCTGCTTGTACAGAATGTAGAATTAATATGGTCCCTGACAGACCAAACATAATCACAACATTAATACACCTGTGATAATATGTGGCAAACATTAAATATTTACATCAAAAAGTTTCTTTCTCAGAATATCCCAGGATGCTAAAACTATGTTTTAGAATCAGCATACAACCAATAGCAATTATCACTTACTATATGCATTAGTTCTTGGTCATTTTTAAAACTGTTCCCCCATTTACTTCACAAAGAATAATGTACATTTTACAAATAAGATAGATCAAAATTCAATTTTTTATTGACACAATTTTATGCTCTTTCTAACTTTGTTTTGAAATAATTTTAGACTTAAAAATTGCAAAAGTAGTACCCAAAGTTTCCTTTACCCTTCACTCAACTTCTCCTTCCGTAACCACAGTACACTGATCAAACCAATGTGTTAACATTGATACAATACTAATAACTAATTGATAGGCCCATTCAAATTTCAGCAGCTTTCTCACTATTGTCCATTTTCTGGTCCAGGAGCCAATCCAGGATCCCCTATTGCTCTTCCATCTTTTCAACATGTCCCATCATTTTTCAAACACTTCCTAACTACCTATCATGCTCTTTTTTTAATGATTTATGACTGATTTTCATAAAGTTAATATTTAGCCATCACAACCAATTCAAGCAATACAGAAAACTACTTAGTACAATGTAAAAACTACACAAATTTCGCCATGGAAGAACAACTATTAATATTGGTAAACATTGTTCCTGGCATCTCATGTATATATACAACTAAAAGGATAGATAAGTTGATTCGTAGAATTTTGATGAAATGATTTTTAAGAAAAGTATTACTAAGAAGTATTAAAGCTTTTTTAATTAAAAAAAAATAAATGTACTCCACTTTAACAGAAGGAAAAAAACACTAAAATATAATTAGCTGTGCTGGATTTCAGGTAAACATTTCTTTACAAAAGAAATGTCCTAAATGATCTCTCTAAAGGCAAGAAAAAGGTTATGGAAAACATTTAGATATTTATCAGTTAGCTGTCGTTGCCCAACAAACCACTCCAAAACTTTGTGGCTGAAAACAAACACCATTTGTCTTTGGTCTGCAGGTCTGTGGGGGCAGTTCTGCTGATCTGGCTGGATTGGTCTTGGGTGAACTGCCTCAGTGTCTATGGTCAGGACATGGGTCGGCTGGAGCCTGGCTGGCCTAGAATCACCTCAGTCATATGTATGACAGTTGGTTATCCTTGGCAGGCAATGGGGTGAACTGGCCGTGTGATCTCTTATCCTCCAACAGGATGGCTCAGCCTTGTTCACACACTAGTAGCTAAGTTGTAAGAGAGTCTCCATGAGGTTTACTCGGAGCTGCTATAACATGCTGCTGGCCAAAGCAAGCCACAAGCCCAGCCCAAAGTCAGGGCTGGCTATCCATATTACTCTTATGTACTGATGTCAATCATTCAGATATCAAGTTTTCATTGTAACATTATTTGTTCGATCTGCAGACTTGAGCACTTATTTTGGGATTTTTTTTCCTGTTACATTTTTTGAACATATTTTCTGTTTCATTTGTTTATTTCTTTTATGCAAACACCAAGTGTGTATTTGTTGGCTGTTATTTAACTGTTACTCATGTCCATCTTCTTCCTCACACTCTTTTTTTCACTATTATTACATACTAGAGGTCCGGTGCATGAATTCATGCACCAGTGGGATCCCTTGGCCTAGCCCAGCCATGGGCAAACTACGGCCCGCGGGCCGGATCCGGCCTGTTCGGCTGTTCTATCCGGCCCACGGAGCCGAAAGAGCGGAGGGTTCTCTTGCTCTCCCCTCCGCTCCTTTACTTTGAATTTATATTAGTTCACACAAACACTCCATCCATGCTTTTGTTCCGGCCCTCCAGTCCAGTTTAAGAACCCATTGTGGCCCTCGAGTCAAAAAGTTTGCCCACCCCTGGCCTAGCCTGTGGGATCGGGCTGAAACCAGCTCTCCGACATCCCCCGAGGGGTCTCGGATTGTGAGAGGGTGCAAGCCAGGCAGAGAGACCCCACCGGTACACGGTTGGGGCTGGGGAGGGACACAGGAGGTTGGCCAGCCAAGGAGGGACCATGGGAAAGCTCTAGGGCATGTCCAGCCCATCTGGCTCAGTCCCGATCAGCCAGACCCCAGCAGCAAGCAAACCTACCAGTTGGAGCATCTGCCCCCTGGTGGTCAGTGCACATCATAGCAAGCAGTTGAGCGGCCTTAGCATATCATTAGCATATTATACTTTGATTGATTGAATGGACAACCGGATGACTGGACACTTAGCATATCAGGCTTTTATTATATAGGATGCCTAGACTGTCTCCCCAGATGTTTGCAAACCTGAATCATTCATGCTATCCACATTTCAGACAAGATGTCACGTGGTCAGAGAGACCTTTACTGGTCATCCAGGCCAAATAAGGTCCTACCTTTTCATCTGCCATTATATAGTCCTATTTTACTTTTTCAAAATAAGACTAGATCAACTTATTCCATGTATATTATTTTCTTAACACCCATCTTAGATTGTAAGCTTCATGAAGGCAGAGATGCTGCCAACCTTAAAGACCACTAACCCCAGCATCTAGCAGTACTCCTGGCATGCATGGGTATTCAGAAATTACGTGTTGAATGAATGAGTGAAAGTCCTGTTTAGTTTAAGTTAGGCTTGTTCTATTTTTACTTGCTTCGAGTATAGCTTTCTTCTCTGCAATATTTTTCATTTACATTTACCTCCTATAATTTCATTGAGAGTCTAGAGCAAGCATGTCAAACTCAAAGGCTAATACAGGCCAAATAAACAAGGTTTAAGTTTATGTGAGCTGCAAAAAAAAACACAAGCTTCAATTTCCATAGAAATGTATGTTTATTTCAAAATGTATAGTATAAAATAGAACAAGAGCAATGATAAAATTAATGTTTTCTTACATACCATTATATTAGCTGAGCCAGAAGTATATTCACTGTGGGCTGAATGCGGCCCGTGGGCCATGAGTTTGACATGCTTGGTCTAGAGAACTTTTTGAACTCTTCCTGTTTTCTGGAAAAATTTTTCTTGCTCTCTCTCTCTCTCTCTCTCTCTCTCTCTCTCTCTCTCACAAACACACACACACACACACACACACACACACACATATTCTTTCTGTGTATGACACTACTTTCTTCTTTATTTTCTTTCCCATTTCAAAGCAGACCTGTGAGGTGATTCTTTCTTATCATTATTCATCTCAGATTCATGCCAAAAGACAGTCTGAGGAGGAAGGGAAGTAGAGGAAGCTGTTAGCAAGCTCGAATAGGGTATATTGCCTCCTGGAGCCTCTCACCAAATCTATTATTTTCTTAACCTGTGAATATATATCATCACTCAATTTTTTTGTGTGTTTAAGAGATTGGTAATTTGGGAAATGCTATTTCCTTTATTCTCTTTATCTTGCCTCACCTCTGGTGATGAGATAGATAAAAATTGTGTCTTGCCCTGGTTTCTCCTTCATTTTCTACCTGCCATGTTTTCTGGTGTCAAATTGGGTCTCTGTGAGGATAGTCCTCTTCTGCCATGGTCCTCTGTGCCCCAGGATCTTCAGCAGGTACAGAATCCTTGGATGGGCATTTCTGGGCAGCCCCACTGCCGTGCATGGCAGTGAGGGGCCAAGTCCATCTTGCCCAAGGTCTGAGGATCTGTTAGTACTCAGTGTTCTTCCTCATTTTGCTCCAGATTTCACAGCATTTGGCAGCTTTGCTGCATAGTTTGTGG
This sequence comes from Plecotus auritus, assembly GCF_963455305.1. Lineage (NCBI taxonomy): Eukaryota > Metazoa > Chordata > Mammalia > Chiroptera > Vespertilionidae > Plecotus > Plecotus auritus. The sequence goes on from NC_137782.1 coordinate 156,325,349, forward strand.
TTTAAGATTGTAGTCGTATCCTTATTTTATTGGCAACTAAAATATCTGTTTCCATTTTTTTCATTCTTTTTGAGTTTTTTTGAGGAAGCACGGGGGAGATTAATGTCTATACACCATGATCTTTAACCAAAATTTATTTTGTTCCCTTTCAGTGGCAATCAGTAAACTCGTGTTGCACAGTGCAGAAGAGGTCATGAGTGTCGCTCACACACTGGGCTTAGAACTTAGATCTGAATTCTCATGAAGCTTAGCTAAATTTTTATTGTGTAACTTTGTGTCCATCACATCTCTTCTCCATTCTCTTTGCTCAGTTTTTCTCTACCTCAACATCTCTAGAGGGTTTTGTTTGTTTGTTTGTTTCAATATTCTCTTTTTCTTCTTTGATGATGATTTTCTTGGTCATTTTTGTGGCAGGAGTTTTCCTAGTCCTTTTATCTCCCTAGCTTTTCTAAGTTAAGCCCCAGAGTTGCCTGGCCTCAAACAAGTAGTAAGTTGATAGCAACCACCACCACCACGATAACCTCATTAATCACTGGCTCTGATAAAGGAACACTTACTTTATGCCAGCAATATTGCTAAAGCTTGTGCATCTATTATTCCAGGCAACCCTTCCAATAACCCAACAAAGTTCATGTGATTACCTGCAATTTTACTGTAGGGATGTGAACAATAACTTTTTCTTAAAACTGGCTCCAGAATTACTCTTAGAGATGCCACTGTGCTTGTTCAAGAAAATACTTCCAAAGATTTTCTTGGGGTAGTTGAACTGCCTTCCAATGGTTCACACATCAGCAGTAAGGAGGAGGTAAAGAGCAAGATCTTTAAAACCAGACGAAACCAAATCCCAGTTCTGTGAGGTAGATAATACCAATGCTTTCCTCATAGAGCAGTTATGAGAAACACGTGTCAAACTGCACAGAGCCACACAAGGGCAGAGGATCTGTGTAGAACACCTGGTGAGTGGGCCAGCGAAATTTAAATCAGTGAACACTTCCTGGAAGAGGTGATTCTTGGCCAGAGTTTTAAAGGAAAACTAAAGCAGGAATGGAAGGAGGAGATGGCAATCTTTTCTTAAAAATAAAGATTTGTATTGAGCCCTAGTCAGTTTGGCTCAGTGGATAGAGTGTCAGCCTATGGACTGAAGGATCCCCGGTTCAATTCCGGTCAAGGGCACATGCCAGGGTTGCAGGCTTGATCCCCCCAGTAGGTGGCATGAAGGAGGCAGCCGATCAGTGATTCCCTCTCATCATTGATGTTTCTATCTCTCTCTCCCTCTCCCTTCCTCTCTGAAAAAAAGTACTGAGGTAACATTGGTTAATGACGTTATATAAATTTCAGGTGTATAACATAATTCAATCTTGATGCCCAATGAAAGCAATTCAGATCGGAAACTGAAAGCCATGGTGGACTTCAGAAAGGAACCATTCCTTGGGCAGAGTGACATGCAGTCATTGAAAACACTGCAAATCTGCCACTGAAATTGGCCAATTTTGGGTGAGTTCTTTGTGAAATAAGACTATCAGAAGAACTCATATTTTCCAAGGAATTTGATCATGGAAAAGAGAAATTCTTTAGGAAAATCTTTAGATGATTTTTACCTGTTCTTTTAAACATGGAGTTGACTCTGCTGGAGAATAAATCATAGATGCCACTTCTAGGAAGAAAGGAAGTTGAATTAGCCATGAAAATTAAAACATCTGCTTCAACATCTGACCTCTCCTCCTCTATGTGTAACATCCCTGAAGACACCACAATCAGCTTCGGGGTTCTTTGTATCAGTAAGAAATGTCTTCAAGCCCACAAAGGACTAGGCGATGGGCTGAAGTGGAAACCTTATTGTGCAAGGCAGCCTCTGACTGCATCAGCTGAAATGGTGAGCAATTACAGGCCAAGTAGAGGTGGCTCATTCATCTGCTGTTGCATTCTCCCATCTCCATATGAGGCCATAAATCACAGGGCAGGAGAAACTCTAGTCCCAGGGCTTCAACATTATGTAACTTCCTCTGGAGGAGTCACATGCCTGTTTCTAAATTCTTTATGCTTGCCCTCTGGGCCACAGGTCAGACAGACACCAATGGGTAAAAGGTACCAGCCAGTCCTTGCAAAAGCTTCTCCATCCTTTGGCCAGGATAGAAGGATTTGTAAAGGAAAAGAGGGCCTTCATTTCATCCCAAGTTTTCCCTCTTAGATATTTCTCACATGCATAAAATAGTAGTAGTAATGCTGGATACACAAATAAATTGTGTATTTTTGTCCACAAGCTCCATCCACATAACCTATGAAGAGCTGCAATAACACCCGAGTCTTTGCTAACTTGGAGACAACGCAGCATTCTTTAAACTTTTTATTTCATTGTCTTATCGAGATCATCTATCTGCTGGTGGGAGTTGTTAAACTGGTAAAATTTTGGAATGCCATATGCCCAGAAAATTCCTAGGAGGAATATGGTCATAAAAATAAAATCACACTACTGAAAAAAAAAAAAGCAACAACGACAGAGACAAAAACATAAATTAAAGCAATAAAATACATCTATTGGGAATGACTGGGGCAAGGTGGAGGGCCTTTGCTACATGCCAAACTGAAATGTTCTATTACGCTTTAAGAAATCATGTTTACAGCAGATATAAATTAAATTAACTGTGAGGCCATAAAACACAGCAGCTGTTCTCCATCTCCACTGTCACAGCACAAGAAGAAAAGGCTGGTCTGAGGTAGGGAAACTCTCTTCTTGGTGGTGAGACACACAGCATCACTGAGGTGATAATGAGGACAGGCAGGGGGGCTGTGCAGCTGTCTCTAAGACACACAGAAAGGGCACAGATTACACACATTTTACATGCGCCTAGAAGTCGTTTGCCTTTGACCAAGATTTCATAACACCCCTCCCTATCTCTGTACATTTAAGCAATTCCACTCTAACTAAATGGAAGTCCTTATAAAGTAGCTACAAGAATATAAACACACACATCTAAGACGATTGAAAACAAATCAGCAACTGTTACCCACAGTGAAAATAATTTAGTCCTGTGCTGCAGTCCCTTGGTGTTTCAAGGCTGAGGAACTGAGTGTTTGGGGAGATCTCTGACCCCTTTTGCTGAAAACCCATGACCAGCAGCTGAGTTAACCAAACACATAATGCCCGGGTCACTCCTGTCTCTTCTTGCTGGTCTCGCCTTTCCTAAAATGCTGCTTTTGTGCGGGTGATCCAGAGTGTCTGCCTTGCCCACCAACCCAGAACCCCCAATCACTTGAGCTCTGGAACAGCAAAAAGAAGTGCAGATAATGAAAAAGGAAAGGATGCGATATTTGAGAAATGAGGCAGGAATCCAAAGATGTCCCATGAGCCATATTGAATTCTGCTCATCTAAAAAGGTTTGATTCCTATGAATGAACAAATCATTTTTGGGTTTTGGTCAATTCTAATGTATTGTATAAGACAACATTTCAGAGGTAATAATTCCTTAAAGATACAAAAGCATCTTAAACTTACAAAGTTGTCTGAAGGGATTTTATTTTTGTTTCCTTTTTTGTTTGGTTGCTTATTTATTTTGTTTTGTTTTATCATGAAATGCTTTAAAATATACATATAGTTTATGTGTATATATATATGTGTGTGTGTGTATGTATATGTATGTGTGCATATATATATATATATATTCCAGAGGGGAAGGGAGAAGGAAAGAGAGATAGAAACAATGTGGAGAGAAAATTAGTGATGGGCTGCCTCCTGCATGCCCCTATGGGAATTTAGCCTGCAACCCAGGCATGTGCCCTAATCAGAAATTGAAATCTGACCTCCTGGTTCATAGCTTGCCATTCAACCACTGAACCACACCAGCTGGGCACAAAATTCTTTTAATACAATGGTTTGAGATTGAGTGTGTGGGTGTGTGTACAATATAGGCATACCTTGAAGATATCACAGTTTCAGTTTCAGACTATTGTAATAAAGCAAGTGTTACAATAAAGGGAGTCATAATCTTTTTGTTGGTGGAGAGTCTTGACTTCAGTTTGCAAAAAAATGCAAAACTTGTGAAGTGCTGTAAAGCAAAATGCAATAAAATGAGGTATGCCTGGATATAAAAAGGATTATACAATGACCAAGTGGGATTTATCCCAGGAATGCGAGGGTGATTCAACATAACAAAAATAAATCTGTTATATGCTATATCAATAAAATAAAGGGGGAAAAGCACATGATTATTTCAATAGATGCAGAAAAAGCATTTGACAAAATCCAATACCTTTTTATGATAGAAACACTTAACAAAATTGGAATAGAATAAGAATTCCTCAGCCTAATAAAAAGAATCTACAAAAACAAACAACAACACAAAACCACTCCACAGCTAAGTAACATCACAGTAATAGTAAATGACTGAAAGCTTCCCCTTAAGATCAGAAAAAGGATAAGGATCTACTCTTGCCACTTTTAGTCAACCTTGTACTGCAAGTTCTAGTCAAGGCAATTAGGAAAGAAAAAAAATAAATAAAAGGCATCTAAACTGGAAAGGAAGAATTAAAACTATATGCACAGATGATATGATCTTGTAAATGGACCATGCTAAGGAATGCACACACATATAAACACACACATACACTTTTAGAAGTAATAAATGAATTCAGCAAAGCTTCAGGATACAAAATCAATGAACAAAAATCAGTTGTGTTTCTCCACACTAGCAATAAGCAATCAATAAATATAAGTAAGAAAAAAAATTGTTTAAAATAGCATAAAAAGAATAAAATACTTAGGAATACATTTCATAAAAGCAATATAATATGTGTACACTGAAAACTATAAAACATTGTTGAAAGAAATTAATGAATACCTAACTAAGAAGCTGGAAACACAGGCAAGGTTTTGTGTGATAGACTTGAGACAGAATCCCTTCCCCCAGGAAGCCCCGTGCTTTCTCTGGAGGCCATTGCTGATTGAGTGAGGTCCGCCCACATTATCAAAGGAAACATCTTGTCAACTTTAAGTCAAGTGACAGTATATGTTAATCACATCTACAAAATACTTTCACAGCAACATTTAGACTAGTGTTTAAACAAATGACCAGACACCATAGCTGAGCCACCTTGACACAAAATGTAAACATCACAAAGAGGGTTCCAATAATTCTTTTTAGCAAATGGTGCTGGGACAACTGGACATCCATATGTGAAAGTGTGAAGTTGGGGCCCTTCCTTATACCATATACAAAGCTTAACTCAAAATGAATCATAGTCCTACATGTAAGAGCTAAAACTATAAAATTCTTAGAAGAAAACATAGGAGTAAATTGTGACCTTAGGTTAGAGAATGGTTTGTTAGGTATGACACCAAAAGCACTAGTGACAAAATAAAATAATAAAATAAATAAATAAATAAATAAATAAATAAATAAATAAATAAATTGGACTTCATTTAGACATAAACTTTATGCTCCAAAGGACACCATTAAGAAAATGAAAAAGAAAACCTACAGAATGGGAGAAAATACTTGCAAATGTAAATAAATGTCCCATATAAATGACAAGAGACTTATGTCCAGAATATATAGAGAACTCTTATAATGTAAAAACAAGTAAGCAAATTTTAAAATGGGTAAAGAATTTGGATATTTCTCGAAATAAGATATACAAATGGCCTACAACAGTGTCTCTTGGTCTAGGTGTCCTGACTTGTATCTACTTGCCCATTTACAATCCCCAAAACTTTTTTCATTTTTTGTATCTCTAAAAGTCAAGAGAAACATAGTGAGGGTTCTATGATGGTCTAATGAGCTAATCACTCACCCATTTGTTAATCATTAATCCATTTTCTCAAAAGATAATTCTTTTCTTTATATTTTTATTGATTTTCAGAGAAGGGAGAGGGAGAAAGAGAAACATCAATGATGCAAGAGAATCAACTGATCAGCTGCTCCCTGCACGCCCCACGCTGAGGATTGAGCCCACAACCTAGGCATGTGCCCTGACCCAGAATTGAACCATGACCACCTGGTTCATAGGTCAACACTCAACCATTGACCCACACCAGCCTGGCTCCACAGATAATTCTTGAGTACATACTATGTGCCAATAATTCTACTGTATGTCAAGGTCCTCAAGGAACCCACGTACACAGTTTAAAAGCACAGGTAGAGAAAACCAAAGCATAGTCTTCACCTTCAAAGAATTCAGTTACATGTCAGAAAAATAACAACTACAGAAGATGTGATCAAATTGCCACCTCCTGAAAACAATACCATAGTTGTATTCTGTCCCTGAGGGGTTTTCTGATCCCTGTGAACTGTGACAATTCTGACGTTTATTTCCTTGGGCAGACTGTCCTTTTTGTTCCTTTTCCTTTCCCAAACTAAATCCTTCTTGAGCTCTGGATTCTCAAATGGATTGCAGATGTCTGTTTAGATGTCACTGATTTGGCTTTAGAAACATTTGTATTGCTTTATGCCATTTCTAGTCATTTTGTTTTTAATATGAATGAAACAATTCCACCCTGCTTCTTTCACAAGAGGGGTGTGAAGATTTTCAAAGGGCCCCCACTAATGTTGGGCAGAAATTGTCCACTGCTGACCATGGGTCCACAACACTTTTTGCAAGGCTGGCCTCAGAGTCCCTGAAGACATTCACTTGACCTTATGTCTCAAAGGTCAAATGAGTAGAGTTCATTCACCCGGCGCTAGCAGAGCCAGACACTAAGCACTGAGAATTGCAGTGGAGAGAGGTGGGCTATTTAAATATGAGTAGCATCACCCAGGAGAACTGGAAGCTGATGTTCAAAAGCCCGAAATCCCCGACCCAGGGGATCCAGGGTTTGGGGCAGATTTTTCTAAGGGTAGATGGGGAAAGATATGCAGAAACTCTGGTGGGCATCATTTAATTGAAAGACCTTGGAACTTGGCCATTTATGGTAAGGGGCATCAACACAGGATCTTCCTGGACAACGGGCCCTTTTCTTCTGTGGGTTGGCATGAGGTGGGGGGAGACTTTAGTTCCAGGTGCAGATGGAGGTCAAAGTTCTCTCCTCTGTGCATACCTTGGCTGCGTGATTTGGCTGCATGACTGTGGTTTTGGTCTGAAAAGCAACTCAGCATCTCCTGAGAAAGGATAGCTCCTTTCGGAGCTAGTTCTGTGGTTACACTTGCAATTCATTTAAAGTTCATCTTCCGTTGGTAGAGAACAAATTACTTGGATGTTGCTGGAGGACCCTGTTATTGAATATTTTTAGACTTGTGTCATTTAAATCAATTACATATCAACTTAGGTCTGGAACTGCTCTCCTGTGTGTTAATCTGTTTGCGCTTCCGTAGTGAATCCTGTAGTGAATCTGTATCATACTCTGTGCTGGCACTGGAGAAACCAACATATAATCAAAACACAATCTCTGTCTCATTGGAAGGAGGAAAAGGAGAAGAGGATGTTCTATGGACTTTGTATAAATTGATTCAATTAATCCTCAGCCACCCTATGGTGTGGGTGAATTCCCATCCCCACTTTACAGATGGCATAACCAAGATCAAGGTATTTGCTCCAGGTCACATCATTGGTAAATACCACATGGCTCTAGAGCTCATGCACTATGTCACTTTACTATGTTTCCTCTATTAAAACACAGTGTCTGTATTACAAGTTCTAAAAATCGTATGAAATGAGCTATGGGAACCAGCAGGAGACAATGAGAGATGAAGGGTGAGAAGCACTCCACAGAGAAGAAGGTATTTGAACATATCCTTTATCTAGTTCCCAAGTCCCATTCTAATTTCTCTGCATAGGCTCCACAAGAGACCTCTCTGCTTCATACATAAAGAAGAAGGCACAGCCCTGACTGGTTTGGCTCAGTGGATAGAGCATCGGCCTATGGACAGAAGCGTCCCAGGTTCGAAATTGGTCAAGGACATGTACCTTGGTTGTGGGCACATCCCCAGTAGGGGGTGTGCTGGAGGCAACTGATCAATGTTTCTCTCTCATCAATGTTTCTAACTCTCTATCCCTCTCCCTTCCTCTCTGTAAAAAATCAATAAAGTATATCTTAAATTAAAAAAATAAAAAGGTGGCGACACAACATAACCCTTGATACAAAGTGCTGGCAATCCATCTGGGCAAGAACAACCCTGAGAACTTGGTCCGATCTCTGTGTCTATCCCTAGGGCATGCTGCGTATGGCAGCTCCTGGGACCTCCAGGGAGAATGGTGAAGGCTTTGCCTCTCATTGTGTCTCCATCATCCCTATAAAGGGACCTCATAATCAGTAGATAATAGTGCTAGAGACACAGATTTCAATTTAATAAATGGACATATTCCATTCAGTGCCTGCTGGATTCGAGGTTAGATTTAGAGAAGGAGGGGAATCCAGAGGAGCAGTCATGGCCTGTTTTTGTGTAGCTCATTCCCTCCCCAGCAATGTCCTCATGTGCACAGGAAACCTTCAAGCCAGGCGCATACTCAACATCCCTTATGGTAAAGGGGACTATTTATCCTATTTGCCTAATTCAAGTCCTAGTTGATGTTTGTTGTGCCAGCACAGCCATCAATATCTCTGTTTTCATTCTCAGAAGTGTCCCGGTTTAGATGATAAATTATCCAGTCACAAGAGTTATAGGGGTGGGACAGTATGGTGCCCTGGAATGCCTGAGTTAAAATCCTACCTCTGCAACTTATTAGCTCTATGACCTGGGCAAGTTACCCAATTGTCCCTTCTCCAGATTCCTCATCTGTAAACTGGAATGCTAACAACAGTCCCTACCTTGAAGGATTGTTATAATATAAAATTCTGAGAATGGTACCTAGCAGAGTGAGGACCATATGCGTGATTACTATCCGTATTGATTTGTATTGATTGTTGTATTGATTTGTTGGTTGGCTATAGATATTTAAGTGCCTTTTTATACCCCTTAATCCTCATAAGGGTTCTGTGAGCTAGCAGAGAAATATATTTTGTTTTTCTCATTTTACAGCACAGGAAACAGAATTAGAGAGAGTAAATGATGTGCTTAGCATTAAACAGCTAATAAATGGCAGAATAGGATTTAAGACCAGAAATTCCAATATATATAGTTCATGCTCAACTTTCAAGTACGTATTACAACGAATTCTCCTGTTGCTAGGGGAAGTTTTAGTCTAGATCAGCATTTCTCAGTGGGTGGGTACTGGAACCTCAGAGGTGGTATTTCAGAGTGTCTACATCATTAAAGGTAAAGCTGGAGATGTGTTTCCATTTTTAAAAAATCAGTAAGATAACTTTTAAAATACATTCCCTTTTATTGGAATGAGTCTGATTGTCCACATAGATGCTGAGAGGCCCTAGTGGGTGGCTGGGTGGCTGTTGAGGATCAGGGAAGGGTGTTTATGACTTAGCTCAGCACGCCACCCATACTTCCAGGGTAGTTTTGATCATCATACACGGTTTAGTTATATTTATTCTTCATCTAATATCATGTCAGTATATCATAATACATTGCTTACTAAAGACAGGAAGTATAAGAAGCTCTCATATTAAAGACAAGTTAATGTAGAACACAAAAATAATGCTCATTCAGCAAATTTGCCTCACGATGCTATTGGCCGGATTTGATCATTGTATTTATCACTGCAAAATTCTCATTAAGAAGCCTGCAGTATTTCAAAACCAATGTTGAAAAGAGAAACTATAGATACCGTATCTGATTTGGCTTATCTGGGAGAACAATATTAATAGTGTTATGGCGAGAAACCAAAATGGCGGCATAGGTAAGCACCTAAACTGCTGCCCCGCACAACAGTTTCAAAACTACAACTAAAAGACAGAACGGACACCATCCAGAACCACAGGAAAGCTGGCTGAGTGGAAATTCTACAACTAGAAGGAAAGAGGAAAGCTCACGGAGAAGGAGCGGCAAAGAGCTGAGGTACGTAGACACGCACGCGCAGAGAGGAAGGGCGGCGGAGTGCCTGGCTGGCTTTCTCTGGCAGGAGGGGGAAGGAAGCCCCCGACTGCACTGAACCCCAGTTTCGACTGCACTGAACCCCAGTTCCGGGCGAAAACCTATGGACCCAGGCTCATACAGGGGGAGTTTGGACTGTCAGGTAGAGAGAAAGACACATGAAGACTCGAAGACTCGGGGGAGCTGCGGCGGCAGGGGTCTGGAGGCGCGAGTGTGCACAAAGACTGACTGTGGAGGTTACCACAGGCTTTCCCTAGTGGAAGGGAGTCGGAAGCTTCTGACTGCACTGAACAGCAGTTCCAGGCGAGCCCCTGGGGACCCACGCTCTTACGGGGGAAATTTGGACCATAAGGCAGAAACTCGGAAACCAGAAGGCAGAGGTCTGGAGACTCGAGCGCAAGGGCAGGGCTGACAGGAAGCCAAGACTGTCTGCTCCGCCCTGAGACTCCGCCCCTTCCAAGCTGAGCACAGAGGCCTTTGCAATCTGGCAAGGCTAATCCTATAAGGCTGTCTCCAGCACCAAAAATCTCCCAGTGTAGACTCAGCTGATCCTCACAGCCAACTGGCCTGCAGGTCAATTCCTCCCAGTGATACCAACAACAATCAAGACTTAACTACAACAAGGCTGTACACACAGTCCACAAAGGGGTGCACCAAGAGTGTCCACCTCAGGTTAACTGGGGAGGCCGACCCACTGGGCCATATAGGAAACCTAGCACACAAAGCTACGCTACCAACTCAGGGAAGCAGTGAAAAATGGGGAGACGAAGAAACAGATCACAAACGAAAGAAATGGAGGAAAACAAACGACTGGATATAGAATTCAAAACCACGGTTATAAGGCTTTTCAAGAATATCCTAGAAAAGGCCGATAAATATAACGAGACCCTCGAAGATATGAAAAAGGACCAACTAGAAATTAAACATACACTGACTGAAATAAAAAATATTATACAGAGACCCAACAGCAGACTAGAGGAATGCAAGAATCAAGTCAAAGATTTGAAATACAAAGAAGCAAAAAACACTCAACCGAAAAAGCAAAAAAAAAGAAAGAAGAATCCAAAAAGTTGAAGATAGTGTAAGAAGCCTCTGGGACAACTTCAAGCATACCAACATCATAATTATGGGGGTGCGAGAAGAAGAGAGAGAGCAAGATACTGAAAACCTATTGGAAGAAATAACGACAGAAAACTTCCCCGACCTGGTGAAAGAAATAGACTTACGCCCTAACCGGTTTGGCTCAGTGGATAGAGCGTCGGCCTGCGGACTGAAGGGTCCCGGGTTCGATTCCGGTCAAGGGCATGTACCTTGGTTGCGGGCACATCCCCAGTAGGAGGTGTGCAGGAGGCAGCTGATCGATGTTTCTCTCTCATCGATGTTTCTCTCTATCCCTCTCCCTTCCTCTCTGTAAAAAAGCAATAAAATATATTTTAAAAAAAAAAGAAAAAGAAAGAAAAGAAATAGACTTACAAGTCCAGGAAGCGCACAGAACCCCAAACAAAAGGAATCCAAAGAGGACCACACCAAGACACATCATAATTAAAATGCCAAGAGCAAAAGACAAAGAGAGAATATTAAAAGCAGCAAGAGAAAAACAGTTAATTACCTACAAGGGATCACCCATACGATTGTCAGCTGATTTCTCAACAGAAACTATGCAGGCCAGACGAGAGTGGCAAGAAATATTCCAAGTGATGAATAGCAAGAACCTACAACCAAGACTACTCTACCCAGCAAAGCTATTATTCAGAATGGAAGGTCAGATAAAGAGCTTCACAGATAAGGAAAAGCTAAAGGAGTTCATCACCACCAAACCAGTATTATATGAAATGCTGAAAGGTATTCTTTAAGAAGAGGAAGAAGAAAAAAGTAAAGAGAAAAATTATGAACAACAAATACATATCTATCAACAAGTGAACCTAAAAATCAAGTGAATTAAAAATCTGAGGAACAGAATAAACTGGTGAATATAATAGAATCAGGGGCATAGAAAGGGAGTGGACTGATAATTCTCAGGGGGAAAGGGGTATGGGGGGTGCAGGAAAAGACTGGACAAAAATCATACACCTATGGATGAGGACAGTGTGGGGGGAGGTAAGGGCAGAGGGTGGGGTGGGAACCAGGTGGAGGGGAGCTATGGGGGGAAAAAGGAGAAACAATTGTAATAATCTGAACAATAAAGATTTATTAAATTAAAAAAATAATAAAAATTTAAAAAAAGTGTTACGGGCTTAATTGTGTGTGTGCGTGTGTGTGTGTGTGTGTGTGTGTGTGTCCCAAATTCTTAGGTTGAAGTCCTAATCCCCAGTACCTCAGAAGGTGACTGTATTTAGAGAGAGAGCCTTCAAAGAGGTAATTCAAGTAAAATGAAGTTATCTGGGTAAGTTTAATCCAATGGGACTGATGTCCTTATAAGAAAAGGACACTTGGATACAGAGGGAAGGAAGGCCATGTGAAGACACAGGGAGAAGACAGACATCTACAAGCCAACGAGAAAGTGCCTGCCAGCACTTTGACCTTGGACTTCTAGCCTAGAAATGTCTGTTGTTTAAGCCCCCACCCCCACCTCCAGTGGTACTTTGATATGTCAGCCCTAGCACACTAATGCAAATAGCTAAAATTACACAATGTTTACTATTCCAGGCACATGTTTACAATGCCATTTTCACAATGAACCTTCACAACAACTCTCTGAGAGATGTTACTGCTACCCCGATTGTACAACTGAGAAAACTAAGGCAAAAGCAAGGTACATCCTTGCTTATTATCACACATCTAGTAAACAATAGCTGGATTTGAACCCGGGTTATCCAATTTCACAGACCATGCTCCTAAGCAGGAATAACTATTCCCAACAATCATGTGTCATTTGCAAAGAAGGATTTACCAATGCCAGCCTGAACATGTCTCTCTGGTCTCGCCATTTGGAGACAAAATACAAAAATGATTCAGAAAAAAAATAGTTTTTGTAAAAAAAGCATTAAAAAATAATATTCCAAACAGGTCATGTTTTTTAATGACCTAAAATAAAATAAAATTTCAATTTACATGTTAATATGTGTTTGTGGCTCAAACCATGTTTTCTTATATACTAGTAATCAAGCTTCGATTGATAAATGAGAAAGTATAATCAAATAAGAGTAAAAAAGTATATATGATTATCAAACTGGCTTAAAATATACATTGTCATAGAACTTTATATATTATATTATTACCAAAAAATCATATGCATTGCATCTTTATCATGTGCAGATTAAATTCATTCACTTACTCCACAGCTTTAACTATATCTCAGGCAAGAGACTGGATGATGATGATAAAAGAACCAGGAAGACTGGGGTCCTATCCTTGTGAAGCTTACAGTGTCAAAACAAATAAATACAGGTAAACAAACCAATTCAATCATTATAAATCGTGGGTGTGCTAAACAGGGATAGAGAGCAACAGCAAGGGAATTTTCTCTGGACTTGACTATCTTTCTGACACATGAGCTAAGACTTGAAGGAAGATATGGAGTTGAATTAAAGGCAAGAACATTGCGTGTTGGCAGTGTGAGAGGGGAGAGAATGAGTGGTTTTGAGCAAGTGAAGAAAGAGGGAGGGACAGTGAGAGATGACGTTGGAGAGGTGGTGGTGTCCGGATCGTATGTGGCCTCAGCGGCTATTGTGAGTAGTTTCTGATTTCATGCTCAATGCCGTGGAACGCAGTGGAAAGTTTTAAAGGGGGGGTTGGGGGGGGGAACGTAAGAGTGGTGTGATCTGTTTTAAGAAAGCACTTCTAGTGCTGAGTGGAGATGGATTGCAGGAAGCAAACACTTGTGGAGAGACCCAGTAAGAGACTCTTGTAATATTTCAGGTGGTAATGAGTTCACTACAGAGGTGGCAGCATAGATGAAAAGTAGATGAATTTGAGATGGGGTGTTCTGGTAGAAGTGACAGACTTAATAATAGATTGAATATGGAAGAGTAGAGGGGAGGTAAGGGACATGGAAGAGCCAAGGATGACTCCTAAAGCTTTTGGGAAGAGGGTGGTTCAATTTCCTGAGATGAGAAGTAGGTATGTTGGGGGGTTGGGGGGGGGGGTGCAGTCCAGGACTGGAGCTGCAGGTCCATGATGTCATCAATTCTTAGCTCCTCCCATCTTCCTACTTCCCATCTTAGTCCATGGCTTTTCTTCTCAAGGTCCTAAGATGGCTGCTATACCTCCAGCATGTCTGCATTTAAAACAGAAAGATGAAGAAGAAAGCAACATGGAAGAAAGAAGTAACAATCCGTATCTGAACAATGAAAACTTTCCCAGGAATCTCCATGGACTCCGTCCTATACCTCCTTGGCCAAAATTCTTTGTCAAGGCTAGTCCTTGTTGCAAGGGATGCTGGGAACTGTAGCGTTACAATTGACCCAATTAAACCCCTAACAAAATCAGGGTTCTTTGATTAGGATGACATCAAGAATGAATATTGCACAGACAGACAGCAATGTCTGATTGACCATCCTCTGCTAGAGTTAGCTTGTGAGTCTGAGTAGGCTGAAGGACAATATATCTTTCAATTTCCTTGGATTTCAATTCTTCATGAAATGCATAATGAGCAAAATGCATAATGCGTGCTGGCAAATCCCGGGCTGTTCTATTTATGATTATAAAGAATCTTTCATTTGCGAAAAGGAAAGACCAATCTTCTGTCACTGACCCCCCTCCCACCCCCCAACAGTATCCCTCAGTGCCAGAACTGTTCTCTTTTTATATCAATTTTGTCACATGGAAGCATTGCCATCAGGCTTGGTGTTCTGCCACCAGTAGGCTTCCACCAAGTGTCCTGAGAGGATGGCTTAGCCAAATTGAATGTTGGCTCTTTTCTTTTACATAATGCCTTATGATTCTTGGAAGGTGAGTATTACCAGATTTAGCTATAAAACAGTCTCCTCGTCATAGTCTCCACGGCAGTCTAGAGGATCCAGCCAGTCCTCCCAAGCATGTGTCTCTGGGATGCTGAACCTTTCTTTTCTGTGCATTATAGGGCCCCTTGTACCTGAACCGAGACGAGAATTCCCTGGCAGAAAGCAAAGAGTGCTGTCTAGAAGTTGTAGCCCATTACTATTGCACAAAGATAGACTGTATTCTGCTGGAATCTAATCTGGAAACATTTAATATATTTGCAACACGAGTGCCAGCTACTTTACTTAAAAGGATGGTCATTTTTTTTTCTCTTAAAGAGAAACTTCAAACTGAATATAAATCAACCTCCTCTATACGCCCATCATACCTGATAATGAAAACAGTCTTCAGTGAGGGGCTTTTGGCGAACCATGAAGGGAAAAAAGAGACCAAAGAAAGGAAAGTAGAGGCTCTTATTGTGTTGAATCAGAAACCACTCTTTCTCTGGAAGAAGTTCAGCAAATGAGTGTCTTGTCAAGTTACTCTAGTGAAAACAGGGGCAATTAAAACAGCCCAAACCATCCCCAAATGCTCGAGTTTGGGATTTGCTGAACATCTCAAGCTTTTTTCCAAATGTTTTGGGTTTGGCACAGCCCAGACTCATGGTTGAGAAGTTTTCCTGAAGGCCTGTCTAAATGCTCCTATTTTTATTCAATTTCCTTGCAGTTAATATCTGGCTAATTCATTCGCTCCAGATTCTGCATTTGATATATTAGTTATCTTCAGGCTCTGCATGTGCCCATTCCTTTCTCCTAGTCCATGATGTTGGGGGTTGGGAGACTGTGAGAGGATGGGGCGGGGACAATGGCAGGAGTGGTGTTGCATAAGGATTTGGGAAGATGAGATGGCTAATTTCACAGTTCTGAAAGGATGGCATATGGAGAGGGATTAAACTAACACTCTATGGCCTCAGACGGATGGGACCGGCACCAGAGACATGTGTGGGCTCAATACAAGAAAGACTTTGTCATTTCAGAGCGGCCAGGTAGAGAGAGGGCTGTCTTGTCTTCACCAGAAGAGATGGGTCTTCTTCAGAGGTTTGTAATGGCTCTCCATTAATTTTTAGAGACTGAAAAATAGATAAATGAAGCCATTCAAATATAGAATGGAACAGTTGGATTGAAAGACCTTACAGTGCCTTTAAGTGCTGGGCACTATATACACAACCTTGCTCATTTATTCAATAACCATCTTTGAAGGCCTACTAATCGCCAGCTCTATGCACACTGAGAAAGGGAAGAGGTGGCATAGGTATGGAGGGGGCACAGCTGGTGAGGCAGCCTATCAGGGGAAGGCAAGGCTGCGGGTCCCCACAGGGAAGGTAGCTGAAACATAATGGGTCTCAACATTCCAGGAGGTAACAACTACATACTCAGCTTTTGGAACTCAAACATCATGGTTTATTATAAAATTTGAGACAAATAGAGAAATTCAAGAGCCAGAAGGGAAATGTGCATTGATAAAACATCCATGTTATCAATATTATATAGCATTAAACTATAATTTGTTGTCACAATTCAGCAGAGTAGGAATTTATATACCCATTTAACAGATGAGGAAAGTGAGGATTGGCAGAGCAACTGATTGCCCAAGATCACACTGCAGATACTAGCAGAGACAGAATGCAAGCTATATCTGTCTGCCTGGCACAGGTTCTATACTCATCATTGCCAAGAAACCTCAACATACTTTTATTTTTCAACTAGAGGCCCGGTGCATGAAATTCATGCATGGGGGGGGGTCCCCCCCTCAGCCCAGCCTGGACCCTCTCCAATCTGGGACCCCTCAGGGGATGTCTGACTGCCGGTTTAGGACCAATCCTGGGGATTGAGCCTAAACTGTCAGACATCCATCTCACAATCCTGGACCACTGGCTCCTAATCACTCCCCTGCCTGCCTGCCTGATCACCCCTCACTGACTCTGCGTGCTGGCCTGATCGCCCCTAACTGCCCCCCGCTGCTGGCCAGGTCGCCCCCAACTGCCCCCTCCCTGCTGGCCTGGTCGCTCCTAACTGCCCCTCCTCTGCCGGTCTGGTTACCCCTTACTGCCCCCTCTGCCGAGCTGGTCACCCCCAACTTCCCCCCCTCTGCTGGCCTAGTCACCCCTAACTGCCCTGCCTGTGGGCCAGTTTGCCCTCAACTGCCCCCTCTGCCGGCCTGATCGCCCCCAAATGCCCCCCCTACTGGCCTGGTCACCCCCAACTGCCCCCCTGCTGGCCTGGTTGCCGCTCATGGCCCCCCCACTGGCCTGGTCACCCTACGCAGCCTGCTTGTTCAGTCATTTGGTCATCCCTCACTAACCCCCCTGCCGGCCTGGTCGCCCCACGCAGCCTACTTGTTCAGTCATTTGGTCGTCCCTCACTAAACCCCCTGCCAGCCTGGTTGTATGCAGCCATCTTGTGTGGGCATAAGGGTCAATTTGCATATTGCCTCCTTATTATATAGAATGTTACTTACCATTATTGTTTGCCTGGCAAACAGCCTCACCCAGCCTTTGACCTGAGCATTTTTTGCTCCCTGAGATTGTCACACACAGATAAGAAAAATAAAGGAGTGAGGCTAAGTCAGTCATTTCCCATTAATGCCAATAGGAGGAGAGGAAACATTTTCAGGAGCGTTGTGGACGTGTTTGTGAACAATGACTTATTTTAAGAGATTGGAGCCCATATCCACCCATTTCAGAAGGTGGGTTCCCACAGCTTTGTTTGGATTTCTGAGACTTGACTAACTTTATGTGTTGGTGAAGCAAGTCCAACATTACTGCAAATATGACTTCATGAGTTATAATTTTTTCATGGTCAAAAGATGCGCTCTAGCCCAGACCCACCACTTAACAGCCACGTGTTCTGGGGCAGTGCACGTCCCCGAAGGTCAGTGTCCTGGGGTAGCAAATGAGGATGGAAGCTACTTCAAAGTACTAGCACAAGACCAGACGAGAAAAAACACACGAGGAAATTCTGTCACCTGTAAAAAGCTAATCGTATGAATATAGTCACTGTTATTTTAGTTCTTTTTTATGGGAATTAAAATACCCATGGTTTGAAATGAGAAAAAAAAAGAAAGAAAGAAAGCCTTATGTTGAATAGATTTAACAACCTTGCATGACAATTTTTTTAATATTATGTGAAAATGGAAATTTCAAACTGGGTCTTATGATTTCTAATCAAGCTTGAAGGCAGTTTCCTAAAATAAGAACTGGCCCCATCATCAACTGGCTCCCATTAGATTATGCATCTCAAAGTGACCAGCCCTAGTTTCAGAAAGTAGAAAAAAATATGTATCTATAGCAGCCTCCAGTTCTTCTTGGATTATTAGTTGGTGCTCTGCAGGATTTCAGTATTTTTCCTATGAATGTAGCTTCAGAATCCCACAAAGCTTAATGCTATCAGAGCTGCCACCACCCAGAAGGCAAGAAGCAGAGGGGGGAAGAGGAGGTCAATCCCCTGCTCTTCCTTTATTTCCAGTGAGGATACAGTACAGCATGGAGGGACAGTGAGATGGATTGGAACTTGCTGAAACTGCCTGGAAACGTTGAAGATCGGGCAGGGTGGGGCGGTGCCTCCACCTCATGTGCACATCTGGAGAGGAGATAGGTAGCCTGTGAGCACCATGGGCAGCTTTTGGGGCTCTACAATGGATGACAAGAAAATGACATTTTCTATTTCTTTTTTTAAATTAACTTTAAATGTCATTTTTATTTTTATTTTTAATATATATTTTTAATGATCTCAGAGAAAAAGGGAGAGGGAGAGAGAGATAGAAATATCAATGGTGAGAGAGAGTCATTGATCGGCTGCTTCCTGCACTCCCCCTACTGGGGATTGAGCTTGCAACCCAGGCATGTGCCCTTGACTGGAATCGAACCCAGGACCCTTCAGTCTGCAGGACAACGCTCTATGCACTGAGCCAAACCAGCTAGGGCTAAATTTCATTTTTCAATTACAGTTTATATTCAATACTAGAGGCCCGGTGCATGAAAATTCATGCACTAGAGGCGGGGGTCCCTCAGCCCGACCTACCCCCTCTCGCAGATCCGGAGCCCTCAGGGGCAGGAAGCGACCTGGCGATCAGGGGAAGGCAATGCCCCATCACACCTCTGCTGTTGCCATTGCCAGCAGCGCAAGCCTTGGCCAGCCCTGGTTACCTGAGCCTTGGGCAGCCCTGGGCGGCTGGGCAGCCGCCATCTGAGGCTTGCTTGCACCTCGGGCCGGCCCTGGGTGGCTGGGGGCTGAGGGGACTGGGGGACTCCAGAGGCAGGCGCGCGGAGCGGCCAGGCTCGCCTGGGGGCAGGCCCGGCCTTGCTGCGTGCCTGCCACCCCGACAGGGCTAAGGGGACTGGGCGCCGCCATCTTGTGTCTGTGGGCGCCACCATCTTTGAGGGTGTGGCAGTCAATTAGCATATTCCCTCTTTAATAGATAGGGTTATTCTGTATTAGTTTCAGGTGTACAGCATGGTGGTTAGACAATCATATACTTTACAAAGTGTTCCCCCTGCTCTTTTCAGTGCCCACCTGGCACCATACATAATTATTGCAATATTATTGATTATATTCATACAGATGGGAGCAGAGAAGTTAATCATGTCAACTCCTGTTTGACAACAATTACCTAAAAGTGGTTTGAGAATAACAAACTCAAGATGTTCCACCTACTGATAAAGAAAACAGTAAGTATGGTAAAAAAGCATCTGTCTAATATGTTTATACTCGATAATTTGTTTAAAAACTAAACCAGCTGGCATGCAAAATCTAAATCAGTAATCAAAATAAATTTGGGTCATCAGATTCAAAATGTGTCCATTTGTTCTACAGTCATTAAACTACCATTTATATTTAATTCATATTTCTTTAACCTAAAGGGTGCATTTGCAAGTGTTTCTCAGATAGCATCTTTTACTTCAAGACCCCAAAGTACTTTTGACCATAATATTTTATTTTTATAACTAGTAGCCTGTGCACGAATCCGTGCACCAGTAGCTCACTGCCACCCTCCAGTTCTTCTCTGTCCGCTGCCCCACCCTCCTGTAGCTCACCCCCCCCTCATAGGTTGCTGCCCTTCCCCCTCTGTAGCTCTCCACCACCCACCTGTAGCTCACTACCCCACCCTCCTGCTGATCCATGATCTGGTTGTTACACAGTTGGTCATTACGCTTCACAGCATAACGACCATTTGCATATTACATCTTTATTATATAGGATTATAAATTAATATAGTGACATACTTCAGGATTATTTAAAGATGTTCATCACTTCTAACTTAATGAGATATTGTTGGTGGAATGACTAGCTGTGTTAATGAACCTGTCATGATTATCTTTTACTAGAGGCCCGTTGCATGATATTCTTGCAAGAATAGGCCTTCCTTCCCCTGGCTTTGCTCCCGGCGTCCGAGAGTCTGCAAGTCCTCGCTCCTGGCCAGAGCACTGCTCCTGTAGCTCCCTCTGCCACTCCCCTCTCCCTCATAGCAGGTGTCCCACCCCTCCCGACTGCTCCGTGCCTGCATATGCAAATTAACCTACCATCAGCAGGTTAATTTGTATACTCACTCCTGATTGGCTGTGGGCGTAGCGGAGGTACAGTCAATTTACATGTTTGTCTATTATTAGGCAAGATGTCCACTGGGCTGTGACATAATGGGGACCCAAGGAGGGTGTCCACTGATTTGAGTATCTACTTCCTGTTTCTGAGATCTGAGAGCAGAGATCTTCAGAGGTGCTGCTAAGTGTGGGACTGGGAAGCAAGAATGACTGAGATCAGGATACAGAAATCTCATTGCTGCTCTCCACCAAGAGTTTCCAGAGAGATGGGCACATTTAGCAGCTTTGTAGGCCTCTGGAGAAGCAGCCAAGGCCAGGCCCTTGGAGCCTGAGTGGCTGGACCACCTGACATGGTAGGCTTGCTTCTGGAAGTCTAGAAAGAAGTTGTTTAGTTGCTCAACTGATGATCTGAAGATCTTTGGCACCCTCTCCCCGCAGTCCTTGTATTTACTGCCCCTCCAGCCTGACAGTCCTCCTCAAACTCCTCCTGGCTCACACTGAACTTGATAACAGTCTTCCCTGCTAATTCTGAACAAAGAACCACAAAGGACCATGCCTACTCAGGCTCCTGGAAACCCACAACAGTAACCACAGAGAAGGGTGAGGGTCAGGAAGAGTCAGGCTCAACAACAGCTTCTTCCGAGTCCCTCGTTGTGCTCTACATGACATGGCCATACTGGGGATAGAGGGGAGTGAGTAGGAGGAGGAGACACTGTCCACTTTTCAGTGTTTATTATCAATTATTATCAATGATGGTGGTGAGGAGCACAAAATGGGGCCCCTTCGATGTTTTACTTTCTGCAGAGAACACAAATGCCAACATCATCGCCACTACCACCACCACCCCCATCACCATCACAGTTCACATTTAATGAGTAAATTTTATATGCTGTACAATATTTTAAGCACTTGTACATTTAAATTATAATAATAAGTCAATGTGAGAGATACTGTCATTCCTGTTTTACAGAGGAGAAGAGAGATACAGGTCGTTAGCCCAGCTAGTAGGCAGGAGAGCCCAGACCCCGAATCCCAGGTAGTGTGACTGCAGAGCTCACGGTTCCACTGCTACATATTATTGCCTCTCACAAAATACAAATTGATTTTGAACATCTGATTCTGTATTTGCATTATTTTAAAAACTTTTTTCTTATTTAATGTAATACCCAGTAGAGTTGAGACCTGGTTTTTTATTATTATTATTATCATCATTATTTTAGCAATTTTAGATAATGATGTCAATCTGCCTTTGGAGAAGACTTTCCATATTTGGAGGGAAAGAATCAGAAAGGGCTCTTTGGGTACACAAATATAAAACACGTGCTCTTATTTTTCTTGGAGAAAAGTGAGGTTATCATAAACCCAGATATAGATGCTGCAGTCCATCCTATTAAGTTCTGTTTTGTAATATAAATAGAATGGAATGTATTTTTAGGATGACTGTATCCTTACAGAATTAGAGAATTTTTTCCTTTAATAAGGACAGGACCTGCGTGGTTGGAAGAGCCCACACAGTGTTGTTAGAGACTGGATAACCCAGAAGTTGGAGGGCAGAGCTCACTCTCTGGGTAGCGGTGAGTTTCCCCTGAAGGAAATGGATGTTTTCCCTGTCACTTCGTTTTCAGGGCTAGCAAGGGAGCCAGAGATCAGGGGGTGAGCAGTAGTCCAGGGAGAGGCCTGGAGATGCTTAGTGAGGTCTGGGTTTCTGGGGACAAGACAGAGAGCTGGAGACAGGAGTTCAGAGCTTGGGGATTGGCCTGTGAGCCCTAAGTGCAACCCCTTGTGGTATTAACTATGCTAGTCTCTGTTATTCTTGGACTCCCTGGGCTTTCAGTTAAACTCCAGGGCCTGGTCTTTACTGTGCTTTGGGCATTTGGCACTTGAAAAGCAGGCCAGTGCTCACAATATGAGCCAGATTTGGTGGCCAGGGATCCGCAAAAACGTGGCTGTGCAGGCAGGGCTGCAGGCAGTGCAGGGATGTGCCCCACGCCTTCCGGAGCACCAGGACCTACCAGAGAAGAAAGGATAACCCGGCGGAGAGCGACAGAGGCTTGGATTTGGCGAGTTTGTATATTAAAGGACATTTAGTCACAGTTTAAAGAGGTCTGGGAATAAATGTAGGTTATGTTGAAATAATATTTGCACTGAACAGTAGCAGAGAAACCAGCTCAGTACACAGTAGACACGCTGCTTCGTTTGACTAATCAAGTATTTTTCAAATGTAAGAAACAGACCTTCATAAAGAAATAGATGTCATATGATTCTCAGTGTTGTTTTTGTATATTGCTTAAGGATATAAATATATAAAACTAGTTAAAAAGTCTTTACCCTTACAGTTCTTAGTCAACTATAAAACCAAGCCGAATTTTAAAGTCAGTACAAGCTAAAGTACAAAAGCACACACAAATTGTTTATTAACGATAGCAAATTACTGTATGTGATGATGTCGTTTTGGTGAAACTCAGTGGCCAAGATAGTTTAAGAGTGGAAGTGAACAGGCTTAGTCCCAGTTCTAGGTTTTGACCTTGGCAAGCTAGAGAGCACTTATTGGGGTAAGTCAGCTATAAAAATAATTGCAAAATTCCCAAGCTTTATTGTCTACTTCAGAATAGGCAGGTCTCATATTTAAGAACAACAATAATAATAAATTCTGCCAGTGACAATCCTCAAAGGCCGGTTTTGATGATATACCACTTGATAACCATATAAAGCTGCCCTATATGCTCAAAGATGAGGTTACATCTGTGGCATTTTTGAAAATCTGCATTCAACGGGAATCTAATACAACTCTGGTGTGTGTCAGAAGCAGCACAGCTTCCTATGCATTTCCTGTCTGCACACTGGTATAACAAAGATATCTGCTCAGTGCCTGCAGGAATACACCTCTAGGCTCACTGAGCCATGTCTACGTCATCACGAACACGTGTTAGCTCAATTACCCCACCCACCCCTTGGTTTTTCCCATTGTAAGACCTTCATTCACATACTGTGGCATGTCATTGTCATCTGTTTGATGCAAATGTGAACAGAAAACAACATTGCAATGCAAGCACCAAATGATCTGGGATGTAGGTCTTTACTGACCAGGGAGAGACTGCCCTTTCAGAAGTAGCTGATTCCTAGAAATAGTAAATGACTTGCCTGAGAGTGAGACCTTGATATGCAAACCACTGATCCTGAGTCCACTCTGCCCCCTTGACTAGCTCTTGCACTGCAGGAGGCAGTATTTCTCTACCTCAATCAACCCAGAACCTGGTACCGACCACCCCTATAGCCTACAACCCACCAAAATTGTTCAAACCTTCCAATCCTAAACCTGCTCACTGCTTACCTTGCCTCATGCATTCCTTCCTATAAAAACCACAAGGAAGGCTTTTGCTCATGCTTTCCTCTTACTCCTTCTGACTCCTGACCAACCCTGGTGCTTCCCCACAAATCCCTGCAGTTTAGCATGCCCCTTCCTTTTAGGAATTCTAAGTAACCAAATATCTTATCAGTGGCAATCATCTGTTGCCTCACCATACCTGGATAAAACTATAATCCCAGGTACTTGTGAAAACAATTGGTAACCTGCTCCTGTTATGGTTGGAGGGAAAGATGGTGAGCTCCAGAGAACAGGGGCCTGGTTTCAGTTTTCTTTAAATCCCCAAAGCCTAGCATACTATTTGGGATCACTGTTAAGTCTCAAGACTGTGACAGGATCAATGAGGTGTGTCCTAACATACCTTGACTGTTACAACCATTGAACAAAACAAAACGAAATGAAAACTTGCTGGATCCACAAATCTAACATGGCAATGAGCATGCCCCCTCCTCAGAGTAGAGGGATAGGTCTACAAGATGCATAGTTATCTCTGTAACCCATCGGGGGGGTGGGGAGAGAGACTAAATAACTGTAATGAATCACATATCATATCAAGTTCTATCTTCCTAACAGGGTCATCATTGACGGAGGTATAGTGGTTTTAAAACATACCCGCGAATTCTTTGACACTTCTCCCCTCAAGAGGTGGTTTTATTTTCCTGCTTCTTTGCATGACTGGTAAACTTTGATTGGATGCCAGACATTCTGACTCTATCTCATTGGATGCTGGATATTTATGTATCCCTATAAATATTCTGGGACACAGTTGTCTGGAAACAGTTTGATCCTTCCAGGTCTTGCTTTGAAGATTTGTTGGGTGGGACCAGGGCAGCACTGAGTCTAGAGATCACTTCCCCCACTGTAAATGTAAGACGTTTCTGAGTGTTCTACCCAATACCCTGTGAGTTATGAAATGTTCTAGTCTGGCTGGTAGAAACAGGTGCTTTTCCTGGATCTGGGCCAATGTGAATACTGTTCCTTCTAATCCTTCCAGATAGGTCTTTTCCCAGCAATTGGGTGGTCTGTTGACAATGTACATGGGTCAATGTGCTGCTTTAAAAGGGACCCTCTGCAGATCTCTGCAGTTTCCTCTCTAAGCAGCTCCCTCTTCCCTAGCACCCTGCCCCATGAACTTGAGTCTCCCCAGACTCGCAACTCTGTCTCCTCAACTTGTCCACTGAGCTCCTCTGGGTTCCCCTCCCTGTGCTATGGCCTGGAGACTATCCAGGTAGTTGCTGGGACCATGTAAGACTCACCTTGTTGGTGTCCCATTTCTTAGGGGTCACTATCCTTCATTATCTAATTTCAGTGTCTTGAAAAACATTATTTCATTTAACTTAAAATTTTTTAGTGGGTTTTTTTTGTTATTGTTTAGTTGTTGTTGTTGGTGGTGGTGGTGGTGGTGGTGGTAGTGTGTGTGTGCGCGCGCGTTTCTGGGCAGGCAGGTAATTTGAATTCTGTTACTCCATCTTGGCCAGAAGTAGACATTCCCAAAGTGTATCAGAAAGTACTTCGAGCATCCACACTCCCAACCACGCTGTACAGGAGTTGCTGTTGCTTTACATCTTTATACTGTTGGTATTTTCAGACGTTCTAATTGTTTTAAGGATTAAACTAGTTCACAAAGGGACTTGAAGTGATGTTCCTCACAATACAATCTAAAATTGAAAAAAAGAGAGGAAATATTTAACCTAAAGGGATAATCTCTACTCATGAAATTTCAGGCAGAAGGGGACTATGCCAATACTTGGGGAATTCAGTCTACTACTCTTTACCACCAGAGTACTTCCATTTGTTTATTTAAGGAAAGCAAAGTTGTTAACACATTAAAACCAACAGTTCTGTGAAATGGAGGTAACGTTAATGCCTACTGCAAATCTTACAAGCATTTAATTCCATGAACAGAGAGAACCCTGGAGATTCTTGGCAAAAATGTCCTACTGAAAGTCCAGGGGAAGACACAAAGATGGATGCACGTGTACACACAGGATGTCCTGGGCCAGAGGAGCAGCATCAGCTGGCCGCTTTGGTCATTTTGTCACGCCCTTCTCTCTCTGGGGACTGCATTGCCACCACTAAAAGCACTTATAATTGTTTCTTTGAAAATGGCCATATTCTCCAGAGAAGCTCTCAAGGAAGAAATCTAATTATCTTGGAATTATTGAATTCTCTGGGTACCGTCTTCTAGGTAGGTACACAGAGTCTTTATTTCATTTTTAGAAAGGTTGTTTGCTATTACACATAATGGACTATTTGTCCTCTCCCTCCCACCATGGTTTGGAGAGAGAAGCAGTGAAATTCATCAATCCCTCCTCTACACCTGGCCTTCATCAAACACTGCAAACAACCAACACTGTGAAGAAGCATTTGGTTTAAAAAAAAAAAAAAAAAAAGCAAAGCTTTGGTAGTGAGCATACTTATTAAACTAGAAAAATGACTCGACAATCTTCATTTTATTTTGTTTTTAGTATTTGTACATCCACAGTCCTCATTCTGCAATAACATTTGTTTTGTGGTTGCTGACGGATGTGATAAAACAGTCCAAGATCTGCTTTCCACAGTTCTTTACAACAGACCAAAATAGCATTCTTGTTCACGCTAGGATAGCCCAGCATTGGCGTGCTTTCTGGCCAACTAGCTGAGGGTGAACAGAACGTACGTGGTCAATTTCTCAGTGGTAGAATATCCTTTTTATAGTTACAAAATTGCTTCCTCCAAGGACAAAGCTGCTTTATGCTACTTTTTCACTTCGTCTAACTCAGAGGGTGCGAGTCACAAGAAACGGGAGAGAAGAGTAATCACCGCATTTGTTTCTGGAAATAAAATGCTCTTACTTCCTTGTCAATGTGAGTGCCAGGACTTCACTGATGAAAATTAAGTAAAGGTTTTCCATCAAAGAACTTTCTTTTGGAGACTTTAAAATTCAAACTGCCATCAAGTCTTCCACATAATAAAGCATGTTTTAAAGTTTCTTGGATTTTTTTTAAATGGGCATTTATATCTTTTATGTACTCCTCAAGTAATATTTGCAGCAGAGAAAGGCCATTCAAACTTGCTGACACTAATTAGAGTTGTGTCTTCCATTTGCTCTGATTAGACATGAGGATTGAGAGAGGACCAGTCAGGATAGTTTCAATCATCGTTAGTTCCTATTCAGTGTCAAGCCTGCCTCTGAAAAACCTTCCATATCCAAAACCAGAACAGATCTTAAAAATGAGTCCTCACCCTAGCTGGTTTGGCTCAGTGGATAGAATGTCAGCCTTCGGACTGAAGGGTCCCAGGTTCGAATCCGGTCAAGAGCACATGGCCAGGTTGTGGGCTCGATTCCCAGTGTGGAGCATGCAGGAGGCAGCCAATCAATGATTTTCATTGTTGATGTTTCTCTCTCTCTCTCCCTCTCCCTTCCTCTCTGAAATCAATGAAAAAATATTTTTTTTTTTTAAAAAAAAGAAGAGTCCTCTCATCACCCCATTTCCCTTCTTCATGAAACTCTGGTGGGTTTCAAACTTGACTGCAGGGTCCTGAATTAGAATGAAACTATTCATTCTAAAGTCAAAAAGAAACATTCTTGCCAAATGGATCTGGAAGCTCCCAGAGTACTGTCTCACAGCCTCTGGAAGGAAACTTCAGAATCACCCTCAATGTACCCTTCCCTTCCTCCCACGTTCAACAACCAAGGGGCTACCTTAAAAACATCTCTTCCCATGTCTAGCGAGAGCTGCTCTCTTCATGCCCTACCATCACTCGTGTGCATATAGGCCCCAATGGGTCTCCCTGCTGCCTGTCTCTCTTCAGTCCCTTTCAGACATGTGACCAGCCCTGGATCACTTCTACACCTGGCCTTCATCAAACACTGCAAACAACCAACACTGCATTATCAAACAAACAAAAAAAATCCACTTACAATATACTAGAAAAAGAAAAGGACCTTTGAAGAGGGTAAGAATGTGGGCTGACTGAAGGAAACTAAGAATCACAACTGACCAAAGGTCTGAGATTTGCAAAGGTCAGCTATTTGCACACACTTGGAAACTCTCAGGAGTCTGTAAGCACCCGAGTAAGCTGGCTTTGGAGGATGAAACTAACAGTTTCCCCTTTATTTTAGGTACAGTTGAGTCTCACTAATTCAGACTAAAATGTGGGACAACTGTTTGAATTAATGAAATTCAATATTGTAGGATGTTTTAAATATAGTTGCTGTTTTAACACTTTAGACTTGGTTTAATGAAAGTACAGGATCATCCTATGCAAACTAAATTGTTAATCATTTAAAAATAGTCCAGTCTACCATTTGTCTGTATCATTAATTCCATCACACACATTATTTTTCAAAGATAGGTCAAAGGGAAACTTATTGACACTTATTTGGATGATCACGATTCTGAACTAGGTTCCTATGAATCAATAACATTTCATGCAGCAAATATGCATTAATGCATAGTATTCCTGGAGGCTGGAATGAACCGGGCTAGGAAGAAGCTGCTCTGTACTCACTTCATGTTTCCAAATTATTTTCATGGTGAATTTAGCCAGTTTTCCATAGCTCATGTAACTTCAGGCTGGCTTGAGTTTCCTGCTTCCTTCTTTGGCAAGACGGCACCAAACCTTTTCAAGAGAAGTGTTCTTACTTAGAGAAAAGGAAATATCGGATCCAGGCTGTTTTACATGCGCTAGACGCCAAGCACCAAACAAAGCAGCTCAGCTTTTCAAAGACTGGATGTTGTAACTGTAGCCACTTGAGCAAAAGCTCTATCCCTGGCCAAGCCAAGTTAAATAAGGCAGAATTAGGGAGCATTAAACTGATCTCCATGTCTAGTGTTCATAAATCTGCATGAAAACGTTCTGAATCAAAGAAAATAAATTAAAAATGTGTCATACTGGTTCTCATGCAATGGATCTGCGTTTTGGAGGAGAAATACATGGCGTGGTGTTACTGTGAGGACTGTCTCTTCTCAGTACAGGTTGAGTTTCAGGCTGATTGAGCAGGGGAAGACAAGAAAGTGCTGAGTTCTAGAAGATAGCACCTTAGGAGATCACACAATTATTGCTTCTAAGTAAGGAAGCACCTTAGGAGATCACACAATTTATTGCTTCTAAGTAAGGAAGCACCTTAGGAGATCACACACTTTATTGCTTCTAAGTAAGGAAGAGGAGGGGAACAGTCTCATAGATGTCTTGAGAGCCATGACATCGGAGTGATTTTCAGAGAGGAACATGGGAGATCTACTGCCTCATCTACCACCAGATGCTCACCTCAGGCACGAGGATACAAAACTGTGAAGAATCAGACATGTGTCATAGGTCCTACATATTGGTGGAATTTTTGGCCCTTAAGTAGAGAAAACTTACTAAGATCTGTTAAGTGAGAGGGAGTTGTACTGAGGAGGTTGATTTTATCACAAATGCAGTGCACTGAGTATAGCAAATGACTCTTGGCTATAACTAAGGACCACCCACTGCATAACAACATTGGACATGAAGCACACACAGTACAATGTGAAGAGTGACCCCTAGGGTAGTGCAATGCAGAGCCCCTGCTCCACAGCACAGTCTAATATATGACCCTACCTGCTTGGCTGCAGTTGACTAGACCAGGGATAAATGCTTGACCATGCTGAGCCAATCAGAGCAATCAGATTCTTTCTTTAGGAATTTGGATTGAGAAATTTTCAATTAATATATAAAGACAAAGTCAACTGTTATCTTCTGGAACAGGGTGTGTATATGTGTTGGGTGGTGATTGGCAAGGATGAATCTCCCTGCGGCTGCATATTTTGCAGAGGGAAAAGAGTGTAGCCAATAATTAGAGAGAAGTAGCAACGAGAGATAGAAGGAGGACCCTCTTCACAGCTCCTCTGTTCCTGGCTGCAGCCCTCTCCCGAGATCCAGCTGCATTTCTGTTCTGGGTTCCATTAGACATCCCTT
The DNA here is from genome assembly GCF_963455305.1 of Plecotus auritus. Taxonomy (NCBI): domain Eukaryota; kingdom Metazoa; phylum Chordata; class Mammalia; order Chiroptera; family Vespertilionidae; genus Plecotus; species Plecotus auritus. Next base: position 156,355,026 of record NC_137782.1, read on the forward strand.
TATCCTTAAAACTCACTTAAATTGGTAGTTACTAATAACCAAAGCTTTCCAAGGAAGATACTAAATAAGTCACTTATGGTAATATTGGCTTTTGTTTCTAGAAGAGTCTGCCTCCCTTTATAAGATGCTAGTCTCAGGGATAAATATACGTAACCAAAACAGGCTTTATATTATCGACTTATTCGAAAGGGCCCAAAAGAGCAGCCATGTGAACTGTATAATTTGGTCTCCTAGTTAATTTCTTCTCTTTCTATAGCAAAGTTCTTTAAATTCAACCTGGGTGCCACTTGCTACAATTTTTACTTCCTTCTTACTGGTTCTCATCTAAGTGGATTTGGAGAATAAATGACAATCAACCACTCTTGGAATAATAACCTTAAGTACTAGACATAGAAATAGGCAGAAATTTTGAGCTAACTTGGTTCAACCTTCTAATTTCACAAATGAGGAGTCTGAGACCACAGAGGCTTATGTGATTTGCCCAAGGTCACATGTCTAATTGTGGCTGAGCAGGGATGAGAACCCAGATTACAAGCTGCCCCAAAGCCAAGTTTCATCCAAGAGAAATGCTGAAGGCAAAGCCAGTCATTTTTCTGGTTGTTAATTTTAACTTCCCAATTATACGACCTGGATAGTTTCTAGCTCTGGGGCACTTTCACGGGTAAAAGCCCTTGGCACATGACTGATGGCTCCTCTGTTCAATTACTGACTCAGTAGTATACAGTTAAGTCATTGAGCTTTTAAGATCACCTTAACAATTTTATTCTTGTTAGAATAAAAGGAACTTCTGAGTTTCAAGTTTATAGATCTTATTAAAGGAATACATAGTCCAAGATGTTAGTCAAATTTCAGAAAAGTATACACCACATGAAATTAAAATTGTTCTAAACCAAAAGAAAAGGGCGGGGTGAGGGGGGAGGCATATATACTTAACTATGTGTTAATGATGTGCTTGCAAGTTATGACCAAGTCAATTTTCAATATGTGTTACAAGTGGAAATGGCTGTTATTATTACCTTTTCATACGATGTAGGTTTTATAGAGTATAGAAATGCGTATGTGAGGTGACCTAATCCTGTTAAGTCTATAATGCTTCTCTAACATCACATTTTTCAGAGAAAATACCAAAACCTGAGGAAGCAAGTGCATTATGCTTCTTTAAAAGAGATAGATTAGGTCATTTGGACACAATTAAAATCCCTTTGCTTTCAAATCAACATGGACTATTAATTATATTGGCAAATCTTTTATCAAAGGAAAATAAAAGATGAGAAAATCTTTAATAATATTTAGAATCTAGGTTTAGGGTAAAATAGAGGGAAGAGACAGAGTTACTACTGTGCGTGTGTGTGTGTGTGTGTGTGTGTGTGTGTGTGTGTTAAACTTGGCCTTCAGTGCATGGGGCCTTCCAGTATAGACAGACGCTTGGGCTGGCTTGATCATGCCTCTAATCAGGTAGGGAAAAAATGGGATTTCTAGCATGAGGAGAAACAAAAAATATTCCAGATAAGGCTTAGCATGGTGGCAAAGAAAGAGCAACAGAAATCTGTTTAACTCTCCACTTTTCCCAAAGCACAACTAGCCACAAACATGGTGAGAGTGGGGGGATCCTCCAGCCCTGTACTTATGGCCCAGGCCAGGGTGACCAGTAGGAGGATTCCCTAAATCAATGGGCCAGAGTCAGTTGGGGATGGAAGGGACATGGGAAGCAGAACAGGACGACAGTCCAGGGGTGGAGGAAGGAAGGAAGGGAGGGAGGGAGGGAGGGAGGGAGGGAGGGAGGGAGGGAGGGAGGAAGGGGAAAGGGAAGAGAGGGAGGGAGGGAGAGAGGGAGAGAGGGAGGGAGGGAGGGAGGGAGAGAGGGAGGGAAGTAGGTACTTGAAAACGTTTGAATTAATGGATAAATGAATGAATGGAGACAGGCAGTACTATACTAGGCTCTGTCCCTGGTCCTTCATAATGCCACTTCTGTGTGCCTGCTGAATGTCCTTACTATGGTCACTAACAAAAAGAGAGAAAATCAGTATGGATGAGATCTGGGTCCTATTAGAGTGAAGAGTAAGGGAAAGGGGCCTCACATCTTAAGTCACTTGACCTACTTTGGCCCATGTCCTTGACTGCCATTGGCAGCCTCCCCAAAGAGAGTTCTCATTATATCTAACCTAGCTGGGTCATGAAGTCTGACAGGGTCCCAGGCTGAAGTGGTGGGGCTCTAGAATACATTTTTTAAAATATTTCAGAATCTGATCTGCTACTCAGCAATTTGATTGAGAGCAAACAGAGGAAATGGAACACATTTCTAAGCAAATATTTCCCTGATTACTTACACATGCAAATTCACGGACTAAGTTTAGAGTGTAATTAAGCACCCAGTGGTTTTTCAGTCCACACTCACAGAACAGATCAGATGCCCAAAGGAGGCACATGGTTAGTTTATTTCTGTGTTTTTGCTTGTGTTCTCAACTCTGGGCTCTCACCTGAAAAAAAAAAAAAAATGCAATGGCTCAGAGGTGTCAGTGACCCAGTTGTGGGGCTAAAAGAACAAAATGGCTCAAGGGCATGCCAAGTGTTGTGATATTAAAAGATACATCTGATCAGAATGATGTTCCTCTGGGCAGAGAAATGCAGAGGGATGGTTTCCTCTTAGGGGGTAGGAAATCAGGGGCAAGGTAGACACCCTCCTCAGCACAGCTCTCCCTCTTGAAGGAAACAATTAATGGCCAGCTACCACAGCCAATATCAGTTTCCCATTGTTGCAATTCACTTTTTATATACTTCCCCGGCCCATATGAAAATGTTAATGCCATGCAATTGTGTGCCAAAGGACATGCTCAGATGCCAGGTTTACACATGCAAAACAGATGAGTGGTTTGGAAAATGTGTTCATTGTTTCTTTGCAAGCAAATGGCATTGCCGCCTTACCTCCTGCTCACAGTGGCCAACAGTTCACCTTTCTTTTTGCCTTTCCTAGGAGCCTCGTTTGCTTAAGAGTTTCTTCACAGAGCATCCATTTAACAAATTCATGACAAGCAAGGATTTGTGACTGAGAGGTTGTCAATGATGGCTGTGTACATGCCCCTCGAAGGCATTGGTAGCCTTCGTTGCCCTGACTTCCTACACCAGCATTATGGGGAAAAGACTGCCTTTGATAGACACTCAAAGAGAATGCCCTATGCTATGTGCTCTGATTTGAACTCTCCGACCTACCTCTTCCACTCATTTTCCACTGTGAGCCGCCCATGGAGGATGATTCTATAGCCTGTTCCCTGCTAGCTAGGAAAGGAGGTCTTCTCTTTCTATGAGAATACTAGAGGCCCGGTGCACGAAATTCGTGCACGGGGGGGGGGGAGGGGTGTCCCTCAGCCCAGCCTGCACCCTCTCCAATCTGGGACCCCTCGAGGGATGTCCGACTGCCCGTTTAGGCCCGATCCTCAACAGGCAGTCGGACATCCCTCTCACCATCCAGGACTGCTGGCTCCCAACTGCTCGCCTGCTTGCCTTCCTGATTGCCCCTAACCATTTCTGCCTGCCAGCCTGATCACCCCCTAACCACTCCCCTGCCAGCCTGATTGATGCCTAACTGCTCCCCTGCCAGCCTGTTTGCCCCTAACTGCCTTCCCCTGCAGGCCTAGTCACCTCTAACTGCCCTCCCCTGCAGGCCTGGTCACCCCTAACTGCCCTCCCCTGCAGGCCTGGTCCCCCCCAACTGCTTTCCCCTGCAGGCCTGGGTCCCCCTCAACTGCCCTTCCCTGCAGACCTAGTCACCCCCAACTTCCTTCCTCTGCTGGCCGGGTCACCCCTAACTGCCCTCCCCAGCAGGCTTGATAGCTCCCAACTGCCCTCCCTTGCAGGCCTAGTCCCTCCCAACTGCCCTACCCTGCTGGCCTGATCACCCACAACTGTCCTCCCTTGCAGGCCTGGTTCCTCCCAACTGCCCTCCCCTGCTGGCCATCTTGTGGTGGCTATCTTGTGTCCACATGGGGGCAGGATCTTTGACCACATGGGGGCAGCCATCTTGTGTGTTGGAGTGATGTTCAATCTGCATATTACTCTTTTCTTAGATAGGATAGAGGCCTGGTGCATGGGTGGGGGCCAGCTGGCTTGCCCTGAAGGGTGTCCTGGATCAGGGTGGGGGTTCCCTTGGGGTGAGGGGCATCCTGGCCGAGGGGCCGCAGTGGTTTGCAGGCCGGCCATGCCCCCTGGTGACCCAAGCAGAGGCCCTGGGATCTGGGATTTATTTATCTTCTACAATTGAAACTTTGCAGCCTGGAGTCGAGCCAAGCCTTCTGCTCGCTCTGTGGCAGCAGCCATTTCTGTTGGGATTTATGTATCTTCTATAATTGAAACTTTGTAGCCTTAAGCAGAGGCCAAAGCAGGCCAGGGCTGCAGAAGCTTGGCTTCCTCCATCACCGCGGGCAACCCTAGCCTCCTGCTCTCTCCAGCTCCGTGGCTGCTGCCATTTCTGTTGGGATTTATTTATCTTCTATAATTGAAACTTTGTAGCATTGAGTGGAGGCCTGGGCTGGCAAGGGCAGGCGGAAAGCTTGGCTTCCTCCATTGCCAGGTAAACCCAAGCCTCCCTCCTGCTCTCTGTGGCTTCAGCCATCTTGGTTGGGTTTATTTGCATATTCCCTCCTGATTGGCTGGTGGGAGTGGCTGGTGGGCATGGCTGGTGGGCATGGCTGGTGGGTGTAGCAAGTGATGGTTAATTTGCATATTACTCATACATATATGAGTAATTTTTTAAATACCATTCAGTGAGAACACACTACCTGTCAGGTGCTGTGTTTACAAACATTAATATATTTGTTCCTCAGAAACAATTCTAAAAACTCTATAAGCTGGACATCATTATCTCTGTTTCACAAAAGAGATCAAGCAACTTTTCCAAATCACAGATAAACAGAAGAATGGTATTCAAACCCAATCCTAACTGAATGCAGACCTCTGATTCTGCATCAATTATTACAAACCTCCCCATTCTATCCCCATAGATACCTAGAGAAGCCTATCAGGGCCCCTGTCCACTTTTGAATCAAAACAATACTTGCGAGTAATGCCTTCCTTATAAGACATATGATTTCTTCATTGTGAACTATCACTGTATCTGAAAAGCAGTATGCTCAATTTGGCGGGGCAATTTCTAAATATATATTTTCCCCTGAATATCCAAAACTGATTGCAGGCCTTTGCTTGCTTCTACTTCCCCCCAAGGGAAAAACAGTGTGGCCATGTTGAAATCTTATGTTCCCTTATCCATTGCATTTTAACAGGCAGAGGCAAGTAACAGGAGCCTCAGACTGTCATCTCCATGGGGCATGGTGCACACAGCTTAAACACATCCACCGGCATGTTAAACAGCCTTTGGAGAGTTATTCCTGGTGCCTCGAGAATGACACCACAAGCAGAAAAACATGGAACCCGTGACTTTTCAAAACCCAGCCTGTTTCAGACAAGAAGGTTGTGTTCGGTTTGTAGTGAATACTTCTGTGAATCCACGATGGTCCCATTGTCTAACATAAGGACTCATTGGGGTTCCAACGTGGTAGAACAGCAGGTAGGAGAGGCTGGCCCTACCCCACTGATGTGTCAGAGGATTTACCAAGAGGGGGATGATGGACACCGTTCACCCCAAAGTCGCATGCCCAGCGGAAATGAAAAAGAGGCATTTGTGGCTAAAGGAAGCATCCAGAAGGCTTGGCAAGGATCACCTTGCTCCCTTTTGTCAGGATTTGCTTTCCCTTTGTCTCCTGAGTTCAGGAGTTGGAATCAGGCCTGGGTGTGTGACTCTAACTCAGGGGTGAGCAAACTTTTTGACTCGAGGGCCACAATGGGTTCTTAAACTGGACCGGAGGGCCAAAACAAAAGCATGGATGGAGTGTTTTTGTGAACTAATATAAATTCAAAGTAAAGGAGCGGAGGGGAGAGCAAGAGAACCGGATAGAACAGCCGGATCCGGCCTGCGGGCCGTAGTTTGCCCACGGCTGCTCTAACTAATCAAAACTCCTGGGAACGGCTCTAACTCCAAACACCTTTTGCAGTTCCCACATAAAGAACTCCTGTCCTTGTTGAAGAGAAGTGAAGTATCTTGAACACTTCTTGGGTGAGTAGTTGCCATCCCCAATAAACTCAAAGGCTGTACCTCTCCTACATAAAGGTGTGAGCAGCACAAACATGGTGCACAGAGCTCTGCAGGTAAAAATAATGTAAAAATTCAATTAAGTTATGGAATAGACTATCGATGGAATAGACTATAGTCTATGTTGGCCATTGCACTGCTGCTGGGGTTTAACATTTGTTTTCCTTTATCCTTGTTACTTTAAACTTATCTTTTAAACACAAATATTCTGGGCTTCCAATTTTGTGTGTCCAAAAACTGGTGGGTACAATGTAAATGAGATGAGCTAGAGACCCTCCATGACAGTGAAATTGAGTGACACCTCTGCTGCCATTGCTTGGGCCTAAAATGCACAGTACCCAGACTTCTCGGTCTGTTGGTTCTTTCACTTTGTGCTTCCATACAAGCTGTTTGCTCTGGAACACGGTCCCACTCTCATCAACATTTCCATCGTGGGCATTACACGCCGATAAAAGGAATTGCTCAAGCTTGCCTTTTCCCCTGACACTTGCTGGCATTTCTGTTGGCACCAGGATGCTGATGGTGAACATACCTCCAGAGAGTCAAAGAAAGGACTGGCATGACTGCCATTCCTACCTATTTCTTCATCATATGCCTTTCTAATTAATTTCTGACATTTTCAGGAATACACATACAAAGAAGGGCATTGGGAAAAAATGCCTTCTGTGGAAAATCCTGTACATTCTTCAAGGCCCAATTTCAAATGCCACCTTCATTATGAAGTCCTCACTAAATATTAAAGTCAGAAGTGACCGCTTTTTCCCCGTGGCTTCCCCACTCTATTGAGGGCATCTCAGCCATAGCACTCATCTCATTGGGTCTGATCGTTTAGTTCTTGAATGACAATCTGCCTCTAAACTGTAAACGTCTGGTTGGCAGCAAGTCCTGCTACACTCTGGGTGTGAATTGGGCATCCATGGTGATACCTGGCATATAACAGTTTCCAAGAAATGTTTGCTGAGACAACTGACTCTATAAAAAGTTTTTTTGAAATATCATATTCCAAAGATGGTAAGATGCACTATTTCAGTGGTTCTAAAAATTTTACCATGCATCAGCATCGATTGGAGAGCTTGTTAAACCCAAACTGTGTGGGTCCCACCCCCAGAAGCCTGGGGGGAAGCTGGATAATTTGCATTCCTAACAAGTGTTCAGGTGATACTGGTAATTTTGGTCCGGAGACCGCCCTATGGGAAGCACTGAACTCTCTTGTTCACATTTCAATTATCTCTGATATCGGGTTATGTCTTAAATGGTTGACATGTCAGTTTGACTGACAAACCTTTGCATTCATAGTAGTATCTATATATATATACTGTATAAAAAAAGCCAGCGACCAGAACGCCCGGAACGCCCGGAGACCAGAACACCATGGCCTCGCCCCCCAGGGAGCGGTTAGGGGCACCCCTAGGCAACGCCATAGGGTGCGAGTGTGATGGGGGAAGTGGAAGAAACAGGGGGGAAGGCCTTAAGGGTCTGCGGGGTTGGGGTGGCCGGCCCGGAGTAGGTCTGGCGTGTGCTGGGGAAGGAAGAGGAAGATCCCATTGGAACACGGCTCAGCACAGTACCTTTCTCATTGCGACCAGACGGACTGGATGGGCGGCTGTTTCGTGAGTGCGCTTGGCACCGACATGTTCATGGCAGCGGCAGTCCCCCGAAACTTCACTGATTCCAAATAGTAAACAGCTACCAACGTCAAAGAACAGAAACATCCTCTCCCACTAGAGGCCCTGGACGCTGCAACGCGACTGCAGGAAACACCACTTGAGGAGGAGCTAGAAAAACCGGAAGTATGCGGCCAGAGGATTGTGGGATTGTGGAGGAGCCTGGGCGCCTGTGGCCAGAACGTGAGCCTGCTATTGCGCATGTACCTGTTCAGCCCTATGGTCCTCAGCCTCGCGGTATTTGGACGTGACTTCTGGCGGGAAATTATTTAGATTGAGGTTTGCTGTTCCCTTGCCTCAGGAAGATCAGAATTCAAGGTTTCGTTTGTTACCTTGGGTTGAAGCAGAGGAAAATGGGATAGTGACGAATAAGAAACTTTGGAGATAGTGAAGGGCAGTTTGTCCACACTGTGGAGAGCTAAGAATTAGAGTTTATTTGGGATAAAAGTCCTGCTAATAGCTCCTGAAGCCTGAAATCTGAGCACTCTACTTTTAGGTTTTCCAGTTCAAGTTTTTGGAGACTGCCTATTAAAACATTCCTGGTTGGAAAGTGTTTGTATAGAAGCCCATAAGTATTAAGTATTTGCTGTGTTTACCATGCTTAGCTCTCTGTAAGGTATATGGAATAATGTTAAATGCCACATGTTCTCAAGATGCCAGACTTTTAAAATAAAAAAATAAAGAAGAAATATAAATATTAAAAATAAAAAAAGAAGCTTGAGTTTTAGGGGCGAAATTGGGCAGGCAGGCGAGTGGTTAGGAGCAATCAAGCAGGCAGGCAGAGTGGTTAGGGTGATCAGGTAGGCAGGTGAGCAGTTAGGAGCCAGCAGTCCTGGATTGCCAGAGGGATGTCCGACTGCAGGTTTAGGCCCGATCCACAGGGATCCTTGTGGGATTGGGCCTAAACTGGGAGTCGGACATCCCCCAAAAGGTCCCGGATTGCGAGAGGATGCAGGCTGGGCTGAGGGACACCCCCTGTGCACAAATTTCATGCACTAGGCCTCTAGTATAAAATAATGGCTTTAAAATTGACAGTATCTTAGATTTAATGAAATGTGGTAATTTTCCCATTATATATTTGAAACTACATTATAAAGCATAGCAGTGAAATGTTTACATACTTAGCTGAATGCTAGTTCTAGAGAACACGTGCATAAGATTTTGGCAACAGACTATTTGCTCTATAGGGCCTCATATGCGATGCATTAGCTTAGCCTGGTTAAGGGCATCAAGAAATGAAAGACAGGCATCTTCACATTCATTTTTTGGTGACTGCAAAGGCCTGTCTCCTCTAAAGTTCCATGAGGTCAGAGTTTATATCTGTTTAGCTCATCATTGCAGCCCTAGCTATAGAAAAATTCCTACACATCACTCAATAAATATTTGTTAAATGGAAATTTTTGTGTTAAAAATGTAAGAGTTTCAAAGTGTCTTACCTTCTGTAAATGAGATGAATTATGAGACATACCAAAATTTCTTGGGAAATACTCACCAACTAATGCCAATACTTCTGACCTTCTCTTTTCTCCTATGCCAACAACAACAACGCAAAAAAAAAAAAAAAAAAACAAGAGCAGAAATAACCAAATTGAACATGTTGCAGTTAAGCAAGTATCCCAAGGTCATGGAACCAAATAGGTTGCCTCAGGTGCCCTCCTTGCAAGAGTGGCCCAGGTTTGCCTTCCTCAGGAAAAGCTGTTTGCTGGGAAGTGGTGGGAACAGAGGGATAAAAATTCCTTCCATGGATAAGAAGACTCAAGCGCAGTCTGACCATCATTTCCATTTCTGAACTTGAGCCTAAAGGAACTTTGGCATTTAAGGCAGGAGTCAATAAATATCATCATTTCATCCCTTTTCAGAGCTCAAAACTGACTAAGAAGTAGATTCAGGAGTCATGTAGGAAATACCAAAATACCCACAAATGGGAGGATTGCCCATATTGTTTCTCTGAGACTCCCCAACACCAGAACCCAGGGTGTGGGCACTAGTGTTTTCTCCTAATAGGAAGTATACCACAGGTGCCTTAGAATGATAGAATTGGCTGGGAGGCCCCAAATAATATTACCTTATGTTTGCAAAACATTTTAAAAGCTGTTTTATTTTTTAATCATTCCAATGACTATTTCGTGAATGTCTACAATAACTACAAGGCACAGTAGTCTTTCCTAGATTAGCCTATAATTTTACACCAAGCAGATGAGCCTTTAGTCAAACTCTGATGAAAGCATTATCAAGCACCACACAAGTTCTCCAACAACCAAGGGGCTGCTGCAATAGTGGGCTGCATTCTAGGATGGACCTTATGCCTTTCTGGGCTGGGGTCACTGTCAGGGATGAGAGAGGGAAGGTCTAGCAATAAGGGAATAAAGAAAGTGGAAAGAATAACACTCCTACACTTGACTCTCTTTGCAAACTAACCATCATGCATGGACAAAGCGGGGAGTGGGGGAGGGAGAGGAAGATGCAGAAAAGCTAGAGAGAAAACCAAATAGACCAGGAAAGAAATAGTCACTCTCAGGGGAAACACAATTCTTTCTCAGTGACTTGCTGCCTGAGAACTGAGGTCAGCCTTTACACTCAGGTGACTGTCATTTGCCCTTTCTACAGTGACCCTATGACAAGGGATCGCCAGTCCAGAAGAGGACTGGCTTTTCCAGGTTTTGGTACTTGTCATTGTGGGCAGACTCTGGCTCTTGGTTCAAAGAACATGAACAAATCAAGCTCTGCCACCCCTCTGGTAGCTGCCACTGCTCTGCCCCTCCTGCAGCATGGTGTCTGGGTATAGTCCATGAGCTCCTCTTACTTAGTAATGGGTTCTCAAGCTTTGGGGGGCTCTGCCCACAGCTTCAAAGTAACACACGCCTCCATGGCAACTGTGGTCTGGAGCATCTAGTAATTGCCTCTGTTGGAGGCAACTCTATTAAGTTCTGCTACAGGGGATGTTACACTGCTTCGTAACAGGAAATGAGGGGACGTTTGGGCAGGAGGCGTGCAAAAGTCTAATGAGCACCACACCCTGACAGAGGCAAGCCTTGTTAAAGCAGCTTCTTGTAAGGGTTCTACTGTTCGCATGGTTTTCCATCGCTGGGCAATGCACTGTTGGCTGCAAGAATCATGCCAGGCACTCTAAGCTCAAACACCTATGTGCATCGTGACATGGAAGATCTGTAAGTTGAAATTTATGAAAGCAATAGAAAGGGATAGTAAAAAATGCTTCGCCCTCCACTGTAGAATGAGAACTGTATGCTATTTAGTTAAAGCAAGGCATAATTGTATCTATCTATCTATCTATCTATCTACCTATCTATCTTTGCAAAAGTTTATTTAGAAAGTCACAGAAGTAGAAGAAGTGAGCCATGGAAGAAGTGAGCCAGCTGGGCTGCATGGGCTCAGGAAACAAGTTATAGAGGCGAAAGATGGGCCCTTGGAGCTTAGGACAACAAAAGACAAAGAAAACAAGCCTGGGGGAAGAAAAAGGGAGCCGTGCTCCAGACGGAGAGTGCCCTGGGGGAAAAGGGGGTGGTGAAAGGTGCCAGTGTACTCAAGAGAGATAAAAAGCCACTGAGGCATCATTTTTTAAAGCAAACTATAAATCACTACTGGCTTCCTGTTATATATTTCCAATTTCCCATCACTAAGAATTGGTGAAATTCAAAGAACTGTCTCCATTTTGGCATCTTCTTGGGATGTTCCAAGTCACAGTGTTACTTTTCTGAGTCCTCCACAAATTTCTTTTCTCACACCAGTCTTACTATACCTTTGCATCAGGGCCTTTGGTCCTATTTGTAAAACATCCTAATCTCAGCTTTTGAATGTTGGTCGATCACATTGGTGAGGAATTTTGCTGCCTTCCTATGTGCCTGCAAAGTGCTTCTCTGAATTAGGGGGTACAGAGGGCAGGCTTCCCTATTAGTGTGTGTGGTCTGCCCTACAGCTTTCTCTCTTGCTCTGAGCGCTCCCCATCCAGCTTGCTGTGTCTGAGTTCTGCTCAATTTGATGAGAAGGATATCTTCTAGATCAGGGATGGGCAAACTTTTTGACTCGAGGGCCACAATGGGTTCTTAAACTGGACCGGAGGGCCGGAGCAAAAGCATGGATGGAGTGTTTGTGTGAACTAATATAAATTCAAAGTAAACATCATTACATAAAAGGGTACGGTCTTTTTTTTTATTTCAATAGTTTTATTCATTTCAAACATTTAAACAAGAAGAATGTAAACACTAATTATTATAATTTGAAACTTCAAAAAATGGAGGAATCATAGCACAATAACATACCTTATATTGAAGATGGCAAAGGCAAAATAAAATTGCCTAACAAAGGAAAGGTACAAAAGCCTTTCAAATTAAACTTAAATATAATAAAATAATTTAAAACTAAAACAAATAGAAAAGAACAAAATGTGTAAACAATAAATTAAACATTTTCTTTAGTGCAACTTGCAAATTATGCCCGGGACGTAGATGTAGATGGCAATGTAGACTGGGTTGAAAGGTTTTGGGTCTTTAAAACATCAACTTCAGTGGGAACAGTGTTGTTGGTCTCCTTTTTAGCTAATGCTCTGATACTGTGCTCTCCAGGGGCGTGTCTCCCTACATCACCACATAACGTGTCTACGCATTCCCAGGGTGATGTCGGGGGACGCGTCCGCGGGCATTACAAGGAGCCTCTGGAAGATTGAGAGGTTGTTCCTTCTACTGAATGGGCGGATATAAATCCACCCACTCAGAAGAAGGAGCTGCGGCCGTGTTTCCTGAGGTTGCCATGTTAACACTGCTGCTGGTGAAGGAGCGGAGGAGAGAGCAAAAGAACCCTCCGCTCTTTCGGCTCCACGGGCCGGAAAGAACAGCCCAACGGGCCGGATCCGGCCCACGGGCCGTAGTTTGCCCACGGCTGTTTTAGATGATCAGGACTGAGAAAGGCTCCCCCACAGAACAGAAACAAGGAAGTAGAGACTGCCTAGGTCACATGAGTGGACATCTTTTTTGGTCGCAGATGTTCAGAGCATTGCTGGGAACTATTTTATGTCCTCTGACATATGGCTGTAAGAACTGTATACAAAATGTAAAGGAAACATAGGAATAAAGCAGGTGGATAGATCGAGACAGTACAGCCCCACGTAGGGACTGAGCATGGGACTGGAGCATTAGGAAATGTAGAGAAGCTGCTGAGGGTGACCTCCACTGATTATAAACTAGTATATTCTGGAAGACAGATTGTGATAATTTAAAGACGCATATTATAATATCTAAAACAACTCCAACAAATTACACAGTGGTATTACAAAGAGGGAGAAGTTAAAGGCAATACAAGAGATTAAATGAAATATTAAAAAATAACTGATTCACCCAAAAGAAGAGAAAAAAGGCAGAATAAAGGAATAGAAAGAGATGGGAGAAAGAAAAAAAAAGCTTCAAATATATAATGCAAAATCAGACAGAAAATTGGAGAAAAAGACAAATCTCCAATCATAATTAAATATTTTAACATCACTTTCTCAGTAACTGATAGAAAAAGTAGAAAAAAGACAGTAAAATTGTGAAAGGTTGGAACACACTATCCATCAACTTACCCTAATTGACATTTAGAACACTACTCCCAACCACGGCAGAATATACAGTCTTAATTGCACATAAACCATTAACCATGATAGATGAAGTATGCTGGGCTATAAAACAAGACTCATTAAAAGTAAAAGGATTAAAACCACAGAGTACATTTTATGACCATAATGGTATTAAATAGAAATCAATAACAATGAGATATCTGAAAAAACAGCAACAAATATTTGAAAGTTAAACAATATGTATCTAAATTTTCAGCATCAATAGTCATCACAGATATGCAAATTAAAACCATAATTAAATACCATTTTATACCCATTAAAATGGGTAAAATATAAAGTGTGATAATGCCAGAAGTTGATAAAAATACAGAGAAGCTGGAACTCTCAAATATTGCTAGTAGGAATGGAGAACGGCACAAAAATGTAAGAAAAAGTTTTTCAATTTCTTATAAAATTTACTTTTACATCTATTCAATGACTCGGGAATTTCCTACTCAGTATTTCCCCCCAAAAAATGAAAACGTATGACCACAAAGAGACTTATACAAGAACATGCAGAGAAGCTTTATTCTTAATAGCCCCAAACTGGAACTAGTCCAAATGTTCACCAACAGGAAAATGGATAAACATATTGTGGTATATTCATAAACTGGAATACCAGTGAGAAATAAAAAGAAAAAAATACTGATGCTGCAAAAACGTGGCTGACTCTTAAGACTTCCATTTAAGGTAAGTAAAAGAAGCTAGACAACAAAGTATATACTGTATTATTTCATTTGTATGTCATCCAAAAATGGGCAAAATTAATTCATGGTGAAAAAAACACATGAATAGTAACTGCCTCTTGTTTGGTGTATTCAATTGGCATGTTTTATTTGATTGTCAAAATCACTGAATACTGAATCCTTTTGGATTGATTGTATGTAAATTGTGCTTCAGTTTTTTTAAAAGCAACCACATCTGGTAGGTATTAACGACATAAGGTAAAGTTTGATCATCCAAAAAAAATTATCAGTAATTTATTATGTGCCAAGCACCATGCTCATCTCTGGGAATACCAAGCTCTATTAGACATGGTTCTAGCACAGAAAAATTAATGGATTGGAGGAAGGAAGGGACAAAAAATCCAAAATATTGAAACAATTGCTTTAATACAGCTATTGACTAGAGCTGTGTATGGGAGCATAGAGGAGCAAGCGAGATGTTACAGAATAGGATAATGGTCTCTTTTCTGACTCTAGTGCAGGGGTGGGCAAACTTTTTGACTCGAGGGCCACAATGGGTTCTTAAACTGGACCGGAGGGCCAGAACAAAAGCATGGATGGAGTGTTTGTGTGAACTAATATAAATTCAAAGTAAAGGAGCGGAGGGGAGAGCAAGAGAATCGGATAGAACAGCCGGATCTGGCCTGCGGGCCGTAGTTTGCCCACGGCTGCTCTAGTGGCTAAATCGTTGCTTACGGAGAGAGTGAAATGTTGCCTCTTACTTTCAGTTTTGGGAACTTGGGGTGATATTTTAGCAGGTGTAAGGGCTCTAAATAACAGTTTGCCAAAACTTAAGGACAATCTCTTTTTCACAGTGGGAGATTGGAGAGACCTTTTCATCTCGGGGATAAATAGAAAAGGGCCAAAGACCTCCTGAGTGACAGGTTGAGAGCGAAGCAGGTCTCTCAAGCCAGGGTCCCTATGCCACGCTGCAGAGCAGCCCACAAAGCACCCCAAAGGATGTGGGTTGCTGGCCGCACCCTTTGGGTCATGACAGCCCTGCCAAAGAATGTAGGCCCCAACAAAGAATGTTCTGAAAGCCATTTTAGAGCCTTTCAGGAAAACCACAGCAGCAATCCACCCCTGCCATGTGTGTGGGTGGGCTCCTGCTTCTCCCTCTCTTCCTTGGCTCCTCTGCGCTCCCACTAAATTATCAGCTCTGCTCAGAAGGAGGTGCAAGGCCAGGTACAAGTTGCTTGCTGGTGATGTGGATGACAAGGCACCTGCCTGCAAGTCTCCAAGCACAGCTCTGGGAGCCTTCCTCAGAGTGCCTTCAGGCTTCCCGTCAAAGCTCCAGCTCCTGTTGGATTGGGGCTATGAGTTTTCCCCGATGGACCACCCAGGGAGAGGTGGTTGTGGGGGGAACTCCAACACATCCCTTTTAACCACCACTGTATTAGTTTCCAATTGCTGCTATAACAAATTACCACAGATTTAGAGGCTTAAAACAACACAACTTATGTAGAGGTGTTCTCTCTTTTCCGCGTCAGCACGGAAAAGGAACGGGTCCGATTCTGAGTGGAGGAGCTGGGGATTAAGAAATAAAAGAAAGAAAGAGACCAGATAGAAAGATAGAAACAAAGCTGGGAGCCAGGTGGGACCCCATCCTCTCTGATGGAGAGGCAGGGACCCCGGAGCCCAGGCAGCACATTTATTTTACACCCACAAATACCAGGAAGTATCACCAAAACTTAGGATCAAAGGAGCTTATTTGCATTCTTGAGTAGGCCCTAGTATTCCTGGTGCTTGCCTGGATTTACATATCAAAGCCTGCTCCCTGGCACCTGGACAAAGGTAAAAAGTCAGTACTGATAACGCGCCCCTCCCCCTCCCCCCCCCCCCCCCGCCTCTTTGGGGAGGGCGTAACCGAGATGCGGCTCTGCCAGTCGCCTCGGGCTCAGCTGACAACAATTTAAAGAAATGCCCATGTGCCTTCCCAGGTGGCCCTCTACAAACTTTATTATCTCATAGTTCTGAAAGCCATAATCTAAAATGAGCCCATAGGGCTGCAATCCTTCTGGAAGCTCCAGGAGAGAATCTGTTTCCATGCCCTTTCCAGCTTCCAAAGGCAGCCTACACCTATTGGCTCATGGCCCCCTTCCTCCGTCTTCAAATCTAGCACTTTCAACTCTTTTCTCTCTGTCCCTCTGCGCTGTTCTTACATAGCTTGCTATTTAAATCTGACTCCTTCTGCATCCCTTTTGTAAGACCCTTGTGTTTTCATAGAGCCCACTTGGTAATCCGGAATAATCTTCCCATCTCCAACGCTTCATCTCAGTCACATCTGCAAAGCCCCTCTTGCCATATAAGATAACAACCACAAGGTGCAAGGATAAGGATGTGGACACCTTTGGAGACAGTTATTCAGCCCACCACAACAACTACTCCGCCAATCTTTCCTCGAGAACCACAATAACAAAAGGCATCTAACCACTGAGTATCATATAAATGTAGAGATGGAGATAAATAGAGATAAAGATAATTTTATATAGATATGTATTTATTCATTAAGATTGATAGATGATTATGTACATATCTATTAATCTAATATCCAAAGCCAATGTTCTTTACCCCACCATCTCCCATCTCTGTTCCATGTTTCAATGAGAAACTCAGATGCTGAATTCTTGTGTGTAATAGCTTCAAACGAGCTTTTTCCCCCTCTAGTTAGGACTAGTCACATCCGTGGTTGGGGAGATTAGGAATGGGTTAATTCCTAGTTGGTCACATCTACAGAAAGCACATAAAATTATCCATGTATCTCTGTAAATGAAACTGTTTGCTACCCATCCATAATGTCTTGTTTCTGGTTCTTGCCTCAGTGTTTTTACTTTTTTTTTATCATTCTCCTACCTCAATAGAGTATGTATTTCCAAGCAGACCCCTTAACCAATCTAAAACCTTCTGGTCATTTTTGAAATCTGCTGCTTATTCAAGCATCCTGTAAGGTGATGTTCAGAAATACCACCCAAAGGAAACAAAAATGAGGGCTGAAAAATATAAATATAGCAAACTATAGTTTAAAAATAAGATAGAAATCAGTAACACATTAAATGAAGGTAAATGAAGATTTATTTTAACAGTGTCACCTGATAGCACCCAGTCTCACTATTATTCAGTGGGGTGTATTTTTAAGTGTTGTAAAGTGCAGATTAAATCAGCATCAGTAAATTTTAGGACACAGAATCCTCTTCTCAGAGACGATCCTTAAATGGCAATAGCTGATGTGTGTTTGTGAGAGTCTGCTCGTCTCCATGATAGTTAACATCTCTCTGTTGAGCCTTTTGTTGGAGACAAGAATGAAGTATGTTCCCGATTTTTATATGCCTTTGACATTGTCAAATCATATGCCTTAGGGATTCTGGCTCATACTGCATAGATATTTGTTTATCACTGCCTCCCAACAAATGGTTCCTGAGTATTTATTGATAAGTATGACTTTTAAAAATATGGATCATGAATAAATGACTTTGAATTAAATTGGGAAACACTAGAGCAGTAGAAGCAGGAAGGCAATGAATCAAGTTTGAGGGCTTAAAGACAGAGACTGTATCCTGCCCGTCCTGCCTTGCCTCGCTCAGCCCCTTCACATCCATGGCAAGGACCGTCATAGGTTTATACCAAAAATAGTAAAAAATGTTCTGGTTGTAATATGAATCACCATAATTGAGAAATAGGTTTTTCAGATTTTATCTTAAAAAATATTTAATGCTTGAAATGGATTTAACTCTTAGAGGATGGGTGATAAATGAACATTTATGAATTTAAAGAGAATGTCTGTGTTATTTCAAGATTATCAGAGTCTGTTCATCCTCATAAATTACTATTAATTCTTACTTGAATCCTTTGAAACTGGTCTCCGGGATGGACCTGGAGCAGGTCTGCCTTAGGTGGGCTGGGGACAGTGGGAAACAAGGAAAGGCTTAGGAGAGAAGGAGCAACAGGAGCGAGTCTAGGCGGGGCCGCTTTGGCTCACTGAAAACTCAGAGAAAAGGGGCCTTGGAGACAGGCTCCAGGGATCAGTGTGGGATGAGCTGCCGCTGCTCATTGCTCCCCCGGTTGCAAGTCTTCTGGGGACCTTTAGAGTTTTAAGAGAGGAAACTAAAGATTCAGGCCTCAGAGGGAAGACAGACATGGGAGTGCTCCCAGGGAGGGAGAGTGTGCTGGGGGTCCCTCCGTTTGTGGGTTTTAAAGGCTGGAAGTTTAGAGGAGGTCTTAAGGGAGGATCACAATAGCATATTTATCAGCTTTATGCTAATGTGCCAAAATGAAATTTATTCCCTTAACTTCATTTGTCCCTGGGTGTGGCTGGCACAAATGACATTAATTGAATTTCTACTCTCTATCTCCCTGAGTAGGCTGATTTAAGCTGTTTATACTCTGGTTGGGAAGGAGAACTGTAAACCATTTGCTCCTAAGTGTCCTTGGTTAGGGAAGATACGATTTTGTGATTTACTAGATGGCTGTAAACTGCTTAGCTGTTTAACTATCTGTCTCAGTTTTCCTATTCCACCTGTCTTGGTTTACTAGCCTGTCTCACCTGTAACATGTTTGCACCCCTCCAATTGTGTTTGTTTGTTTTTAACCTAAAGTCAGAATTATTGTCTCAAAGTGCAAATCTTATCGGATCTCCCCTCCTACCCATCACAAGTACACACTGAGCATGTAGTTACCTCTTCCTCCTTCTCTCTCAGACCTCAGGTCGACATTTCCTCAGAGAAGCCTTCCATGGTCCCTGAACTGGGTCAGGCCCCTGACACATGCTCCCATTGATACAGAATTACCACTAGCAAGTCAGACAGGGGGCCATAGTTTTTAGCCAAGTGCGTGAATTTGGCAGGAACCAAAGGGTGAACATTTCCCTGAGGTAACTATGAAAGAATGTTAGAGGAATTCAAAGGTAGATTTAGATTTGGGTATGAGAAAGGCATTGTCTGAAGTAAAAGTCACTCTTTGACCTTGGAATGACCCAGAGAAATACTGAAGGCAAGGGGAGGGGAAAGTCACTTGCCATCAGCTGGAGAGTTTGTTTAGAAGAAGGAAGCAATCAAGGGAAGGGGAAGCAGAGGTAACCAATGTTTGATAAGTTTTTTAATGTATCTCAAATCTTGTTTTCAAAGATTTTCAAGAACTCTTACAAAGGCGCATACAACCCTATACAATAAAAGCCTAATATGCAAATTGACCGAATAATGGAATGACCAATTGCTATGACACACATTGACCACCAGGGGGCAGATGCTCAATGCAGGAGCTGCCCCCAGCCCACAGGCCCCAGGCCAGCCAACGTGGGTGTGAGCGGGGGCCCCCAGATCACCCCACCGGTCACCCAGAAAATGGGCCCTGATCACCAGCCAGGCCTAGGGACCCTACCCATACACGAATTTCATGCACCAGGCCTCTAGTACAGTAAAATAAAATATATTCTTATTGAAGATCTAATTGGATTTATTAAATGATCCATGAATCAGGCAGCATCTCATCTAGCAGGCCCTCAGAGAATTTGTACAAAATGGAAGGTTTTCCATGCAGAAGGGTGGGGCAAGAGAACTATTAACAAAAAAAAAAAAAGAAAGGTTTATTTGGAGGCCTGAACATCCTACTTTTGATGGGGGGCAAGAGAACAAGGAAGAGAGAGTTTTTATCATGAAGATTGCTGCTTCTTTTTATGCGGGGGCAGTGTGGAGGGGGGACAGGAGGATAGAAAGGGCCCACAGGACAGATTACCTCATTGATGTTGACCAGAAGGTTCCAGCCTGGTTGATTAAGATTATGTTTCTGGAAGAGGTTGAAATTGCAATTGGATCCAGTATTACATCTAGGTTTGGTACCAAGGGCTTTTAGTATGAATGATGCTATTTTGGGCCTCTGATTCAAATAAGTAATAAATGTGAGAAAAACAATTTATATACATGAGATTTGCAAGAAGTATCTCAGTAAGGTTATAAAGCCTTTAGCCAATACTTTAATTTGGAAATATGAAAAATCTGTCGTTGATTTCTGAAGAAGCTATCTACATATTGTATGGAAATCCACATTAATCGAGACCATTTTGGTAACAACTGTAGGTATCTATGTTTGTGAGTACTTTAAAAGTATGGGAGTAATCTGAAAGGACACACACCAAATATAAATGTGGTTGCCTATGAGGAGAGAGACAGAGACATGGGGTGAAAATTGGGATGTAAGAACAGTTTCATTATTTTTTATCTTATTTATGTCTGAACTTCTTACAATCAGCTTACATTCATGTGTGACTTTTGGAATTAATAATAATAATAATAATACCTCTATAAAGAAATTAATAATATTCAACATCGATATTTTATTATGTAAATACCTACCTATTTATTCACTGAGATCAAATAACCTCAGTGTTCAGAAGGCCAGGTAGGGCAGCCCCATTTTATTCCCCGACTTGAAAAAAGAAAAAGCAGAGGCAGGGAGCAGCTGGGTGACCAGCCTTGGCCATGAGCTAGTGAATAGCAGATTTTGCAGATACCCAGACGGTTCCATTCTTTGCCCTGTGTGAGCCTTTCCTTTTTGTCCTTGGCTCACAGTGTGTCTGGCAGTATTAGCATTTTAAAGCTGAAAAGGGGGGAAATCTTTTGACTGCTGCATTTGATTGCTCATAAAAATGCTTCATTGTAAACTGTCCTACAACTTCTGAATTATGCTACATAAATGGTTTGAGGATTTCTCAGGATTGCAGAAGAGGAAAATTTACTGCTTTCATTTAAAGCCCCAGTACTCTCTGAAGAAAAGTTGCAGTAGCTGAATATCTTTATTATACCCTTAGAGCTAATGTCTGGAAAAACTTTACTGGCTGCAGACAATAGTGTTCAGGATAAGGCATTTCTTAATTCAGAGACTTGAGGTGATAAAGCATGCATAGCAGCCTTATGGGTAACTTGAGCAAATCATATTTCAGCTTATTTGCCTCCTTAATAACCATCGACAACTGCATTTGCCTTCAAGATAGACACTTGCCTAGGTGTCTACATTGCATGTAGCTACTGGTACCTTAGTCAGTCAAGGCACTAAGTATAGATAGCCTTTCTTCTTTCCTGTCATAGTTTATTATAGCTGCAACAACTCCTCGCACTCCTGTACTCACATGCCACCCCTTCCTTCAGGAGGTAGGATCTGATTTTTCTCTCCCTGTGAGCGGGGCTGGCATTGTGACTTGCTTTGATCAACAGAATGTGATGGAAGTGACACCTTGCCAGTTCCAGGCTTGCATCCCAAAGCAGGCAGTTCTACCTTTCAGCCTCTACTTAGACTCAGACTAAAGCATTGGTTGATATGAGGTCCCACCAAAAGAGGCGCTGGAGGATGAGCCATCCCGGAAGGAGCTCCCCGCTGAATGCAGCCTTGTACTTACAGGACCACTAAGCTGAGCCCAAACACCCGTAGGAGCATTAGAAATAATAAATTCCTGCTGTTTTAAGGTAGTTTGCTACACAGCACTAGCGAATCAAAACATGAAACATCCTCTTCCTTCACTCTCCGGCCTCCCCACTGTACCAACCCAGTATCTCTGGACCATCTCTTATGCTTGTTTTCCACACCATCATTTCTGTTTGTGAAAAGGGAGCACTCACTTAACCATTCTTCTTTGTCCAACACACACCTCCCAAGGCTTCAGTCTGAGCTGGGCACTGTGTGAGCCTTTGGTAACTTGGGATGACTAGAACACAGCCCCTGCTTTCCATGACCTCCAGGTCAGTGGAGGAGACAAGTGCAAAAAAGTACAACTTCTCACTTTTAGTCTATAACTTCATAGTTCTAAAGTTCATTCCCAGATTTTCTGAGAATCACACAAGTAGGCAGGAGAGAGATTAGCCAAACCAGCTATATTTGCTTAAGCTCATTAAAAAATGTTACATTTGCCCTAAACGGTTTGGCTCAGTGGATAGAGCGTCCGCCTGCAGACTCAAGGGTCCCAGGTTTGATTCCGGTCAAAGGCATGTACCTTGGTTGCGGGCACATCCCCAGTGAGGGATGTGCAGGAGGCAGCTGATTGATGTTTCTCTCTCATCGATGTTTCTAACTCTCCCTCTCCCTTCCTCTCTGTAAAAAAATCAATAAAATATATTTTAAAAAATGTTATACTTTATTTCTGTCAGATATGGGGGTGTCTTGTCATTAGGAACCTAATATATGAAAATTAAATCTTACAAATCAGACAAATGAAGGAACAATTATTCAGTTCAGAAAACCTGACTTTTCATTTCTTTTAAATTACCTGTTGCCTAATTCATAAGACACGGAGTTGTATAAGGGAAGTGTTTTGAACTGGAAATCAGGAAGCCTGAATACAAATACTAACTCTATTCCTATGAAATTGTCAATTAACTTATGTTTCTTCTTTAAAAAAAAACACACATGTTTTTATTGATTTCAGAGGGGAAGGGAGAGGGAGAGAGAAACATCAACAATGAGAGAGAATCATTGATTGGCTGCCTCCTGCACACCCCACACTTCGGGATCAATCCCGCAACCTGGGCATGTGCCCTGACCGGGAATTGAACCGTGACCTCCAGGTTCATAGGTCACTGTTCAACCACCGAGCCATGCTGGCCATACTTCTGTTTCTTTAGTTTAAAATACCACGGAGTTTGGCTGAACAATCTCTAAGGTACTTTCCAGTTCTGGAAGTCTATGATTACATGTGGGTTTAAAGAAATGAGCATAAGAGAGGCAGAAAGTATTGCCATAAAGTGTTCAGCTCCATGGCCAAATTGGAGCTAAATTGTAAAGCAAAGCATCCCTGGAATGAAACTGAATCCAAGGGAAAGCAGGACTCTATCTTTTGAGGCCATCCCCCTATGATTTATTCTGAGAAGAGGTAGAGCTAGAAAATGAGGATTTGAATGGTCAGAAATTGAGAGAAGAGAGAGCTTTGCCCCAAAGGGCGGAGAACTGAGAGCAAGCAGAACTGCCTGTAGTTAAGCATGTCATTATCATTGATCATTAAATAAAATGTGAGCATTTTAGTCTCCCAGCTAGTGAGACCTGAACACAATGGTTACACCAGATTAAAGACTTTGGACTTTCTCCATAGACAGTGGAAGCCAATGAAGGTTTTTTGGAGTAGGAGAGAGTCACCCTTCAACGAGGATTCTGCCCCATCCCTGGCCCTGGTACTGAGGCTAGCAGAATACCCAAGTACCATGCAGATGTGTAGAAGCAGCTGGCCAAATATGCCTGTTCCAGGTGGTGGTTCACTCTCTATTCTTCATCCTGATCTACCAGGCCTCCCAGTTCAGAACTCACACTCCAGCTTTCATTATCTGTCTTATCTCTCTTTATCTTGAAGGTTTACCTGGACAACTTCCTCTGGTCCCTGCTTCCACCTAGACTTTTAATCTTGCACAGGACTTGATGAAGTATTCCAGCAGCTTCAGGTGAATGGTTTTTCAGTGAGACTCGGATCCCTAATACCATCACAAGCAAGGCTGTTTCACATGAGAGAATGGTTCAGACACACAACTCGTGTGGAAGTCAAGTAAGCCAGACCAGGAAAGGCCAACAGAGATTATTGTTTTTCTTTTGTTCTTAAAGAGACTGTGGATTTGCTACTCTAGGCTCAAAAAAAATAGGAGAGGAGGTTGAAGATGGGTCTGAAGTAGATAAGCCAGTTTATAAAGACAAGGATATGCTGGTTTTTAAGAACCATGTTTTGAGGTCTAGGATGGAAGGAGAATATTCAAGCAGAGGTGGTGCTGGTCATCAGTGGAGGTTAAGTAGGCAGTTGGGATTACCAAGTATTAGGGAGCCTGGGGTTTAGGAAAAGGAAGTCCTGGCACTAAAGAAAGGAGGATAAAGCAAAAGCATAGCCATAAAGGAAATACTTTTTAAATTTATATAGCATTTACATCTCTCAATTCACTTTCACATGGAAATAATACATATGAATAATTTCTTGTCTTGACTAAAAAACCTGTGGGATAAATAGGGCAACTATTATTCTTATTCGATAGATGAGGATGAAACCAGATTATTGAAGGCTCTGAAAGAAAGGAAGAAATGTTGAGCCTTTGATGTAAGGGCTATCGGAGGTCATGGTAAGAGGTTAAACATGGGAGAAAGCTATGGTGAACATTTAAGAAGATTCACTTCTTATGCCTTGTGCTTTGGATCTTCCAAACACATTACTCCTGTGCTAGGATGGCTTTCTATTTTGGAGCATTTATCTGTTGTTGGATATTTTTAATAGTCAAATGCCCAGCTGCAAGATCCATATCAGAAGAGCAACTCAGAAAAAAAGTAAGAAGGCTTGTGAAGTTATGAGAAGTTGTAGTGTATGAGAAAAACAAAACTTTTAGAAACTCATTTTTCTACAGCAAATGACTTCAAAAATCATTTATTTTATTTTTTTGTGTGACCAAAAATCATGTCTGAGTAACAAAGCAGGAGTTGATTCCGTTTAATTTGTGTGCTTCTTAGCACTTATTTGTTCTCTTTGTTACTATTATAACTAGATAATTATTAATATAATAATAGGAAGAAAGCAAAGGGGAGGCCAGACATTATAAGCACGGTCATCTGGGCAGCTTCACCAGGAAGCTGCAACTTTACACTCCCCAGGGGATCCCCAGTTTATTCCCTGCAAAGAGATCCAACAAAGGGGAGGGTGGGTGCACGTGCAGTGAAGTCAGGGTGACACAGGGAAGGTGCTTGCTTATCCTTCCAACCTGGGAAAAAGGTAATTCACCAAAGGGGGTGGAGCCACTGCAAGCATGCAAAATCCTGAAGTATTCATTGGCACATGCCCAGGTTGCGAGATCGATCCTGAAGTGTGGGGCGTGCAGGAGGCAGCTGATCAATGATTCTCTCTCATTGTTGATGTTTCTCTCTCTCTCTCTCTCTCTCTCTCTCTCTCTCTCTCTCTCTCTCTCTCTCCCTTCCTCTCTGAAATCAATAAAAACATATTTTTAAAAGGAGAAACATAAAAGTTAATTGACAATTCCATAGGAATAGAGGTAGTATTTGTATTCAGGTTTCCTGATTTCCAGTTCAAAACACTTCTCTTATACAACTCTGTGTCTTATGAATTAGGCAACAGGTAATTTAAAAGAAATGAAAAGTCAGGTTTTCTGAACTAAATAATTGTTCCTTCATTTGTCTGATTTGTAAGATTTCATTTTCATATATTAGGTTCCTAATGTCAAGACACCCCCATATCTGACAGAGATAGAGTGTAACATTTTTGAATGAGCTTAAGCCAGTGGTTGGCAAACTCATTAGTCAACAGAGCCAAATATCAACAGTACGATTGAAATTTCTTTTGAGAGCCCAACACCGACTTCTGCACATGGGCCACGAAGTTTCAATCGCACTGTATGTGCGCACCCGCACGTGGTATTTTGTGGAAGAGCCACACTCAAGGGGCCAAAGAGCTGCATGTGGCTCGTGAGCCGCAGTTTGCCAACCACTGGCTTAAGCAAACATAGCTGGTTTGGCTACTCTCTCTCCTGCCTACTTGTGTGATTCTCAGAAACTCTGGGAATGAACTTTAGAGTTAATCATAGTAGAATTGTGGAGTTATAGACTAGGAGTGTGCGTGTGTGTGTGTGCGTGAACTCTTCTGGAACCCCATTTCCATGAAACTCAACCATCCTATGTCTTCAACCTCTTCAGAGATGCTCCCTCCACTTCCTGATCTGAACTGAAACTGGGCTCTCCCTTGAGGACATGGCTCTCCCAAGCATCCTTCTCTAACTGAAGGAACTCCTGTATCCACTTGAATCCGAATGGGTACCTCAAACTCAGCAAGAACAAAACTGAAAGTGTCGTTGTCCCTGTATCATTCATTCTCTTTCCCCTGCCTCCATGAGGCAATAACACGGAAATTACCCAGTCACCCAAACTAGGAATCTGAGGGTCAACCTAAAGTCACTTTTCTATCTTTTACATTCTATCACTCACCAAACTGTGCCCATTTGTCCTGCTAATTACGTTTCTAACACATTTCTACTCCTATGCTTCTAAGTGTAGCTCAAGGCCTCAGTTATCTCCTATCCAGATGGTCATACCCTTATTCTGCTTTTAACTCACTCAGGAAGTCCATCTTCTCCCTGGCTGTCAGAGGGACCTCACTAACACAGAGCTGACCATGTTATTCTGCCTATACTCGTTCAGTGACTCTCCCAAGCCTGGCTAAGCTCCCTTTCAGGGAAAATTATCCTTATTGTCATTCTTACCTCCCCCAAATTGCTGCCTCCCACTTTATGCTGTAAACAACCTGTCCCTCACTCCACACATCATGCTAACCACCCTTGTGCTTTTCTTCATGTAGCTCCCCTTGCCTGGAATGACCTTTCTAACTTTACCCCATTCTTTGTCTGGCTGTCTCTCACACATTCAGCTTTGATTGGTTGCCCTCTTATCTAGGAACTATTTCCCAAGGGATTATGCCAAGCTCAGTAACCCTCCTTGTGCTCTCCCAGTATCCCCTGCTTGGTTTGTATTAACCATATGAGTATGTGTGTATCTTTCTCTGTACCTATTTTCTTAGAAGTCAGAGACTCTGAATTTTTTACTTTCCGCTCCCCTCCCCTTCTCACACACACACACACATTTCCATCTGTGGGTCTAGCAAAGTGACAGGAACATATTAGGTGCTTAATAAATATTTAATGCAGCAGAATAATTTCCACTGAAAATGGATTTACCAAGTCCTAGTGGCCTTCAGGCGTGTAGGCATTCATTTACTCATTCGATAATAGAACACCTCCTAAATATTTATATCCTACTTATCTAGCATTCTTGACCTCTCTGCTGTTTAGATATATTGTAACTTCTTGAAATGCCTCAAATTCAGTTTCACTCAGCACTGTCTTCTGAACTACAGAATCTGGCTTGTGCAAAATAACTGATATAGGTGATCTGGGAAGAGGCAAAGCTAGGGTAGCCCATGTCCCCATGAATTTACAATCTGACCTGACTTCATACATCTGCAATATTTGGCAATACTATACAGCATTTTTAAAAACCTTTCAGCAAATGCCAATTAATGACACATAAACTGAATACCTAAATGTCTAGAGAACTCAGAGAGAAAAAAGGTCAGAACTGGGTGAATTTAATAAAAGAACTAGCTACAGACGTTAAGGTCTTTAATGTAGAGACTCAGTGAACATGAATGGCTTAAGGAGGAGGAAAATAGTATTTCTAGTTAAAGAAATAACATGAGCAAAGGAAAGAGGATAAAAGCTCTATTGAGAAAACAGTACGTCATTTGCTTGACTGAACTACAAAATCTGAGCTAGGATATAAGAACAGGAAATTATGTTAAAAGGAATTAGCAAAATTGATAAATATTTGGATGATGACTGTCAGAAAGATGATACATTTTTATTCAGGGAACTGGAAAAAGCCAAGTAGTTCTCTC
The DNA here is from genome assembly GCF_963455305.1 of Plecotus auritus. Classification (NCBI taxonomy): domain Eukaryota; kingdom Metazoa; phylum Chordata; class Mammalia; order Chiroptera; family Vespertilionidae; genus Plecotus; species Plecotus auritus. The sequence continues at coordinate 156,382,558 of NC_137782.1, forward strand.
AACAGAAATAAATAGATAGATGATAGATGATAGATAGATAGATAGATAGATAGATAGATAGATAGATATGACTATTAGGAGAGAACTATTTGAGTTTATTTAATAAATTAAATACAATATATATAAACACATTCAAATAACATTGTCCTGCAGGATTAGAGATGTAGGATTAGAAAGAGGGTATGAGATAAAAATCACTTTAACCGTGGTGTTAGTGGATGTTACAAGTGAGGACAAGCTGCCCAAAGCAATACTCATCATTCCAGATATGGGGTCTGTGAGACTGGATTAGGGTCCTGCCCCACCTATCCAACAAGAAGAGGAGGTTTTGATGGAGCTGGACTCACGTGTGAAGTTAAATGACTCCATTTTCAAAGGCTAGAGGAGTAGATGGAGCAAACCCAACAGAAATTTAAATCAACATTTCAAACGGAATAAAATTAAGGCCAAATTATCAGCTGTTCCCCTCACCAAGCCTCCTGCCTAATTATATGGCATGATTAGAAGCCCTGCCAAAACCTTCTAACTTTGCAACAACAACACTATCTCAGGCTCCGTTTCCTCTCCCTACACCCCAAATAGTTAATTCTTACTTCTTCAGATATCTCATCTCAAAGGTAAATCCTCTGACTCCACAGCCACTGAAAATTCCTCATCTACGTGTAACACCCACCACAGTAAATCCTTCCACAAGTTCTCCAGATAATTAGTTTCATAAAATACTACTTTGGCTGGGATATTCTGCCAACAGCCCCAACTTGCCTAGTAATGAAATAAAGAAAAGATGTTTTTCTTGCCAACTCTCTCACCGCAAGGTTATTTTAATGCAAGTTTAATTAATAGGAAGCAACACACAATAAATAATATCCATAAATGGCGAATGGAAATGGCAATACCTAGTCCTGCTGAAATTCTGCATCTTCATAGGTGCATTTTTTCCCACCTTCTTATAGTGACCGAGGAGGAGAAATTATTTCCTGACTTGGCTTCCCCACTGACTTCTGTGAGGGTCCCTCTGGTGGATCCCTCCTGGCTCCCACCTTCTCCATTCCTTTCAACCCTTCTAGAATACATGTATAGCATTTCTGAGAAAGCCTCAGCCACACATGTGCTCAACACTCTAGGATCCTGAGAAGTCTATTCTTCCAATATGTTAATGGAAAGGCAGATGGAAAAGCCTCCATTGATTGGCTGCCGCCTGCGCACCCCCATCTCCGCCCCCCACCTCCCAATTCCCGCACCCCACTCACTGGGGACCAACACCACAACCTGGGCATGTGCCCTGACCAGGAATCGAACCGTGACCTCCTGGTTCATAGGTCGGTGCTCAACCACTGAGCCACATGTACAGGGCAATTTAATTTTTAATATCAACCATGACCCTAAACATCACTGTACCCAGGTTTTATGAAAAAAAATTAAAGAGCAAGTTAAATCCTTTACATAGATCCTGTCATTGGGTCCCCTGGTTCCTAGCCTTGCTGCCCTGTCCCTCCTCTGAAATAGAGAAAAACATTCTTCAATTCCTTGTGCTGCAAATTTCTACCTTCCTCTAGGAAACTTTATCCTTCCATTTAAGGGGGTTGGTTTTATCCTAAAATATAATCCTCTACCTCCAATTAGAGAAATCCATGAGACATAGCTCACAGCGGTATTTTCCTCCCAAGACTGAGTTGTTCAATGTGAAACAACACTTTGGACTTTCATCTAAACAACAGGCACACTCAACCCTCGCAAAACAAATACACTCAAAATCCCTTTTAAAGAAGAGAAACATTTCCCTAAAGGCACCATGATCTGCAGAGCTGCTCCAGGTCACAAAGGAAATAGCAGTTTTACATTATTGACAGAGAGATATCAATCTCCCTTTCCTATTCTTTTATTTCCAGACCCTGTCCAGGTTTTTGCAAACAAACAAACCAACAAAGGAGTCCATTATGACATCTTTGAGAATAAGCTGTGCCATCAATTTAATTGCTACTCTTTAACTTGCTTTTCTTTATCTTGGACCAAATCCTATCCTAGTCAAACTTTCCTCCCATTCTAATGTTGGAAATAGGGCACAGACTAAGAGAGGCATATTCCACCAAAGCCATTCTCTGCAGAATTGCTTTGTCCCTACTTTCCTGGGGTTAGCTTCCCCACAGGGCCCTTTCCCCAGATCACATACCCCTCCTGGGTTGTACCCTGGCCCCCATTTGTGAGAATCCATGGCTGACCTGGCAGCCCTTTGGTTATACCTAGTTAGGTCACCTTGGCTTTATTATATAGCCGTTTCTTTAATACATTTCTCTAAAGCTGAGCTTGCTCTGTATCCAAAGCCATTCAAAATCCTTCTGCCAAATTGTCTTCTGTCTCTCACGTTATAAATCCTTAACCTTCTAAATCCACATTCTCTAAGTCCCTTTATTAGTTCCCATTTCCTTGTCAGGTTTTATTTCCCACCATTGGGTAACTCGGACTTTTGCCAACTCTTCTGCTCACACCTTTCTGTTGTTTCTGGAATTTCTCTTTTCTTGCCCCTTTTCTACTCCACCTCTCCACATTTTTTTTTCAAACCACCTGACCTCTATTTAGAATACTTTTTCACTTCTTATCTAACAAACCAGCTCTCAGCTATTAAAATTCGAGATATTTCCCAACCACTCCTACACACTCTAAAGCCAATGGTGACAACATCACTGTTGTCGGGAGACAGTTCCTTGGGCTTCATTGATCAAGGCCTTGATGGCTATGCTGCAATGGCAAAATCTATGCATTACTTCTGCTCCCGCATAGGTACCCCAGCTGCCTCATTAATCAAACAACCTTTGTGGGGTAACCCAAGAGTCTAACCACCATTTATATCATTCTCTGTTGGGGAATATGATGTCTCCATTCTAAATAACCACAAAAAACTTTTGAAAGGTAATTGGTTCCTACCTGGCATCTGTAGACCTTATCGTGATTTCCCACCCGCGTGCAGCTACATCTGATGCAGGAAGCCGCAGCTTGTCTGTTTCAAACACCTGGGTAGACGCAGAAGAAACACATTGCTGCAAACTGTGGAAGCCCACTTGCTGATCAGAGTGACAGTAAATGATTTATTTCTGTATATTTTCACTTTTTTTTTTTTTTAAATCACATCTAAGTTTCAAAACCTCCCTTAAGATTTTTAGAGTGAATAGCATGGATTTGGGCAAGGAGCAAACTATTTAGAGACAGGCTGGGTTAAGGCTTGGTTCTACTGTGTATTAGACACCTGGTTGGCCAAGTCACTTCATCTTTCTGGACTTCAGTTTCCCTAACAGTAAGGCAAGAGCAGTAACAACGACAATATTCTCCCTATCAAATTTCATGATTCCTCAGTGAGGCAAGAGCAAGGTGGAGCTGTTGAAACAGGTTGAGGTTAGGGTGACAATAGAAATTCCAACAAGCAGGTAAGGCATAGTAACCAAGGGAATTAAGTAGTGTCCAGTCATAAAGCAGGCAAACATTAGGTTAAAAGGCAGAAGTAGCAGGATATCCCCAAACATGGTCAGAGCCTGGTGAACAGAATGGAGTGGGTGGTATCCACTATCCCAGTGGTCGGCAAACTCATCAGTCAACAGAGCCAAATATCAACAGTACAACGATTGAAATTTCTTTTGAGAGCCAAATTTTTTAAACTTAAACTTCTTCTAACGCCACTTCTTCAAAACAGACTCGCCCAGGCCGTGGTATTTTGTGGAAGAGCCACACTCAAGGGGCCGAAGAGCCGCATGTGGCTTGCGAGCCGCAGTTTGCCGACCACTGCACTATCCCAATATATCATGAGGATCTTTGCCAAAGCCATTTTCCAGCCCTCAGGAACAGAACAAAGAATTAAACTTGATCAGAAGATAGACCACATGCCTGGGAGTCCAGGGAAGCCCTGATCCATGAAATGAGGACAGAGGACACTAGGAGACAGGTGGCCAACTATCATGACACTGTAGGGTGACTTAACCATGATTCCAGACAAATCAATAATTCTAGTGATCATCCTGAGACCCCCATACCCAGCAGCAAAAGAACCTTGGAGCATGTCATTGAAGCTCACACATCATCAAGGAAGGTTATAGGTTATAGGTTATAGGTTATAGGTTATAGGTTATAGGTTATAGGTTATAGGTTATAAGTTATAGGAATGTATACTGAGTTGGCAGAGGGTGGTTTGACAAAAACAAAACCTTTTCCAATAGAATTAAGGTTAGCTCAGTCTGTTGGGGGCTCTGTGCACTCAACCAAGTGCTCACCCCCAGAGCAGCTGAATCCTTCTCACTGCTTCAGGGACACAGCCTTCTTTGCTCCGGCCAGTTACCATGTAAATGCCAGGGCACCATAGGGGTGAGGCATGTCAGCACACAGCAGGTACAAATGTCAGATGAGGATTGAATAATGAATGCAACAAGTTAAAGGCCATGTGTGACAAGTAGGGATTCAAACGCAGTAGCATTTTGTGCAAAGAGGAGCCTGTAGTTTTTTTCATGCAAAGGAACCGTAAGGATGTCTCATTGGTATAGTTGGGCCTGCAGACATCTTTACTGAGTCCTCTGTTCTCCACACTTTGGAAGGTAGAATGCAGCCCTCAAGTGCATTTTAAGAGCTGTGTAGGAAAAGACACATTTACAAGTCAATAAAAGATGAGAAGCCAATTGTCAACAAATCCAGAGTTCCTATTGGAGGTCACTCAAAACTAGTAAACAAAAAAATGTGTTAGGCTGAGCGTTCATCACTTAGTTAATACCTTAAATGACTGACTTATCAGTCCTGATATATCTCCTTTGCAATGCCTTCACGGAGGAGTGTAATAGAGGATGGAATCCAAGGTGTCTGATCGTGGCTTACTGGTGATTACGGAAGGAATGTGAACTAGACTGGTGAGGGCCGCCCTGGAGCCCTGCAGGATCCAAGCCTGAGTGTGAACCTCAACAAGTCTCCATCTCAGGAAAGACACGTGGACCTGTGCTTCCCCAGCACTCATTCCTTCACATTTCCTAATTAGGTTATATTCGATGTTCGCAGGCTGGTGATGGATGAGATACTGAAGTGTAATCACAGCTGATATTATTCACGTCCCAGGAATGCGCGGCCCAGGCTGCTCGGCTAGCTCCAGCAGAAAACAATGGTACCGCTGACAAGTAGCCTTTTTACATTTCAGATTCTGGTTCGGATTTATTCTTTCTGTTTGCCCATGATTGCAGAACAGGTATCTAGAGAGGAGAAATAAACACGCTGTATGTTACACTTCCTGGTTGTGTGAGGCTCATTAAGTCACATAAACACTGGCACGGCCTGCCTGCTAGAATGTCCAGAAATGGGGCCAACTAGGCCGCCTCTGCATCTGCCTTGAGATGTTTGGTTGCCTAGAGGCCCAAATAACCACGGAAAGGGTAATTAAAAATCAACAGGTGTTGTGCCAGACCTTGTGCTCAAATAAAAGATAAAGATTAACTGCCTATTCTGAAATAGTTAACAATCAGGCCAAAAGCCAGCCAAAACATGCCAGCAACTAACACAAGTCAGATGCAACTCAGAACTATAACAGAGAGGTACATAGAGGAAAGATTAACTCTGACTATAGGGAGGAGGGTTATCAAAGGGGAGTCTTGGATGATGAGTAAGAGTATACGAAGGAGGGGAGGGGTGTACATTCCAGAAAGTAAAAAATGGGATGGAGCCATAGTCAAGGAGCTATAAGAGCACAGAAGAGAGATAGTAACCCAACCAACAGGACCTCACTTCCTCACAGGAAAGGTGAGCCTTGAAGGATACGGAGGTGGCAGTCAAATGGAAGGCAGGGAGGAGAACATTCTAGAAAGAGGAGGCAGCACTGCCCACACAAAGAGGTGAAAGAACATGTTTTAAATACCACAAGTAACTCAGTATGTTTGGAACCTGAGGATGGGTTAGAAGATGAGGTTGGAGAAATAAGCAAGGGCCAGGGCATGAAAGTTTTGGGGTTTTGTTTATTTATTTGTTTTAGTAGCCAGCTGTTTTATCCTGATGGCTATGAGAAGCTGCATAAGGTCCAATCTATTTGACTTGGTGACTCATTGGAGCTGGGGAGAGGTTATAGATGAAAGATCCAGGTGAGACAGGATGAGAGCTTAAAACAAAAGCATGAATGACAGGCAAATGAACTCAGGTTTTAAGAAGCAGGAGAGGGAAAATGGAGTAATTCTCCTGTCTACTCAGTAATACTACTTTCCAATGATCACGGTCTACCTTGTTGCATCATTTAGGTGCAAATGTTACCTCCTCTATTAGGTTGTCAGTTCCTTGAGAGAAGACCAGAGAGATGTATGTCTAATTCAACTTCGTGTTACAATTCCTAATACAGGTCTTACACATATTAACCATTCTCCAAATATATATATTGAATGAGCAGAAAACACAGATTTGTGTGGGGGAAAGGAAGAGGGAGGTGGAGCCAGGGTCAGTATTTAAACCAAGAGAAAGTCCTTCAACTACTTGGTGTGCAGAGAAGTTACTTTCCCTGTCATCCTGCACTTCCTTCAGACAATTGTGCCCTCCTTGGAAGAAGGTACAGCATTCCCCGAGGCTGGCGGTGCTCATCCATTGTGGCAGTGCCTGGGGGGAGATGGGGTACGTCTGGGGCCCATTGCTGAAGAAAGAAATGCTAGAATCCCCTGTTTGTGCTGCTTCTGGCAGAGGACAAATGTCCAGAGTTGCTGGAGTTCTGAGATGACAAATAGACAGCAGAAAGTTCCTTATAGTGGGATAGAGAGGAAGAGGAGGAGTGAGGAAGGACAGAGGAGGCCAGAAATAAACCTCAGATCCTTCAGCACGGTGAATCTCACAAATCAAGTGTTGACCCTCTATGGAGGCCCTTTACCGGTTATGAAGATCTGTGCCTGGTATAGGTGGACTCAGACCACATGCCCCATCCTATACAATAAAAAGTCCAAAGATCACCCTGCACTAAAACTTTCTTCAAATGCTGCTTCCTCCACCAGGCCATCTTGATCACCCTAACCAGAAGCAATTTCTCCACTTACTGATCATCTCACCATGTTGATGTGTTTCTTGGAGCCCATGAGAGTTAGAAAGGAGTTTCAAGAAACTCCTTGGTGAAAGGGTGGAGGGTAAGAGGAGAAGGGATCCCCACTATAGCTCAGCCAGAAGAGCTGTGCCTTCACCCCTAACATACATCAGGAACCTTCCTATAATTCCATTTAAAAAGGGAAAAACTTCAAAACCACTAATGTATAGTGAAATATCACTATTACTGGACCATCTAGCCCAGATAATCCAGATGGTCTCAATTTAGATATATGTTTCATTGTCAGAGAACATATCAAAATATGTGTCCCTATTTGACATTTGGAAAATATCATGGACTTGATGACATTTATCATATACTGTCTTATAATAATATTTGTGTGCTCTTTTAATGGTCTCTAAAAATTTTAAGCTGCTTCAGTAAGCATATTCTTTTTTGCATGTTTTGAGTATCTGTCACAGTGCTTTATACTCTGCTGTTCAACAAACCTAAGCTGAATAACAATAAGAATGTTAGGACCTATTCACTAGCAAGCAGATTTGTGCAGCAGGTCCTAAGATTTACAACATAATGGAATGAATGTGCAAAATTCTTTGCTTTCTAGGCAGACCCATAATGAGGAACAACTTAAAGATAGGACTTTACAAACCAAAAAGGAAGTCTTAGATCACCCTAGAAACAGAGATTTTAATATAGGGCCACAAAGAAGACAACTGTCTTTGAACAAGCTCAGCATTCAGTATTAAGTTGTGTAAATCTCACAGCATTTCTGGGTGACAGTGCAAAGCTTAGGGTTACCAAGTATTGACTCCTGTGTGCATGCCTCATTTGCAGAACATGTTCTTCTGCTCAGACAAGTGAGCAGACCACAGTCAGGGGCACCTAGATGTCCCGCCTGGAGGGTTAAGATGAAGGCCTTTGGAACAGTTTCCACATTCAGTCAAGCAGGTTTGGAAAGATAAGAGAAACATAGGCTAGCCCAAGAAGAGTGCCAATCTGATTGACCCAATTTCTTGGCACAGAATGGGCATTCAATAACTATGTACTGAATGTGTGAAATGGCTCCTCCCTGCTCCTGCTCCAACCTATTCAGTCAGTAGTGAGGCAGCTCAAAGCACTCTCAAGGCCACACACCTACCTACTTATTCTTCTTCATGAGGAAAATACCATAGCCATTGTTTCTAGAGAGTGGACAACAAAGGCAAATACATGGGCTTGGAATTATCTACTACACCTGCTGGGAGAGGCAAACTTGAGAGTGCGGTGCATCAGCAGGGCGAGGGCAGCAAAAGGTCCTGGCCCTGAGCCTAAGGCAGACTATTACCTGACCTTGGGCAGACTATTATCAACTGTGGTTTTCAAACATCCCCTACAGAATGTTCTCAGTGAAGTAAAAAGCAAGGACAGTTCTGGTGTCCTTCCTTGTTTTGGTTGTTGTTATTGTTGTTGTTGTTGTTTTTGCTGGTTTTCTTTGTGGGAGTCCAAATTAAGTGACCTGTAATAAACTTCTGAGGAGATGGCCTGTCCTTTGTGCACAGGGACTTCTGTCACTGGTTTCCAGTCAACAATCAGGATCCGACATGCATCATATTTGAAGGCCTCCTCCACAAATAAAATTGGTGCAGCCTGAGTTCAAGGGCTAATTCAAATGCCAAGAGTCCTAGGATTTGGTGGCTACTGTGAGCTCCTGGCTAACCTGCTCAGAACTATATGCTGGGCCTGCGCTCGCCTGCTCACAGAGTCTCATATATATCAACTGCTACATTTGATTAGGCAAAACTGATCTCCTAACCAAGATGTGACCTGAAGTCCTTTATTTATAAGGAAGTCACTGCTTAGAAATTCCTTAGGTTTTGGCAATTGTTCAACCAAATTCATTATTTTCAGGATTGGTGAAATTCTAATTGGGTTGCAAAGAAGGGAATCCTCCAGTTACAAGGACATTCTCATTCAAAATGCTCTAAACTTCCAGCTTTGTCTAACATTTTTCCTTAAAGCTTACTTCAGGGGGTAATCGAGAACATGCACACACAAACTCAGTCTGAATGTGGCATTTTGGAGGAAAACCCCAGCTGAGTACACATGAGTGTTCTTCAGCTTTGCCAGAAGAGAAATAGTTATGTGTAGGGAGCGGTTATAGGGTTAAGCCTCGGACTGACCTGCTGGCAAAGCCGCAAACAAGTCCCAGCTTAGAGGGCACAGCCCTCTTAGCATAATTAAGCTTGATCTTGTGACTGCTCCCTAGATCTTTCCTGGGTAGCTAATGGGCTGTGGGAGGTGCAGCAAGTGCTGCCAAAACAAGTGAAACTTACAAGAACATTGTAAATTACCTTGTTTACCTCTGACTATAAAATAAAGCATCAGCTTGCAGTCTGGATCTGTTCTGTGGTCTCAGTCACCCACAGAAGATCCACCTCCAGGGGTGGGCAAACTTTTTGACTCGAGGGCCACAATGGGTTCTTAAACTGGACCAGAGGGCCGGAACAAAAGCATGGATGGAGTGTTTGTGTGAACTAATATAAATTCAAAGTAAAGGAGCGGAGGGGAGAGCAAGAGAACCAGATAGAACAGCCGGATCCGGCCCGCGGGCCATAGTTTGCCCATGGCTGAGACCCAGCTTATTCTCTTTGTCTGTCTTTTCTTCATCCTTCGCTGGCCCTCCCTCAGGCTCGCCAAACCCTTGGTTGTGCTGGTGCGGCACAGTTATGCATTATACATGGACTATAAAGACACTTTTTTGTAAGCCTTACTCAAAAACGTTTGAATTTTATAACTTAAAATGTTCCATGTGTTTAGTATTTCTTGTTCAGCTAGACTAAAGAAAAGTGGTTGAAAATTCAGTCTCAGCATACATGTGGTATATTTCAGGAATGTTTAATATATTATTACTTCTGGAGCAATGGAGTTTGTGAACACAGCTTTTATACTCATTGCAAGTTGTAGTCAAGGGGTCCATTTATTCAATAAATATTTATTGAGTACCTACTCTGTGCTAGGCCCCATTTTAGTTATGGAAAATACAACAGTATACCAAATTCACTTTTTATAGAACACAGGCCATAAATGAATTTATTAATAAATATAATGTCAGGTACCTTACATTGTATTCTTCCTGCTTTAGGCTGGGAAAGAGAATGTGGGAAGGGCTGCTATTTGAGGAACAGCCTCTAGCCAGACATCTCATTTGAATAAAGACAATGGATTATTTTGGTTACCTGGGGAAGAAGGGGCCAGGCAGATGGAGTGCCCCAGGCACTGTTGGAGTGCCTGGAAAGGCCGGAAGGCCTCGTGGCCAGGGCAGAATGAGAGAGGGAAAGCAGTCAGAAATGAGGTCCTACATAAAACCTCTGCCCAAGGGGTCCTTGCCCCTGAAGTGGAAGGACCACTGAGTCCACAGTTCAGCTTCATTTTTTTTTTTTTTTTTTGGCGGTTCAAACAGTGGTAACAAATTGCAAGGAAAGCCTGCTACCAAGCTACAGTCACCTGACTCCAGAAAAAAATGCGTATTTGTTGTTTCGTCTCCTGAGCCCATCTACCGATGCATTTCTCCTGCCCTCTGGACCTCTCTCCCCACTCCATTTCTCCCATATTTCAAAGCTTAATTTAAGCTCGGCCTCCTGTAAGAATCCTCCCCTAAATCCAGTCTAAGTGACACTAAGTAGCTCTGTGACCCGAGGCTTTTACAGAGGACTTTCTCGCCATCAATAGATTGGTGTTCAGGAAAACCCTGAAACTGAATGCGAAAGAGTTTATGTGTAATTCTGTGTGTGCTTTCCTGTGTTCATAGTCCCATGAGATTTTAAAATGTGTCTGTGATTTTAAAAGATTGAGAAGCACTACTCTCCAGCAGGGCTTCTCAGACACCAACCGTGCACAGGAACCATTTACATACATTTCATTAAAACGAAGGTTCCAATTCAGTAGCTCTGGAGGGAGTTTTGGTGTTGCTTGCCCCAGGACCACATTTGGTGGCAAGAGGCTAGAATATTTCTAGTCAGCACTCGCTTGCCTGCGCTGGCATGTTCTCTCTGCCCCTTAAGTAGATTGCAGGTTTCTGGACAGCGAGGGTGCTTAATGCTGACGCTCCTTGGCACTTCTCCCACAGTTGGAACTAATAGAAAAACAGCCCGCCTTTGGGCCTGACAGATGCTTGCTCTACAGACATTAGTGCATTGATTGAACCTGATTAAAATACCTTCTCTAGGTCCACTGTCTTAGTCTCACTTAGGCTTCTAAGGGTACCACCAATTTTTCAAGGCTAAACATTTCCCTAATTCAGAGCAGCATCTCAGAACCCTGAAAATTTCCCCAAAGCCAAGCTTTTCTCTCTCTTCTGTATTGAAATAAAAATCCATCAAACCTAAAAGCCATCATAGCACAGGAAAGGCATTCCTCGGAAAGGATAATTCACTATATAAGGGCATTCTCCCTCACTGGCGGTGTTCGGCACCAAGAAAGATGTTCAGTACAAATAAATAATGTAGAGCATCAAAGAAGCCCGGATAAATCAAATCAGCATCAGCAGGCCCTGGAAGGGGCAGGTTCTGGATAAACTGTTTGGAGCCCAGATGTGAAACCTCATAAAGGATAGGCAGACAGTGAAAGTCTCCAGAAAGTGAGGAACAGTACAGACAAGTAAGGTTTGGGGATTAAATTGCTGCCTCAAAGAACCTGCCACTTTATGCTTGCAGAAGCTGTAAAAGAAGTTATTTAGTCATGTGGAAATAAAGTGTTGTTAACAGCAGTTAACAATAGAGCAAATGAAAACAATTCTACACACAAAACATGTGCAAAAGAAATTTTTCATGTGGTATTTAATATACATACATACGATTTGTACTTATGAAAATGCCATATGCAATGAAAGCTATGCATATTTATAAAAAATACCTTTAAGTGGGCCAGTAACATTTAATATTTTCCAATAAATTCATACATAAAATATATACATTAGTGCCAAGTGGAACATATATTTTGAAATATGAACCCCAAGTAAAACTCCCAGGAATCTGGAGTAAAACCCACGTATCTGCCAAAGGAAACTTGGGAGCAATTGCCATTTGCAGAGGGGAAACAATGCCTGGTCTCTTATCTTCATGGACTGTTTTGCTTGTCAGATTTCTAACATCACTTCAGCCGAGTTTTGTATTTGACTTCCAACCTCCTGGCCATTTGACCCGCCAACTATTATTTTCTTTGAGGCTTTTAACGCTCCACCCTAGTATTTTGTTTTCCAGAGCAGTTGTGTCCGTTTCCTTTTCACTTCACCTAACGTCAGCGGTGGTTTACAACATTGGCTTCACTGGCATCCTAAGGTTTCAGACAGACCCGAGGGCGTTGCGGTGATGACCCACAGCTGATACCGCTCTGGAAAGTCAAGGTCCCTGGAGGGTCTCTGCTTTGTGCCAGGATTTCCAGCCAACCGCGGAGTCCCTGGCCCGGAGCGCCCTCCTCTCCCAGGTTCCAGTCCCCGGCCCAGGCCCACGGTGAGGCTGGGACCTCGCCGCCGGAAAACACCGCCCTTTCCTGTCGCCTACACGATCCCCAGGCCGACGACTCGAGGAGGAAGAGACCAAGGCGGATTAAGAAAATTAATTAACCAGGTCCCGGCTTGGCTTCCGGGCGGAGAGGAGGGGCGGGGCGGCAGCGGCGGTCGCCGGAGTGACCGGCGGGCGCAGGTGTCGCGAAGGGCGAAATTTCACGCTCCCAGCCGGCAGCTGCGCCACTTGCGCCTGGTCGTGCGTCGCGAGCAACCGCCACCCGCTCGCCCCAGCTTTAGGCAAGTCTCTTAGGACCCGCGGGAGGAAAAAACACCTCCTTGTGGACTGGAAAAACCTGCAGTGTAGGCTGCTCGTGTGCCCGCTTCCTCAGCCTGCAGCTTCGGCGTCTCCAGTGTACGCAATCCACTCTCCGGGTTTTGGCGACAGCTCCAAGGGGAGCGAGCTGGAAACTGACAGCACGCGACCCTCCTCCGAGCGCGGAATCCTAGTGGTGCGGGGACCCGCGGCCGGGCTGGGGCGGTGCGGTCGGGGGGCGCTCCTTCTGTGCTAGTCACCCGCCCGCCGTGCCGGAGCGTCGCTGGGCTAGGTCGGCTCGTTGGGACGAGGAGAGGTGGGCGCAGGAGGGTTAGCGCAGGTGTCTGGGTTGCCGGCGGAGTCCCTTTGTCCTTGGGTACCTAGGCGCTAGCACCCCGGGGTCCCTTTTCGAGCCGGGCGTCCCGCGACCTCTCTTTGTGCGGAGGGACCTGAACGCACCTACTCCGAGGGAAGCCACCTCCCTAGAGGTAGCGATGGGGAGGTAAAAATGGGTGCCCATTGTCCTCCGTGGGCTCGCAGGCACTGCCGCCGGTGACCCCTCGCCCGTCCACCCGCCCCAAGGCGCTGAGCAGGTACCACATCGGGGTGGGTCAGCTCGGCCGCCCGCGCCCTCCGCCCCGCCCCCCGAGCAGCGGCCCCGCCCCGCCCCGCCCTTCGCAGGCTCAGTCCCTGAGTCCGGCTGCCGCGCGCTCAGTCTCTCTCGCACCTTCACTCTCTGGTGTGGCAGCAGCGGGCGATCCTGGAGACCAGTGGCCTCGGGCGCCTTCTCGCAGTCGGGGAGCGGATAATGCAGTGAGGAGGCCCCGCGCCAGGCCACCCGCTGGATCTGCGCGTAGCCGGCAGGGACTGCGTGCGCCTTCGGAGGCGTCAGTGCGAGGCGTCTGGTCTCGGACAGTGGCTGCAATCCTCGGGGGCTGCTGGTGAGTTGCTTGCTGCGTGCCCACGGCTCCATCCTCTCTGTTTGTCCATGCGTCTGTCCGACCGGCGGCCGCGGCCGCTTCTGGCGTGCACGGGGTACTAGGCTTGGAAACCCCCTAGGGCACGAGGATACCAGGGCATTACCTTCCAGCTGGCGTCCAAAGGACAAAAGGGGACATAAAGTATGCTGAGAGAGGGGCGCCAGTACCCGGACGCAGACATCCACCGTCCGTGCCCACCACTTTTCAGGGTGGGGCTGCACGTTTACTGCACCCTTCGAGCTATTGAAAGCCACTCTGGGCGCGTATTGCGTTTTTCCATCTGAGAGCAAGCCGCACATGGCTACCGCTCGCCTCCCATCGAGGACTGGCACCAGGGCCGCACACGGGTGCGCCTTGCAGATCTGCGGTGGCAGTACCCCCCGGGAGCCCTTCCCTCACTTTTACGGTGGCGGGCGGGTGGGGCGAGGGGCAGGCATTGTGAGCAGAGCCCCAACCTGTAGGTTTGGCATTTGGTTTGGGGTTTTTTTGGTCCGTGGTTTTTGAACAGCTGAAGCTTTTTCAAGATGTTTTTCCTCTTGAAGCTAAGTGTCTTGACGCAGACAAGTATCAGATATGTGAGGACGAATGGATCTGGTCAGTCCGTTTTTTTGTTATGAATTATTATACTCCATTCCTCTCCCCTAGACTTTGGAAGGCATGTGTTTCATCTTATAAATAGAAAGTAGCATATTTTTTGGCAGGACCTGCTTTAATACTGCACAGTCTAGGAGAGGTCAGTTTAAAAATAAATATGCACTTGAATGTTACACTACTGAGAGCCAGGCTGCGGCTGGGACAAGCTGCGCGGACAGCAGCATCAAAGCCGGCAGCGCAGCTGTGTTGAAAGGAGTAAAAGCCCCAGAGTGCAACCCAGGCTGACAGTCAAGTAATTACATTTTGTTAAAAAAAAAAAAAAAGTGAGTGAATTAAAATGAGGGTGGGAGTAGGAATGTCAGGACAGTATTGCAATAGGAATTGTTCCAGTCCTGGTTTATTCGGGAAAGTGGCTCCTGGTGTGTGCTGAGGCATTCTTGGAAGGCGGTGCTGGGTGGGGGAGGGAACTGATGAATATGTTAAGGAGACTAAGATTTGCTCCCACCCCCAACTCTTGGGCCTCACAATAGCAAAGCGTTTCTTGGCGGTGTTGCCTTTAAAGGAGGACAGAAATTAGGTGAGCAGCAGATTGTCCCTATTTGAATAGCAAAGCCAGGTTGGGGCACTTCCCTTAACATCATGCTGATGATGCCCCTGGGTATCCCTACAGTGATTTAAAAGACTCCTCTAATGTTCTTTCTTCTGACAACTAGAAGACACAACTTCTTTTCTGGACAGTTCCAGAGGTCTTCTCTTTGAGCCCTTACTAGCAGGAAGAGTAAGCTACCCAAGTATTGTGTGACAAATCCTTTTCAGAATAGATTTATTTTTATTTATGTTTTATTTTAGAGAGGAAAGGAGAGGGAAAAAGAGAGGTAGAAACATCAATGATGAGAGAGAATCATTGTTGGGCTGCCCCCCTGCACATTTACTGGGGATCGAGCCTGCAACCCTGGCATGTGCCCTGACCGGGAATCGAACTGTGACCACCTGGTTCATAGGTTCAGTGCTCCACCGCTGAGCCATGCGGGCCGGGCCAGAATAGATTTAAACACTCAGATATAAGTTGGGGCAGTTGTGCAATGTTTGGCATTGTCACATGTGAAATCAGTGGTAAAGACTATATAGTCAAGGAAGGGTTGAAAGTTCTTCATGAAGTCTCCCAAAGAAGGTAGGTTTTCCAATAGGCCCCATTCATTGAATGCAACACCCAGTACCAGCCTCTGGGCTCACCCATCAGAACTTCAGAAGCATTTTGGGATCCATGGCAGTTTCAGCTTTCCAGTGGATATCGCCTGCAAGAGATTTATATTATGAAACCCATGATTGGAACATGGTGCTGTGGCTGTGGCAGCAGCTACAGATGAGAAATAAGTAGCTCCCCCTTCTCTCAAAATCTGAGCAGTGCAGTTCTGTTTTGTATCCCAACGGAACATGTAAAGACAGCTAGAATAGTGAGTATTGCACCTTTTTTTTGCATTATAGTGTAAATTTAAATGGAAGATGAGTGAATACAAAGCTGTAAATAACATTTGTTGCAGAAGTGCTCACATGAGCTAGTGTGTTCTATCTGCTCTATAGTGTTTCCTTTAATGTTGTGTTTTATATCCAGCATGTTCACAAAAGCTTCCCTTTTCACTTCTAAAATCTGTGGTATTCAACAGTATTGGGAATAAAATGGTTTTAACCCATGTCACCCAAAGATTTTTACCAGGCCAAAAAAAATTTTTTTTGAGCTCCTTGGCTAGGAGCCATAACATTTATCCAGTAGGTGGAATACAGTTCATAACCCGGAAAACCTCCAGCAGATGTCCAGACTGTTCTGACTATTTTAATTACTAAAATTCTTGCTTTCGGTCTAATTTCACTTAGGCCTGGCCTAATTTCTTTCCAACCGGAATCCTGTGGACCTGTTTATTCATTGGTTGAATCAGAACTTAAATCTATTTTTAAATGCATTATGTTTGCCAGAGAACAAATAGGGTCATTTGAAACTACTACTGGATTCAGCCAGCCACAAAATCTTCTTTACCAAGCATTGATGCCCAAGGATTCTTGACTTTGGACGTTAAAGGTCCTTCCTATATGGAGCTTGTCCTAAGTGCCAAGCATTCTTCTCATCCCTTTATTTTGATGAACTCATTTATTTCTGACAGTTCTACGTAGAAAGAACATTTTAGAGATGTGGGAACTGAGGGCAGACCTGTTCTATAACTTGCCCCAGAATACACAGTAAGGAACATACCTAAACACAAATACAGGGTGGGGCAGAAGTAGGTTTACAGTTGTTCATATGGGAGATAAGTTAATAATAACAAGAAGAAACTATTTCACATACCCCAAACTGTAAACCTACTTTTGCCCCAACTTGAATGCAATTTAACAACTCAATAGGTGCATAGATGAGTGGCTAATCCTGCATGAAAGTCAGCACTTCCTTGGGGTAAGGAGAGGGAAAAACATCCTGAGGTTAAGAAACCTCTGAGCCCAGGCTGCCTGGGCTCGTGTCCTAGCGCAGGTGCTTACTATTTGTGTGACTTCGGGCAAGTCACTTAGCCTGTGCACCTCAGTTCAGCAGTTATGAAATGGAGATAATAGTATTACTCTGAGGATTGAGTGAGTTCAAATATAATGCACTCAGAATAGTACCTGGCCCAGAGTAGGCACAATAAATGCTTGATGCTTTCATTGATGCTTTTGTTGTTTTCCTTGGTGCTTAATACTGGTTCTATCCTTAATATTCATCACTACTCTTTGAGATAGATAGTATTGTTCTTATTTTCCAGATGACAGCACAGGCTCAGAAAGGTCGTGTAACTTGGCCAAGGTCACCCAGCTAACTTAAGTAGCGGATTCAGGTTTGAATTCAGGTCTGTTTGCGCTTGTGCAAAATACCAAAGCTCACGGAGGGGCAGGGAAGCTGTTACATCTGACTCATGGTAGGGTTTTTAGCCTCTGGCAGAGAACTATTTCGTAGTACTGTGTATCTTGCAATACGAGGTCCAAAGGAAGGTAACAGTAATTGTCAACCGTAGTGAGTGCCATTAGAATATTTTATTACTGGAGCTGGTCCAGTCCCATTGGATGTGGCAGCAGCCTTCTGCAGAGGATCCAGCATCAAACTGCTAGAGTTAACCCAGTTTAATTTGTATCAGGAGGGTTACTAGGTAAACACGTAGGACTCTGGAACACATAAGAAAGCCCTGCCACAGCCAAGAACAGTGAGTTTCAGGGGCCAGGGATGATGTGGAGCTTATTACAGACTGTATCCTTGCTTCTAAGTTCTAGAAAGTCTGGGTGGCAGGGCTCAGTCAGCAGTCGGGATGGCTACCTTCTTGAGCCTAGTGACCACATCCACAGTGCATGGCCCTTCGGTCCCTTGCATTCGGTGACATGTTATATATGCTTCATAATGATGTTGCCTCAAAAGAGCTAAAGCAAGAGGCAGAAGCCCCAAGTAAGCGGGGCAGGAAGCTCTGTCCTTGGCAGAAGTCAGGCCTCATTACAGTTCTGCACATGCCCCAGTCCCTGCCAGATAAGCTTCTGGTGTGAGAGATAGAGGGAGGCCTTTGAAATCCAGAGGGATGCCCTGGATAACCCGCAGGGGACCTGCCCGGCCTCCACTGCCTTTGATTCTGTGGATTTGCGATTAGCTGTGGGGAGCTGCTCAGGAGACTGTGTTCGGACTGAAGTTGGGGTTCTGAAAAGGATGGCTTGAAATAACCCAGGCGCCTCAAAACTTAGGGCTATATAACTTTAGTGCTGTCCACCCTCCATTGAGACACCCACCTTCTGCCTTCATCCTTTAAAATAAAGGCTACAAAACGAAATAACACCCCACAAACCAGAATAAAATTAGTAGCCAAATAATTCAGCAGGAATTGTATGTTTCTTTACTTAAAAAAGAAAAAGCCTTCCTGACCTTGATATACTTATTCATTGCCAAGTTGTACCAGTCTCATGATGATGGACAGTACCTCTGGTGCAAAAGCAGTTTTTAAATTGAGCCATACAATTTTATAATACAAAGCATGATTTCTGAGTAGTCAAGCAAACTGATGAATTTGAAAGTTGGTAAGTTTTAAATTAATATATGCTTGATCCTTATTGCTTTCCTAAGTCATGAATTAACAGCAGAATCCTGAAATTGCACATTTAAAAACACCCAGATATTCAGTGATTTGGTTTTACTTGCATCTTTGAAAAAGTCATCATTGGCCTTCTAGCCTTTGATTGTTTGTTAGACAACACACCTGCAATTAGCTAATACAGCACCGCCCAACGTGTGCCCTGAAACATCAGAAACGGATTCTTTGGGAAGCCAGTCTGATTAAGGCCCCTTTGTGCAGGGCTTTGCCAAGCATTTAGTATGTCACCGTGTACAGTGACTCACAGGGAGATGGTGTCCAAGCCCTTTTGCCCACAGAGCAGCTGGCAGGACTAGTCTGACAAGAAACCCTCTGGGAACCCCCGAGCCAGAGGCAATAGTCACACACTGCAGTCTGCCCTACAGAGCAGAAGGAACCAAGGACATTTTAGAGAACCACCAGGTGTGCAGGAATAGAGCCACAAGAACACACTAGAAGATGCCAGCAAACACTCCGTCACTTGCTATTTGATACAATCAATGCAGAATTAAATGGAGATGGTCACAGAGGGACTGGCCTTAGCTCTGACCCTGTAACTGACCTCTCAGGGTCACTGTCTCATTCCTAAGATGAGGCATGTGACTCTAGATGATTTCAGATAATCTTTTGCTTTAGAATCCGGTGAGCCAGGATTAGTGGCACCTATTAGCATAGCAACTTTATTAATAATAAGGTAAAACCCTGGGTTGAAAATACAGACCAGCGCAGAGCAGCCTGAGCCAGCATGGAAGGCAAGGAACGTCAAAGTCAGGCCTCTATTTAGTCAGCTTACACATTGGGGAATCTGTCATGTTCTGGTGACAACTTGAAGGTCCTATTTGTAGACACATCAGGACAATGATAGATCACTGTGTGTTTAGCTGAAAAAGACCTGTTCTGTTCAAATCCATTATAATCACTTAGGCTACACACATTTTTTAAACAAGCAAAGGCATTTTTGGTGAAATGTGGGTTTGCCATTTTGGAACGTATTTGCTTTCTTTTCCTTTTTATTTATTTATTTTTTATAACTTTTTCTGCCAAGGGTCAGTTCAGACATATAACAGTGATTTTTAACACAGCAGGAGATGAGGCTCTGAGGCCTTAACCTGCCAACTATGTCACCAGGCAAATCCCTCCTTGGTGAAGAAGTGGGGCAGGGCGGGGGGTGGGGGAGAAGGGGGATTGAGGATGCAGAGAAAGGGATGGATTTTCTCCTGGCTCTAAATTGCTTTAATTCCATTACTGTTTCCTTGTATCCAAGGCATTTCTATAGTGTCTTATACCTTCTCCTATTAAAACTGCATTTAAATTATGGTTTATTGACACTTGGAGCTGCCTAGTTAAACTATTGGCTCTTTGAGAATAGGGACTAAACCTAGTTAACTTGGGCATTCATCTGTTTTCCAGTAGGACCTAATGAAAAAGCGGACAATCTAATCCTAGCCATATTATCTGATTCTGCCTGTGGCAACATCGTAGTGTTGTCAAGCCAGAAATTGTTATCACTTACCTAGCTTATTTAAGTCCTGTCATAGTAAAATGATTCCTTCCCGGGCTACAGAACATTGAAGTTCAAAGGGAGGCCCCTCCAGTGGTTTGACATTCCTTACGATCATCCAAGGTTTTTCTGAAAACCAGGCCACCACCAGAACTTCCTCAAAGCCTATGCTGGACAGTTGCAACTACCACAGCAGCTTTCTCGTGCCCAGGTCTGATTGTGGCAGCTTGGCACCACGTGTCCACTAGGAGCACAGTCTGGGCAGCCCAGTTGCTGAGGAGAATAAGGGTTGTTGTGTTTCCTAGTGCTTGCCTAGAATCCTCAGCCATGACTGTATGAGCCATGTATTGGTGTGCATTTTGATCATTAGTCTACACTGGATGTGAGCTCTGTAAGTGCATCATAGCTGTAGCCTCAGTTCCTAGAATACTGTCTGGCCCTTAGCAGGCCCTCAGTAGATGTTGAAGGTGAGTGACTAGCCAGGGGCCAGATGAAGGCACATGGAAGGCTTTTCTCCAAAGCCTGCTTCTTATTAAGTGAATCAGCTTAAGCCACATGTCCCATGGTGGGCATGTCTTAGTACCAAACTGGAAACTTTTCTTGCTCTCAGATGACGAGTGAAATGTTTTCCACAATAATGTTGATTTTGGGCCTTATTTAAGTTTAGTGTAAGTTTATGGTGGATTTTGTTCTGTCTTCCTCTTGAAGAAGCCCTTAAGTTATGGGCTTTACCTGAGGGGCCAGCTAGGTGGAGTTCCGTGGCCTGATATCTCGGGGGGTGGGGGGGGGGGGGTGGGGAGGAGGGGCATGTGGAATTAAATAGTGACTTCATTCTAATTCCCGTTTTTCTCAGAATGGGAAATCATGCTTGGAACCAGAACATCTTGGGGGATATTCACACTATATTTATAACAATCAGTTCACATGTTCAGATCCCAAGGTCTGAAAGAAATAAGGTTGGAAGAAATACCCACTATGAACTTTCAGCCTGTCTTGTTTCTTATGCAGCTCTAGTTTTTTAGAGTAATTAACAATAATTGCCCCTTCTCTTGATTGTAAGCTCAGTGCCCAACAGGACTTTATGTGTGGTGTCTGCTCCTAAGATGACACTGTTACTCATTCTGCAGATGAGGAAACTGAGGCTCCCAGAGAGTCACTGGCATTGCCCTGTGCCCTTAATTTAATACCAGGAAGGATGAGCAAGATGATGAAAAAAAACTGGCAAAGGTATTTTGAGTCTAAGGATAGTCTTAATTTAAAAGTATTATATTTTTTTTCTTAAAATTCCCTAGAAGCTGATGTTTCTGAAAACATGTACAGTCATAGAACCCTAACATTTCATGATGGACAGGTCCTTACCTCAGCCCCACTCTCTCATTCTGACTTGATAAAACTGAGGCCCTAAGACTTTGAGTGACAGAGAGAGAGAGAGAGAGAGAGAGAGAGAGAGAGAGAGAGCGCGCGCGCGCGAGCGTGAGCACGCATGAGATTTCCTTCTTGGCCCAGTTCCTTTTCAAATTATTATTTTTTTAGCCAAGGAAAAGAAAGAAAAATTTAATTCCAATATACTAACATAATAGCAGAATTTCTTTGGTTAAAGAGGAGGGAGGGGGCAGATAGGGAGGTTGGCATTACTTCTCTAGGTCTTCCTGTTCTTCACCAGTGTTCCAGAGGTGCCTATGTTGACCCCTTAGGGTCCCAGGGAACACAGTGTGTGTAACCACTGTCCTAAAACACTTTGTAATATTCAGTTAAAATAAATCTTAAGCACAAGTCTATGATTTTCATCACCTCTCTGTGTGTATGTGTAGGTTACTTGGACATCCCAGGGGATACTACCTTAAATTAGGAACATGAAATAGAGGATATTTATTGCCCTAACTCCTCTCCCAGTGCAGGGGTGCTTGCCTGCTTTTCTCCCTCATTCCCTTGCCTATGGAATCCCCATAGCAATCTCAGATTCAGTGTGGGAAAGCTTCCTGCAATGGGCCTCTCCCCATTAACTGAGTTGCTTTAGACTTGTTTTTCATATCTAGCCCTACCTGGCCTCCCCATGAACCTTAACCATATGCCCTTAAAATTTTCTTTATCTGACCAATAATGGTTGATTGTAATTTTCCCAACTCAAAGGAATCCCATTTGTTCTCAAGGCTGGAAGAATTGCACCTGGAGAGAAAGGTTGCATGTATGTGTATAGAAGTTAGCCCTGAGTTCTGTTGACAGAAGGAATTATCCTCTGATCAAGCTGGAGGGTAGGAATCCCTTCTTATTGTGGAGATTGTTCACAGGGCAGACACACACCATTTTAGCCCCATCTACAAGCATTGTACTGTTACCCCTTCTTCATACTGTATTTCAGTAGATGTTCTGTTTTTTTCATTTGGGATAAAGATAATGCTTTGTGTTTGCATCAGTGCTTTATTGGTATGAAGATTTTCACTCTCAGCTTTTATAGTCACCTGTGAGATAGGCAGGTTTGGGGTAATTATCTCCATTTGCACAGGAGGTACTGGAACCCCTATGTGTCTGGAGTTCTACAAGGATCCTACCAGACTGGTCCAAGTTTGGGCCCAGGCCTCTCCTCCCTAAGGCCTACAACAGCAGTGAGAGTTCTATGGACAGTTTTGTTTGCCCAGGCAGTCATTCATTTGATAGGTGTTTTTCTTTAAGTACCTGATCTATGCTAGTCAGACATTGATTCAAAACAACCCTTTTCCATAGAATGTTCATTAGAGTTTCTTGAGTTTCCCTTGTACATCTTGTGCCAAATAATGCAAGTTCTCCCCTTAACTCATTTCCTTTTGAAAGGAAAGGTCAAGAGAGCAAGCTTATTGTTTCTCCAGGGCCTCATTCTTTAAGAGTGACTTTCATATAACTAGTGAGTCTGCGTTCAGGGGAATGTGTTGTGAATTTTTTCTTAAGGCTTGCCTGTCTCGCTGAGACTCTGTTTACATATTGCAGTCATGGATAGAAGTTATTTTTCTTTCAAATCAAATATTATTTGCCTTAATATGAAAGACCTGTAAGAGCCTGTAGGACTACTGTGGCTTGCATTGATAGACTGTTAAATTCTTAACCCTGCATGGATAGAGAAAGGTTAAAATGTCTTATAGATGGAAAAATTAGAGAAAGCCTTTGTCACAAGAAAAGAGGCTACAATTCCTTGTTAAATGACTGTATTGAGTTCATTTTTTCTTGTAGGAGTCATAGAAAGATTCCCTCTTGCATTCCCAAGAGGGCAGGCAGGGTTGAAGAGGAAGGAAGTTAAGGCAATCACATTCAAACTTTCTCACTTGTTCATTCATTCAGCAAACATTTATTCAGTACCAACTGTGAATTAAATATCATGTCTCTCCCCTGAGGAAGGCAGTCTACTCCGGGAGACAAGAAGTGATTTCAGGGAAAAACCAAGATGGTAGCATACATAAACACCTAAACTGCTGCCTTGTACAACAATATCAAAACTACATCTAAAAGACAAAACGGACACCATCCAGAACCACAGGAAAGCTAGCTGAGTGGAAATTCTACAACTAGAAGGAAAGAGGAAAGCACATTGAGAATCAGAGGAGCTGCAAAAGGCTGAGGTACGGAGACGCACAAGCCCGTGGAGAGGACGGGCAGCTGGCTTTCTAAAGTGGGAGGGAGACGGAAGCTCCTGACTGCGCTGAACTTCAGTTCCGGGTGAGTTACTGGGAACCCAAACTCATTTGGGGAGAAACTGGACTGTCAGGAAAAGAGAAAGCATACTGAGACTCAGGGGAGCTGTGGAGGCAGAGGTCCGAAGGCACGCGCACACAGAGAGGACTGACTGCTGAGTGCACAGGCGTCTGAGTGCACGGCTGGTTTTCTAAAGCGGGAGGGAGACAGAAGCTCCCGACTGCGCTGAACTCCAGTTCCGGGCGAGTTACTGGGAACCCAGACTCATTTGGGGAGAAACTGGACTGTCTGGCAGCGGGCGAAACTCGAGGGCGGCTTTCTCTCAGAGGTGCTTACAGTGATTACCGAGGGACACTGAGACCCAGGGGCCTCATAGGGCAGGGCTGACGGGAAGCCAAAGCTGTCTGCTCCGCCCTGAGACTCCGCCCCATCCAAGCTGAGCACAGAGGCTTTTGCAATTTTGCAAGTCTTGTCCCATAAGGGTGTCTCCCGCACAGAAGTTCTCCTGGTGTAGACACAGCTGATCCTCACAGCCAATTGGCCTGGAGGTCAATTCCTCCCAGTGATACCAACAACAATCAAGACTTAACTACAACAAGGCTGTACACACAGTCCACAAAGGGGTGCACCAAGAGTGTCCACCTCAGGTAACTGGGGAGGCTGAGCCACTGGGCCATATAGGACACCTAGCACACAAAGCTACTCTACCAACTCAGGGAAGCAGCAAAAATGTGGAGACAAAGAAACAGATCACAAACGAAAGAAATGGAGGAAAGCAAATGACTGGATATAGAGTTCAAAACCACTGTTATAAGGTTTTTCAAGAATTTCCTAGAAAAGGCCGATAAACTTAGTGAGACCATCGAGGATATGAAAAAGGACCAACTAGAAATTAAACATACACTGACTGAAATAAAAAATATTATACAGAGACCTAACAACAGACTAGAGGAGCGCAAGAATCAAGTCAAAGATTTGAAATACAAAGAAGCAAAAAACACTCAACTGGAAAAGCAAAAAGAAAAAAGAATCCAAAAATTTGAAGATAGTGTAAGGAGCCTCTGGGACAACTTCAAGCATACCAACATCTGAATTATGGGAGTGCCAGAAGAAGAAAGAGAGCAAGATACTAAAAACCTATTTGAAGAAATAATGACCAAAAACTTCCCCCACCTGGTGAAAGAAATAGTCTTACAAGTCCAGGAAGCACAGAGAACACCAAACAAAAGGAATCCAAAGAGGACCACACCAAGACACATCATAATTAAAATGCCAAGAGCAAAAGACAAAGAATATTAAAAGCAGCAAGAGAAAAATGATAGCTTTGCTGGGTAGAGTAATCTTGGTTGTAGGTTCTTGCTATTCATCACTTTGAATATTTCTTGCCACTCCCATCTGTCAGTTGATTTCTCAACAGAAACTATGTAGGCCAGATGGGAGTGGCAAGAAATATTCAAAATGATGAATAGCAAGAACCTACAACCAAGATTACTCTACCCAGCAAAGCTATCATTCAGAATTGAAGGTCAGATAAAGAGGTTCACAGATAAGAAAAAGCTAAAGGAGTTCATCACCACCAAACCAGTATTATATGAAATGCTGAAAGGTATTCTTTAAGAAGAGGAAGAAGAAGAAAAAGGTAAAGATAAAAATTATGAACAACAAATACATATCTATCAACAAGTGAATCTAAAAATCAAGTGAATTAAAAATTTGATGAACAGAATAAACTGGTGAATATAATAGAATCAGGGGCATAGAAAGGGAGTGGACTGACAATTCTCAGGGGGAAGAGGGTGTGGGGGGTGCGGGAAGAGACTGGACAAAAATCGTACACCTATGGATGAGGACAGTGAGGGGGGGAGGTAAGGGCAGAGGGTGGGGTGGGAACCAGGTGGAGGGGAGCTATAGGGGGAAAAAGAGGAACAATTGTAATAATCTGAACAATAAAGATTTATTAAATTTAAAAAAAATTATTTTTAAAATTTTCCAAAAAAAAAGTGATTGCAGTATAGTGTGATAGTTGGTAGGTTCGAGGTGTAAACAAGTTTGAGAGGCATTGGGGGAATTGGAAGGAGATAGAGCCACAGGAGTGGACGGGACCCAGATTACTAAAGTGGACCTCATCAGTTATCTTATTTCCCAGCCTAAGGGTGGGTCTGCCATTGATAAGATATACTAGAGCAATCTAGATGGCCCACTCTGATACAGAGTGGAAGATAAAGTGGAAGGAAATGAGGCCAACCCACTGTGTAATTTTCAGACCTTTGTTATAAGGGATGGACAAAAGGGAAAACTAACCAGGCTTATTCAATAACATTTGAGGTTCTCTTGTGTTCCAAGAGGAGGCTCTGGAAGTGATTTTTATCAACAGGTCTTACATTTAGCTCCTTTGCCCACTTATTCTCACTGTGCTCACCACCTACCTGGGGATATCAGACATACAATCACACAAAAAAGGAGAATAGGGAAATAACAGAATATAGTCCAGTGTAAGCTCTACAGGAGCCCTAAGAAAACCTGCAAGCAGGCAGTATGGAGCCTGGGTTGCATGAGGTGAGCTAGAGAATTCCTTGAGGAAGGAAGTGACTGAAGCAGTCTTGGAGGATGTTATGAACAGTGGTCAATGGTAAAAAGGTGGAAGTATAGTCCATGTAAGGAACACAGGGTTCTGAGTTTCAGAAAGGTAGGAGGGAAGTGAAGTGTCAATAGCAAGGAAAGGGAGCTATTGTCCCCTGTGAAAGTCCTGTGTTGTACACAGCCCGGTGCCCGAGCTTCCTCTGGGAAAAGAATTAACAGCACTAACGCTCTTTTCTAAGAGCAGGATGTTTGTTCTTCTCCTTAAGACTCAGGGGCTTTCGTTGCTTCAAATTTTTAAATCTTTTGGCTTTTCTTTTCGTAAAGTCAAATTCCTTTTGAGATTCTTTTTGACAAGAGTACAAATATTGAAAAGATTTTGTGAGTTAGAGTTGGAGGAGCTGGTGTTTGGGACCATTTTACTCATTCTTGGTTTCTGACAAGGCCAGTTTACCACCTCTGCCTCTCATTACTGTTGAGATTATAGTGTGTTATTTCCTCTTGGTGCTGTCAGACTTCTAGACACATAGTCTGGAATGGGCCATTCTATTCTCATCCAGCTCCACGGCAGTCCTCACGCTATCCAGGCAGTGGCAATTAAGAGCACAGACTGGAGGCCAGTCAGTCATGGCTGAAATCCTAGCTCCTCCACGTTTGGGCCGATTGACCTAAGACTTAATCTACGACTGGTTCCTTAGGAGTGTCTTCTAAGACTTGCTGCCTGGCCCACAGCAACTACTCAGAGGTTAGCCATTACTCTTCACAATGTAAATTCCTCAGAGAACTAGGCATTTCAAATTTGCTACTTTCTGTGGACTTGGACTGGGAGTTGGCACCCGGGGGCAAACCAGCTCCTCTCATGATGGAAGGACTACCAGGGGTTATGGATTCAAGCACTCCTTAACTTGAAGTTCACTGTGTGCCATGTGTTGTGGGAGGCCAAAAAAAAAAAAAAAAAAAAAATGGATAAGACCCAGTTCATGCTCACAGAAGCGTTCTCAGCCTAGTCTGAGGGGATATTCTTTCAACCATTGGACAAATATTTATGTACAAATGACACAGGAGAGCCTGCCATGGAGGTGGGCTGAGAGTGGATTGGCCACCGTGTTTCCGAATATACTCAGTGCTGGTTTGATGCGGAGAAGCCATGTTTCAGCCCATAGACTGAACATGGATGATGGTCAAGGGCCCTAAGCAGGATGGGAGAATAGCATGGAGGTCCCAGGTAAGTCCCTTCACCCCACTAGGAAGTCAGAATGTTCAAGGAGCCTAAACTTGAGGATACGCTATAAAGGCTAAGGACAGAGAACTTTGCTTTCTATGGTGGTATGGGCCAAGAGACTATAGCCTGAATTTCTGGACACCTGTCAAACCTGTTGTTATGGATCATTTGATACTACTGCCACTGGACAGGAGTTTTTAGAGAATAATTGCTGACTTAAATATTAAGGGTTTTTTTGTGAGCAACTAAGCAACTTCACAAGATACTTTCTTTTGAGCAGAGTTTAGAAGGAATATCCTGGCTGAATATTGCTCAAAACTTCAGGTTCTCTTCCTGTATTGATAGAGTCCTTGGTGCTTCACAAATCAAGTGGGATCCATTGATTGTGGAAGCTGGGAGCAGTTTCCAGTCGTAGCCTTATTTGATTCATATCCACCAAACTGAGTGCCTGCCTTGGTCCTTTGGACTGAGTCCCGTGTAAAACGAGTCATGATTAGTGAGCCAGGCAACTGCCAGGGATCAATGTCCATATCGAGTCCTTCCCCAGTCACTCATTTTAATGAGGAGAAAGGGTCTGATGGCCTCTCTTCAAAAGTATAGACTTGGTATTTTGTGAGGTGGATGTTCTGTCTTCCAATTTTGCGTCTAAGAAGTCTTTCAAGTAGTACAGTCAGGTCCTATAAATGTAAAGAGCGTACACAAACTAGCAGTGAGTCTCTCATATGGTATTTGTGGGTTTCTATTTAATCAGGGTTGTAAAAGAAAAGTAAATACAAGCTGTAGCTGAATCATAAGTGAGAAGTCCATTTATAAATAATTGAAGGTGAGACATGTCATAGACTTTCTGAGTGGGTCTATAAAATACAGCCTGGCCCGTCCGTCTGCAAGTTCATTTGCATGACGTTTAGGCAGCTGGGACCTGGGCTAATGCAGTTTTACAGTTTCAGGGCATATAGCTCTGTCTTCAGTTTAGATGATATGAGGAGAGGATGAGAATCTAAAAATAGAAAAAGCATCTTCTTATCTTCTCATGGGGGGAGTGACAGACTGAAACTATGAAAAGCATCTTCAGGATGGTGTTGGTTCACTGGGTCTTCTCCCGTTACATTTATTTCTGCCTTAGATTTTCACTGAAGTTCAATGTTGAATTTCTAATACTCTGATTTTTCCTCCCTTGGATTTTAAAATTGTTTGTGTGACTGAGAGAAGAGGGTTGCAAAAGGGTTGGCGTGAGTGTCCTGGTTGAAGTAATATTTTACTGTTTCTGATACCAAAGGGTGGCTGGTCATCCTTATATTAGTAAAAACACAGCTATCTTCAAATGGAAAGTCCTCCAGGGAAAGTATGTGAGTGTTTTTATAGGCGAATGTGACATAGGAAATAAGCAGTGACAGTGTTCCCTTACAGGAGACTCGGAATGAACAGGTATATAAATACCATCCTAGGGCACCATTGGGTGGGCCCAGAGTCTGGGCTGCTGCCCGCTGTGAAACCCTCGTCCTTACTCAGGTCCCCTCCCCACGGCAAGGGGGAGGAGCCAAGATCTGTTTCCCTGTAGCTTCTCCTTAGTAACCCTGAGGCCTTTTCCATGACAGAGAAATGAACCCTTCAGATCCCTGAAGCATCGTGGCCCCTCCATATTTGGGGTTTCTTGAGCTGCTACACTCCTTCAGCTGCTTCTCATGTGTCACAACTTAGTTTATTTGTCTTCTGCTGGACCCCTCAGAGCATGTAGGAACGCAATCCAGGTGGCCTTTGTCCCTTCTAAAGTGGGGAGCCCGGGGTCAAAGGCAGTTTTCCCGGACGTATCACGGAGGAATTGTCTTCTTGTTGGCAGCAGAGAGAAAGAAATACGCCAAGGATGCTTGGGGGTAGGGAGGTGGTGGAGGGTTCCTGCCACCTCCTTATCCTTTCCTGGGACTGTTGGAGGAATCATTTAGTATTTTTGCTGGGGGCCCAGATGATGCTGTGTCTGGGTGCCAGGAAGAAGGGCACATTGTACAACGCTGAGACAGGGAAAAGGGAGCAGGAGCTAGGATGTCCTTGAAGGATGTGACAACTAAGCAAGAAAAGGGACGTCCGGTGTAGGCTCACTTCCCGCAAGTAGAAGGCAAAGGGCTGCAGCTCCCTCGGGATGGTCCTACCCCCTCCCTCCACCTGCCCCTGTTTTTATACATGTGTGTTTTAAATTAACATTGCAACCTATTTTGTAGGAGGCAAGGAATTTTTCATCCTCTCTTTCCACTAAGAATTGATCTAAAAACAAA
Organism: Plecotus auritus; assembly: GCF_963455305.1. Taxonomy (NCBI): domain Eukaryota; kingdom Metazoa; phylum Chordata; class Mammalia; order Chiroptera; family Vespertilionidae; genus Plecotus; species Plecotus auritus. The sequence continues at coordinate 156,412,308 of NC_137782.1, forward strand.
TAGCAGACAAACCAAACATTCCTTTCTTAAAATAAATGGAATTTTAAAGAAAACTCCAACCTCTTTGTTCCTTTTCAGAGCCCTGTGAATTGCCAAAACAGTCAACTCTAAGTAATTGAGGAACTGATTTTTTTGGTGGGTCACTTTGTCACATCCCCTTGTTTTTTCCCTCCTCCTGGCCACTGCCTTGTTTTGGTCTTTTCAGCGACACTCTGTTTACCAAAAGGATGACAAGGAAATGAAGCAAGGGGCCACTTCCGTTTTTCCTTCATTGAATTAGTATTGCTGTGGTGATTCCTCTGATGAACACTGTCACTTAGGCTTAAATCTGTCACCGGTAAGAAACTAGAGTTGGCTAGCCTACTGCAGGAATGACCACTGGGCACTTGTCTTTCTTATCAAACCTGTGGCTTTCACTTCCTCTCCAGGCCTTTTGTGCCTTGGATTTCTCACAAGTTCCTGTAAGTGGGAGTCTGTGCATTTGCCGCTGGACTTCCATGCCTGCACATCTGCCAGACATTCTCTCTGGCCTTGATAGGAGGTGACAAGCAACTGACTGGGGAGTTGAACCCTTCTGGTGGCGGATCTGTTCTCTCCAGTGCCAGGAACTCGGGCCTTCGTTTTCAAAGGCCTGCAGGTGAATATTATCTTGAGTGTCACCTAAGAGGGGGAAAGAGGAGCAACAGTGATCCAAGAACTGAGGGAAAGGGATTATCGATTGATTGTGGAGAGTTCAGATTTCGAGGTCAATGGGAAGGGTTTTTGAGAAAGGGCTTACACATTGGAAGGTTTCTTGATTTCTCTCTCTCCTTCCCTCCTCCCTTCCTCTTTTCTTTTAATTTGAGGAAGGTAGTGGGAGTAGAGGACTAACGGTATGAAAGGAAAGATGGAGAACAGGAGAGGTCCGAGTGGGCAGGCTACACCCTCGGATGGTTCGGGACCTGGTAGTTAGCGATGGGGTGGGTAGAGGCCTAACTGAAACACCAAGGCTAGACATTCTTTTCGTTGGGCCTGGGAGACACCCACGAGGGCTCGCTCAGCAGAACTGTTAGTTCTGCTCTAACAGTTCACTGCTGGCCTGTGAGCCCTGCGAACTTAGCTCTTCCTTGCCTCTTCTCCCCCCACCACCCCATAACAAGAGCATCCTGCTTCCTTGGGGCAAAGAGCAAAGATTTGGAGTGTCCCCCTGACTCGGGCAGTCCCACTCTGCTACATCCCTCACTCTACGACCACATTGGTCGCCTGCCAGTTTTTGAAATTGGCAAGGAAGGACCCGATTTTGTATTGTGGCATTAGGACCATCCCACCATAAAAGGTTGCCAGCTGTGTCACTGGTCACCTCCCGAACAAAAGCTGTGTCCCGTAGGCCCAGAGCCTCCGCTGCCTGTGCTTTCCTCCACAGGGACACCCTGCAGTGGCCATCCCTCCGGTGTCCTTAGTGTCCTTGTGTCAGTAGATTTCTCAGGTCGTGTGTATAAAATTGGCTCTGCAAGAAAATGCAATCTGAGCCCTAAGCAACCCAGGGCTACTTCTTGGCCAGTGTGGCTCAGTGGCTGGGCATCAACTCATGAACCAAGAGGTCACTGGTCAATTTCCAGTCGGCACATGCCCGGATTGTGGGCTTGATCCCCAGTAAAGGGTGTACAGGAGGCAGCCGATCGGTGTTTCTCATCCATGTTTCTATCTCTCTAGCCCTTTTCCTTCCCCTCTCTCTTAAGAAAATCAATAAAACCATTAATAAAATACCTACTTTACAATTCACTCAAAAATGCAGTATTGCCTGGCTGGAGTGGCCCAGTTGGTTGAGCCTCGCCCTGTGCACTGAAAGATTGCTGGTTTGATTCCCGGTCAGGGCACATACCTGGGTTTCGGATTTGATCCCAGGAGGCAGTCAGTCGATGTTTCTCACTTTTATCCTTTTCCAGCTACTTCCTGTCCCTGTGGGCAGTCACATTACTTGTGTGTGCTTCCAGACATACAAGCCAATACAAATGTATCAACACACTTTACACCTACCACTTTTTCCTTTGAAGATATGTATCTTTGAAGCCCTTTCCATATCAGCATATAAAGAGCTGCTTCATCATGTTTTAGACCCGTGTTATGTTCTTCTGTATGGATTCACTTTAATTTATAATCTGTGACAGTTAGGTTCTTTCCAACTCCAGGCTGTAACAAATGGTGCTGGATTGGTAACCTTGTACACATATATGTAAGTTGGATAAATCTCCAGAAATGTCTGTAAGTGGAATTCCAGGGCCAAAGGCATGAGATTTGCAGTTTTGATAGATATTGCTAAACTGACTTCCAGTGAGGGTAGACCTGTTTCAGCTTATGCTATCAGTGTCTGCAAGGCCTGTTCCCTGCCCTTACCAGCCCCAATGCCTTATCACACACTTGTTTCTTAATCAGGCTTTGCAATGCCTCCCCTTCATAATTTGGGAGCTGACTGAATTCCTACGGAGTGTGCTAACTTAAGTGTCAAGACCTCAAATTCTAGAGCCTGGCTACTTGGCTTAGTGCCTGGTTGCCGTGCACTAAGTATGTGCCTCAGTGCCTCAGCTGTAAAATGGGCATATTAACAGTAGCGGCCTCCTGGGTTCCTGTGAGTGAGCTGGTACTAGCACATGGCAAAGGTTGGAGCAGTGCCCGGTACATAAACACTCGCTGTTGTATTCGGGGTTGGTGATTTCCAGGAGACACACACATACCCTCTCCAGGACCAGCCGCTTAGTTACCTGTGAGGAAACTGCCCATTGGGTTTCTGCATTAGCGATGGCAGGGGAGATCCTGAAAGAGAAATCAGCCTGGGAAGGAAGCAGGGCGTGGATGTCCCCTGGCTGTGATAGCGAGGGAGCCCAGAATTCTAAGTGGAGGGGCAAGCGTGGTTGGCCCTGAGCTGGAGGAGAAAGATAACGGATAAGATAGACCCCAGTAGTGTCTGAGCTCTCAGATATCTTCCTCATATCGCATTGAAAACATCAACTCCCCTAAACTTATAAAACTGACATTTTGCCCCAATTCCTTTAAAAAAAAATATCCAAAAACATCCAATTTATTTGGGAGCTCTTAGCACTGGCACAGAGCAGAAGTTCAATACAAATTACTGAAGTCTAGAAGCCTATGTTCCTGTTATGCAGTAAATACAGTGTAAATATTTTCAGAAGAAAGAAAAATGCCTTTTAAGGTATCTTCTTTCCTCTCCCACTCTCCAGCATCTCACTGCCAGCAGCTTATCGAGCCTACTCGCCAGCCCTTTTCTTTTTTCTCTATATTTTGTCACTTCCCTGCCATCTTTGGGTCCATGCCAATGGCCTAAAACCCAGCTTCTCCCAGGCTGAGCCAGCCTCGGCTGCGGGGCCTGCAGTGCCCGTGCCCGTGCCCAGGCAGGGACCGTGGAGCGGGCATTCCTGGAGCCTTCCAAGTGCAGCAAGCGCTTTCTCTCCCCCTCCTCACCACTCCTCCTCACCCTCCCCAGCTGTCCAAGGAAGGGGTGAATGTGAGTGAGTGCGCGAGAGACAGAGAATTGCACTCTGGCTGCTGCTACTTTCTGGCCTCTTACTAGTATTTTCCTAAATAATGTGACATGGCCTGTCTCCGTTTCTGGCTTTGCAAAGCCCTGGCACCACCAGCTGAGCACAGCAGCCCTGGCATGCCCTTGAGGGGTAGTGGACACACTGTATCTTTCCATGGAAGCTGTCCTCCTAGCTGAGTGTGGGCAGTCACCACTCCAGTGGGCAGCTATCCCTCAGGGCTGTTCCCACCTTCTGCAGGAGGCGCCCCAGCTGCTCCTGCAGGCAGTCCTGGCACTGGGCCCAGTGGGCAGGAGGGCAGCGCCAGGCCCCTGGGGGGCAAGGCCCTAGGCTGTGGTGCACTTACAGGGGAAGGAACTTCTGAGGTCAAAGCAGGAAGACCCAGTGTTTAAACTTGTAACTGCTGCAAGACCCAGTTGAGAGTTAAGACAGAGAAGGTCTTCCTATGATTGGGTTCCCCATATTCTTGCTTGAGCATCTCGTTGAATGACAGCCTCCAGGCATTTCTAACCTGAAGTGAGAAAGCAGACCCCCAGGGCCACAAAATAGCACCTCAGGGCGGTTGAGCCAGTGCCTGCGGGGTTCTGCTGGGCAGCTTCCAGGTGAGCCCAGTGTGGGTGCAAAGCCGGTCATGCTGCCGCGGCTCCTCCCCACGCCCTCAGCCGGGTGGCGATGGGTCTCTCCTGCCCATCATTCTCTGCCGCCTCCGGCCTGGCTGCAAGTGGCTTCCCAATGGAGCCAGTTGTCACCTTGCCAGTGGGGGCTGGAGCACAGTTCTCACCACCTGCCACAGGCAAGTGAATTTAAAACTCTTGCTGAAAAGAAAAATATGGGGTAGATGTAAGCCAGCCTCCAGCTGCTACAAAGCAGGTGTGGCTCTGTTCAAGCCACCACCTGGCCCACTAGCCCACTCTTCCCAATATTTATTTGTTTACTTGCTCTGTGGCCAAGGAGAGGTGGGGATTCCCACAGTGGGCGGGGCTGGAGCTTTTCCTTGGGAGCTGATGAGACTGAAGAGTTGGAGGGTGTTTTTCAAGGGTGACGATTTTCAAGGGTGATGATCTGTAAAATGAGGGCCCCCAAGCCTTCTTGTAGCTCATCACCTCTAATCCCATGTAGCCCTGGGCAGGGAGGCTGTGTTCCTTTTAATTGCCACCAATCCTTAGTGGCTTACAAGGATACCCATGTAATGACTACCCATTTAATGACTCAATTTCTTCGGGTCAGGAATGTGGGCAGGGCTGAGGCTGTGAACCAGGTGTCAGAGCTGTAGACTCATCCGAGGCTCAAGGCTCGACTGGGGAAAGATCCACTTTCTGGTTCCCTCAGGTTGTTGGCAAAATTCACCTCCAGAGGCCCTCTCTCAGCAAGGTTCAAACCACTAAAGGGGGGTCCCCACCTCCAGTCTGCAGAGGTGGACTCTTTTATAATGTAACCTAATTGAGGTGTGACATCCATTACCTTTGCAATATCCTGTTGGTGAGAAGCAAGTCACGGCTTCCGCCCACAAAGCCCTTAACACCTTCCGCCCACAAAGCCCTTAACACCGGGAGGCAGATCACGAGATTACCTTGGAATTCTGCCTGCCTCAGGGAGAGGATACACGCTTATCAGTAAATGTTTCCAAAGTATTTTCAAGTGAAGGCCCAACCTATTCTGTAGGATCACATGCTTTTCTTTGAAAGGAAGCAGGTTTGTTCTTTTCTCCCAGCTCAGAAAGCCTCCAAGTCCCGACACCCCGGCCAGCCACGTTCTTTTTCCACTTTATTCCGGCTCCTGCTCTTCCATTGGTTGGCTGTCTGTTATGGAGAAAAGGTGCTTTTTTGTTTTGCTTTTTTTTAATTGTTGTCTTTTTTTACTTTGAATCTTAGAGTTTTCTCACCTGGAAGAAGTCATGTCATTAAGATTTGGTTGGACACTAGCATATAATAGTCACAGTCACTTAGTAAATGATATTTCCAGCCCCTTTCTTGTAGGGCTATTTATTTTATCCATTCATTGTATTAACCCACAAAACTCAACAACAGAATCTAGTCTTGCTAGTGTGAGTGCCAAAGCAAAAGAGAAAATGTATTTTAAAATAAATCCAGCTGTATGTAAGGAGCTGAACTCACTCTGGTCATGAAAGGACTAAAATCTGAGGCATGTCCAAAGAATTCTGCCCATGGCCATGTTTCAAAAGTGCTGATGTCACAGGTTTGGGTTTTTTTTTTAATATCTCTCTTTCTCTTCTTTTTTTTCCCCCCTGAAGTAAGATCTAAGGTTAGTGGACCCTTGTTAAGTTTTAAGTTTTTATCCTATTTCATGGAGGGAAACAACAAAACGGCTTCAGATGGGAACTGTCCTGCCCTTATTCGCAGGCTCTGGTGAAAAGGCAGGCGCGGGTGAGCCTGAAGGGCCAGCTTCCTGTAACCTGCGCTGCTTTCTTTTCCAGGTTTCCATGTTGTGGAAGGGCTTGGAGGTTGTGACCGGCTCTCCAGAGAGCCCCACTTGGCTGTAACTCCAGGAAGGTGTCTTCGACCTCCGTCCCCTCTCACGGCCCCTTCCGAAGCCACTGGAGGAAAATGGTGTGACAGTTTCCTACCAAAAAGGGTTGTCGGGCACACAGAACCCCTGTGAAGAAAGTGGCCCTTTTCCCCTTTTGCAGAAGAGACATTCTCAAATTCCAAAATGCCAGCCAAGACCCCCATTTACCTGAAGGCTGCCAATAACAAGAAAGGAAAGAAATTTAAACTGAGGGACATTCTGTCTCCTGATATGATCAGCCCTCCCCTCGGAGACTTTCGCCACACCATTCACATCGGCAAGGAGGGCCAGCACGACGTCTTTGGAGATATCTCCTTTCTCCAAGGGAACTACGAGCTTTTACCTGGAAACCAGGAGAAAGCCCCCCTGAACCCGTTCCCTGGGCACAGCGAGTTCTTCCGGGCCAACAGCACCTCCGACTCCATGTTCACAGAAACGCCCTCCCCTGTGCTCAAAAACGCCATCTCCCTCCCCACCATCGGAGGGTCCCAAGCACTCATGTTGCCCTTGCTGTCCCCGGTGACATTTCATTCCAAACAGGAGTCCTTTGGGCCGGCCAAGCTGCCCAGGCTTCACTGTGAGCCTGTGGTGGAGGAAAAGGCCCCCGAGAAAAGCCGTCTGTTGGAGAACGGGATGGTCCACCAGGGGGATGTCTCGTGGGGCTCCAGCGGGTCCGCGTCCGTCTCGCAGTCCAGCCAGGGCAGGGACAGCCACTCCTCCAGCCTCTCCGAACAGTACCCCGACTGGCCGGCCGAGGACATGTTTGACCATCCGGCCCCGAGCCAGCTTGTCAAGGAAAAGACTAAGTCAGAGGAATCCCTCTCGGATCTCACGGGCTCCCTCCTCTCCCTGCAGCTTGATCTCGGGCCCTCGTTTTTGGATGAGGTGCTGAATGTCATGGATAAAAATAAGTAGCAGGACACCTCCAGCGATTCAACAACAATCAAACCACAACAACAAACCACAGTCGAGGAGAAGAGCTTCACTGGCTATATTTGCAGTTATGTGATGGGTTTTCTAAGATAATGTTCCTACAGAGTATTTTTTTACTTGTTATGCCCTGTTTGCAAAAACATTAAAAAAAAAAAAAAAAAAAAAAAGGAAGAAGGAAAGAAAAAAAAAAAAAAGACCTGTCCTGGCAAAAAGAGGAAGTGAGTCAGTGAGAACCCGTTTCGGCAGGCATGGCTGATGTTCAGCTCACAGGTTTTGTTTGCAGACACATAGGAATCTGGTTTGGCCAGGATGGCACCAGCCACCAAGAGCTGCACAGTCACAGGGAGGAACTTTATAGCACTCTGCATTTTCTGAGCGAGAAGAAGTCAAAATTTTATTTAACACCTAAGCCTTTCTTTCTAGACTCCTTCCTATATTCTGTTGTTTGGGCTCACTGTAGCAGATTCTTCAGTGTTAAAACTGTTCTGTTTTCACATTTGAACAACTTCATGGGTTTGTGGGATTTTCTTATAGCTCTTACATATACACCTATATATTATGTCAATATTGCAGAATTTTGACTGTCAGCTACATGTTGGTAGGACAAGCAAAGTATTACTGTAACTAAGTTATTTTTAAAGTTGAAATATATTTTTATGTGCCTTTGGCTTTTTTATTGCAGAGTCTGCATTTTATAGATACTACATCAAATGTTGTCATTTGACTTGTTTCCATTGTGGTTCCATTGTAAGCTGCATATGTGTATGTTTGGAAAAGCTAAGTACCTTAGCTTTATTTTCTCTTTTCTTCCCCTGTTAAAGTTTTCATAGCAGCCAACCATGGATTGTCAAGTGTAAAGGCACAGGTTACTCATGGCGCTTCTGCAGAGACTGTGGGCTACACCACGTAATGTTCTTTGGAAATATGGGTATTTTAGTACAGTACATACCTGCATTACATAGGTACTTCATACAACGCAATAAAGAGTAAATGTTAAAATGACCTTGCATGCTTATAGTAATAAACAAAAGAGTAATAATATTTTCTTATTATATAGTCCAGAGCTAGAAAAATTGCTAAAGTGTACATGAGTCTTTAAAATAAGGTAAGAGGTGATTTCCATTCACTCTGTAATTTCAATTATTTCCCAAAGGTTTCAGATCCCCCAAACGGGGCCCCTACTGATGCCAACCTCTCAAAACTCATTTGGTTGGTTCTTCTCCCTCACTTTAACACACTCTACAGCAAACCTTACAACCCCAAGCCTGTCTCTACAGGACAGGTGTTTCCATGGGGCAAGTGCCATTTAGACAAGATTAAGGAGGCTAAAAAGAGAGCAGCAGAGAGCACTTGCCCCCCAAGCAGCCAGTGATGCCCTGAGGGTGTCACTTAAGGAAGTAAGAACAGGAAATGCACACACTAATTCCGGGGCCCTTTGTTAACCGCCCTTTCCCCTTCAAAGACCAACCCTTGCACACAATAACTTGCATTTCTAGCCCTGAAAGAACTTCCTCTCCCAAGTCCTTCAGTGATTCTCAGGATTTGGAGTTGTTGCATTTCTACTAATCATCTGATCATCTGAAGGAACCTTTGAACTGCAGGCCAACCACAGCAGGATGACTAAGGAGAAGAGGAAACCTGTTTGTTTAGCGCATTGAGTGCCTGCCTTAATTTCCCAGTTGTATTTCTGTCCCATGATTTCCAGTGTTCTTTTTCTGTCGACCACACCCCACTCACAGTTCACAGTTCCAAATAGATTTCCCGGCCATTTCTCCATTTTGTGAATGAGGAAGAGTCTGATGTATCTCCTAATTTTTAGCCAGACTCTCAACTGTCCCCATCTTAATTATGATTGATTATAGTCATTCTCTCATTTTACTTCTCAAATACAGCATTACCTCAAGGAGAAGATTAAACTATTAGGTAAAATGATGAGGGATGTCTGCATTTCCTCTGCTCTCTCTGACATATGGAGAACAGTTCTGCCAGCATTGGGTTTGCTTGATAGAATTCAAGCAATAATGCATCCTTGCAGGCACTTGGCTATTAAAAAGGGCTCCTCTGAGCCCTTTCACATACAGTCTCTACTGTTATGTTAGGTACAGTTGAGATGGCAACATAGATGCCCCTAGCAGAGAGGAAACAAAGCCACATCCGGTTTGTGAACAATTTTGTTGAGTCAGTTCTGTGGCAGCCTTTCAAATACCTGGTTTCTCTTCGGGGGAGCAGGTGCAGAGCTGGTGGCTTTCTCCTGCAAAAGGGCACTCTTGACTGGCACCTGCTGAGAGCTGAATTGGTGCTCTCTGCCTGCAATCAGTCTACTTTTAACCTAATTATCAAGATGCACTTTATTTGCAAACTCAAAATGGCAAGCCACCTGTGACCCAGTGACCAGGAAAGAGACCATGCAATTTGTGTAAGTTGAGACCCTTCATGTTACAGCGAAAATCATCTGCTTAAAAAGATAAACACATCAGAGTACTTCGCTCTTCACAAATACAATGGCATTAGTGATCACATTTCAGTGCATGAAAAAGTCACTGTTAACATAAAAGACCACCTGGTTGAACTGAAAAGAGAACCCAGGGCTCTAGAATCACAGTCTTTTCCTTTTTTATGTTTTTGAAATGTGCCATGTTTTTCTCAAGTCTCCCCATGAAACATTTGAAGTCATTGACTGGAGGAAGTCCATGAGTCTGTGAATTAACTTGATAAATATTTTAAATCAGACAAAATAAAATTACCTATTAGGTGATGGTCCTAATGCTCCTAATCCGGAACCTAGAGAGACAATCATTTTTACCATAAATTATATAAACAATAGAATGCATAAACATGATGCATTCTATTTCTCTCCAATAAGAGTTTCTCCTTTGGAAATTGTTATCAGCCTTGTCCCAAATAGTTCTAATAAACAAAATTCTCAGATTTTAGAATTAGTCCACCAGACTAATATGAATGCGTAACTTATTTTTTTTCTTATATGTCAATAAGCTATATAAATAAGGTTATTGGGTGCTGCCCTGTGTCTCCTCCCATACTTTGGGGTCAGATTCAGCAAAATAAGAAATTTCCAGATGCCGAATGATAAGCTACCTTTGACTCAGATGCATAGACTTCTGGTTGGTTTGGTTGTACAGGACTCAAGAATGTCACAATATTCAAAACTATATTCACACACTAACTTACTGGTTCTGGGTAGGCAATGCATTTGTTTTCTCAAAAAGAAGATAGTCTCCCTGACAGATTTTTTGCATCTTTGTTTCATCTGACGGTACCTGGAATGTCACATGCTTTATTCTGATGGCGCAGCATTTCATCCACTCAGCCTTTCATCTGAGAGTGTTTCATTTTCACCTTATTCTTAGAACAAGTGCTTATTAAGACATAGGCCTGAACATTTCTTACTTGTTGAGTTATCAGGGAGACAACAACGTTACAAATTCATGTGGAAGAATGGGAACTATGCTTATTTTATGAAATGATGTAGAACACAATGAAATAGATTTTACAACTACACTGTATTTAATTATCTCCCATTTTTACTTTAAAAAATCTGATAGTGAATTCACTTCCATTGGCTTCCAAGGAAGGTCTGTGCTCTTCATCCTTGGAAGGTCAGCCAGATTTCCTCATGGGAAGCATTTGACATGGGTGATTGATAGATAAAAATATCTGCCCAAATCAAATCCACTCTGCAGAATAGAGTTAATATTCCAGAGACTTATCTGCAGACAGAGATATCTGCCCCGCAAGGCTAAGTTAAGTGGGTATTACCTTCACCATGAAATGATTATTGGAGTAAGTCATGAGGCATGTGTGATTCATTACCAAAAATTCATTGGGGAAAAAGTGCTTTGAGTTCTGGGGAGGAAAAGATTTGGGGTGACTTCATGGAAGAGGAGGACCCAACAGGGAGCTCAGAAGACTGGTGAGGTAAAATTCTTTTAGGGGGAGGGGCATACTCAGGGGGAAGAAGATTATAAACAAACAAAAGGATACACTCCATCCTAGTAGGGCTTCTACTCAAAATAGTCTGGGAACAGGAATTAAAGTAGAAAAGGCTGGGTTCCAGGCCTGAAAGAATTGGGCCCATGCCTGAGAAGGTTCTCCCAGTGGAGTAAGACACTGGAATCTGAGGCTGCTGAACTGGTGGTTCCCAGAGTTAGAGATGGGTATGCAATAAGCCACCATGTTGTGAAGGCTTATGCCTATGCAATGGTGCCTGCAGTGTAGCCTGCAGGCAGACTGGGGACACTGCAGCAGTGAGGCTGGTGGGTGTGCAGGGACAGTCATTTATGAAGATGAAAGAAGTGAGAGGGACAGGTATCTCCTGGAACAGCCCTGGATGAATCAAGTTCATATTACAGTCCAGACTGAACACCCTTGGACAGCTCCCCCACCAGTGCTTTCCTCACACTCCTTCTCAACCCACTCCCCTACCTAACCCCCCGGGGCTGGGTTGTAATTTCTGATTGAGCATTCCCAGGATTAAAGGAGGAAGCACCCTAGGACACAAAAAAGAAAGTCAAAATGTCACAGAAGAATCTCAGGATAACTAACTCAATGAAGTAGAAGCAATAGCCCCTGACATTCTCTCAAACTCCTTGAAGTCCAAACTCACAAAACAGGAGCCCAGAGAGATTTAGAAGTCCCTAGCTTCCAGAGTTCAGTTTCCTCTATGAGGATCTGCCTCCTCCCAGGGGTGACTTCTGGGCCGCTCACCCTTCAGGGAAAACTACTTTCACACTTAGGGTGAGCCCTTACCCTACAAGGACATCAGGAAAATGGTCATCTCAGCACAAAGGCACAAAGTCTCCAACACTTACACTGCAAATACCCACAGTGAGAAGTGGGAAGACCCTTTCATTACATTTGGGCCTTGAACAAAGAGTTCTTTGAGGTACCACTTCCATGGGAAATTCTGTGGTTAATATGAGTCACAATCAATGCACATTAAAACCCCCAAAGGATGTTACATATCATGAGCAGCCCTATGTACAAGTGAAGTAGGCAGCACCTCAGTTCCAGGTCTGAAAGAACTGGGACCCTGTCTTCAGGGTCACTGACTGACCCTGGAAAAACAAACCTGCTGAGGACAATTTCTTCTCTGTGTAGCTGCCCCAGAGCCAAAAATCCACCCTTAGAGATGGGTTCCTTTGAATACTCCTAGGAGTAGGGCATCTTAAAGCCATCAACAACAGAATGTGAACTCACTAGATGCCTACTCTAAGAGCACAGCCTCTAGCAAGGGGACTGGGACAAGGGAGGCACAGAGAGTAAGTGAGACCAGGAAAAGCTTGAAGAATGCGTTCACTTACTGCAAAATTTTGCCGGGGACCCAAAATAAGAGGGGGTGGGAAAAGTGGCTTTTCTAGGAGATTTACCTGTCCCCAAATGTGGTCTTCACCAGAGGAGATAAGGAAGGTTGTAGTTGGCTGGTCTACCTGGTGCCAGAGGATTCCATGCAACCATTGAAATCAAATCTACTTTTGAATCAACACAAATTAGATAGTACGGGAGAGGGTTAATATCCAACCCTCAGTGATTGACGTGATTCCACTCTCCCTTCAGGCCACAAGGTATCAAGGCATTAATTATGGTTCCATGCCAAATGTTGATATTTTTAAATCTCTGTCTAACCTTCCCTCCAGCTCCCCTACCCCACCCCTTAACTATGGTATCTGAGTGACACAGTTTCCTTGAAGAGATTATCATTTTATCCTGAAGACATTTTTCTAATAGTTTTTCTGCATTCTAAGATAAATAACCATGTCCCAGAAACACATGAAACTTTGAAAAGCCTGAGATAGCTTTAATACTACATAGAGTTTTTCAGAGTAAGCAGTAATGTTCAGGCATATCTTTGTAAAGTAAGCAGAGGCGTTGCTCACTGTGGGAGAAGAAATTTGCTAATTATCTTTTAACCTCTACTCTCATGGCACAAAAATAAAATTGGGATGGGACTAGAAATGAGAAGCAAAACACTTTATGGTGCTCTGGCCTCACATTTTTCACCATAAATGACAAGAAGAAAGAGCAGATGAACACAATCTTAGATATCAGATTAGGATCCAATAAAGTTCTCCCATTCTCGAAGCAGACCACCGCCCCTCTGACCTAATAAAGCACTGTTTGTGAAGAATCACTCTGCAGTAACTTCTTCTTCTTCAAGTGGTGGTTTCACTGTTGATTTAAATTGTTCATTTTCAAGACAGTTGGCTCTCTGGACTTCATAAGCACATTAAAACTGATTAGGTGTTCTAGGTAATTGAGAGAAAAAATTGTAAGTGTCTTGATAAGAGAACACAGAGAGGATCAGGCCTTGTTGTATAAGAGAAGGGGAAGCAAGTCTTCCGATCCAAGACCCCACTCCTGGATGTTGCTCAAAGGATTGCCAGTGAAATGGCTTTCAGGTGTGAGGTACCCACCCCTCTAACCAGCCACCAAATAGGAACGCATAGAGACACTCTCCTTTCTTCCTGTCCCTAACCATCTGAGTGTTTCCTCCCCAGGAGACTCCTTGGCTTCCCAGCCCTCACTCCTCCCTGCAGGTCCTAGGAGAAGGTCATGGGAGAGGAAGGAGCCAGCCCATCTGGAGAATTGTTTGCAGGGTGTGATCCTGGACATGACCAGGAAAGACTCCTCTGGGTCTCTTGCCCTTCCAACAAGGGCTCCTCTCAAAGGTTGAGGTCACTATTATAACACTGTATGATAGCATATGAACAGTATACCTGCGGTAGGCTGCATCATGGTCTCCAAAACTATCAGGTCCTGATCCCTGGAATCTAGACATGTTACGTGATTTGGGGAAAAGTATCTTTACAGACATAATTAAGGACCTTGAGATGGGGAGTTATTCTGGATTAGCTGGGTGGTCCTTAAATGCAATGGCAGTTGTCCTTATGAGAGGGGTAAAGAAAAAGCCGACACACCGAAGAGGAAACAAACTACAGAGGCAGCGGTTGCTGTGATGTGGCCACAGGTCACGCTGAAAGAGAGAAGGGGCAGATAGATTCTCCCTTAGCGCTTAGAGCCTCCAGAGGGAGTGTGACCCTGCTGACAGCCTGCCATCCGCCCAGTGATGTCAGCTGACTCGGGGCTTCTGGCCTTAGAACGGTGAGAGAATAAATTCCTGTTCTTTTAAGCCACCACATTTGTAGGCATTTGTTAAAGCAGCCGTAAGAAAATAATGCAATACCTAAGCATTGGAGAAAAATCAGAAAAAATGGAATATTTTAAGGATGGAAAATGCTATGGGTTGAATTATGTTCTCCTTATGTTCTATTCGTCTGTTGAAGACAACCTCCAGTGTGACTGTATCTGGAGATAGGGCCTTTAAAGGTGTAATAAAGGTTAAATAAGACCAGGTCATAAGGGTAGACCCTAATCCAGTAGGACCGGTGGCCTTAAAGGAAGAGAAAGAGAATCTCTCTCTCTCTCTCTCTCTCTCTCTGTCTCTCTCTCTCTCTCCACATACACAGAGAAAGAGCCATGAGTACACAGCACAAAGGTGCCAGCTGGTCTGTGGTATTTTGTTATAGCGGCTCCAGCAGGCCAATACAGAGAGTTCATAAAGAACACCTCCTTGAAGAGTTGGGTTCTTTAAGGAGATAAGACCAGGGTGGCCCACCTCCCTGGACCTCAGCCTTCACTGTTAGATGAGGAGCTGACACTGATTCAGGGGTGCTCTGGCTGGTGTCGAGGTAGGAAAGAACATTGCAGGCAGGAGATCCGCGGGAGCAACGTCTGGCCCTGCAGTAGCTTTTCCAGAAAGCACCCCCTACAAGTGCGCGCGAGAGAGCGGCTTCCAGGTGCCTCATGGCCAAGGCGGGCAGCGCAGTGTCTAATCAGACACAGGTGTGATACCTCAGCCCGTGGGAGCTGGGTCGGCCCCCTCCAGGCTGACCTGTCACTGTCACTCACACCTGATTGTTGCTGGTGTAACGCAAGTCAAGTGTGTCCATGGTGGGCCACCTTGGGGGAGATGGAGGGAAATAAAAAATTTAGAGCATGTTTTGAGGCTTGTTTCCAGCCCCAGACAGCATTTGATGTGGGCAGAGGCCAGATTAGCCCTGTCATCCAGATAGCAACCAGAGGAAAGCCGAGAAGACTGCTGGGGCCCTGGCTGTGGCTGGGGATATTCTTCCGCAGCTGTTGCCTCAGAAGTGTCCCTTCCCACACCAGTGCCGGGCACAGTGAAATCAGCCCGCCCGGGATGCGGAGGGCAAATCAAAGAAGAGGCCAGAGGGCTCACTGAGTCCCAGGAGCAGCCAGGGTGCTGAAGGCGGAGCCAGCCAAAGGGAAGGGAGATATGTGGAGGACACCTGGGGAAATGAAAGGGCTGTTATGGCTGACATAGCCCAACCTACCCGCCCCCGGGGCCGAGGGTTGAATACCTCCAGGCCCTTTTTAGGCATTTAATGTCCAACCATTGCATTGTGGGAAGTCGCACCCAGAATACTCATCATCTCACTGGCCCCCTAACATTTACGGGACCATCCTGAGCTCTTCATAGGAACCAGAGTCCTGCAACCCAATGTGACACAAACAGGTGAAGGAGAAAGTGATACCTTTGGAGAAAGTGATACGCACCAGGCGAGGCCTGAGTGCCACGTGGCAGTGGTGGCGGCCGCAGCAAGGCAGGGCAAACCCGTCTCTTGTGACAGTGGGCAGGAAGCGCACCCAGGACCGAGAGCCTAGGAGGCCCAGGAGCCATCTAATGAGTTAAGAAATAACAAAGTAGCCAAAATCTTCCTTTGGACAGGAAGGGCAGAACTGTGACTTGGCCTCTGACCTCCATGGCTAAAACAGTCAGCGACTACTGGAGAACGTGGTGCAGAGAACGCGCTCCAGTCTCCCCCACTGAAACCCAGGGAGCCCTGCCTCGAACCCCTGGCCCACGCTCAACCTTGACAGGGTAGTTTACACCTGTCTCCAGGTCTTTGTATGTCTTTGCAGGAGCTTCTCTATTCCAAACCCACTACTGCCTCCTCTGGGAAGCCTGCATTCGAATCAGTTGTTATCTCCTTTTTGGCCCCAACACACTTGACACAGTGACTCTCCCATGGTGTTATAACCACGTCCACCCTCCTAATGCCCCAGCACAGTCCTCAGACTCGGCTCTCCGCCAGGCACAGAGTTGTTGTTGAATGAAGGAAAGGATGAAAGAATGAATCAATGGATAAAGAGTAGACACTGAAATTAATACCGAAGAAGAATTGCTTTATTGGCCCACAACATATTAAGTCCACAAGAAGTTAAGACATCTCAGGAGCCTTGACCAGATGCAAGAGATGCCATAAATTCTGAGAAAGAATTTTTGAGGAAAAGAAAACAAGGTACAATGCATGTCTCCAATGTACTGAAAGGATATTGAGACTAAAGACTGAATCCTTTTAAATATATACATGTATGTACTTGCAAATGTTTCCATGGATGTGGATTGCTTTTCATGTTTACACATTTTTGTTATTTACCTTATAAAAGAATATAGCCCTGTAGGAACGTATTATTGTTTGCTAAATAAGATAGAGCCATTACAGTTTTAAAAATGCCGTTGGTTTAATAAAGGACAAGAATGTGCTTTGGAGCCTGTAAGCACTTTGGAGTCCTGAACAAGCCTAAACACACATTTTTAATCAGCGTTAGTGCTTTATGAAATTTTTAATCTGCCACTTAAGAGACACTAATGTAGAAGTTGGCAAAAAACAACAACAACACCCAAGCCTGTCACCTTTACCAGACATTATCTAAATGAGCTAAACCAATTGTGTTTCAAATGCCCTACCCCGCTGCTACATGAACACACAGGAAGGCAGTACATTGGCAGCAACTGATTTTATGTCCTAAATGGTGGCATTGGTCATTTCTAGGATAGCCAAACAGTATCAGGAATAATGACATATAAATTATTCATAATAACAAAAAGGAACAACACATAAAAATTGCCTATATTGGCTCCTAGTTGAAGGCAAAATTTGTATCTTAGGCTATCGAAATATTTTTGAATGTGATTTTACTTTACTAGTTTTCTATGGTAAAAATATAGAAACATAGGCATGAGTTACACATAACACTCCATTATCTCATCCAACACGGCAGCTGTCACCAGTCTCAGGACACTTGATCTAACAGGCAACCAAAGATTTAAAGAGCCAAGTTCTAACCACAGACAGGAGCGCACACAACAGGACATCTCAAAGAATTTCCACTTGTGCCATCCTGGGCATCTTGGCATTCTCAGCATACTATGACCTGATTGTCCAGATGCCAGGTCTGAGAATGATCCTGACTCTCTTTTCTGTGTTAATATGGGGCTCTTTATATCATGAGTTTCATAGTTCCTAAAGCAAGGAACAAATTCTATGCCTACATGTTGCCTATATATTAAGGCATTATGTGCATTGGTTGTGTGTATGCGTGCATAGTGGTGTGTGTGTGTGTGTGTGTGTGTGTGAGAGAGAGAGAGAGAGAGAGAGAGAGAGGGAGAGAGAGAGAGAGAGAGAGAGAGAGAGAGAGAGAGAGAGAGAGAGAGAGAGAGAGAATGCCTGGCTGACTAAGACAGGCAGATGATCAAAGAGACAGAGAGAAAGCATGGCAATTATCTGCTTGGAAAGAAGCTGAGGAGTGCACAATATTACAAAGCATACATTGATTTTTGAAAAGGAGACAACAGAGAAAGAGCAACCTAAATGAGTGGAAAACATACAGGGAAGTACACACCTGAAAACAGAGAGGAGAAACTACAAATGAAAATAAGAGTAACTTAAGAGGAAAGAAAACAAGATGACCACAAGTAGGACTGTCCCTGGGGTGTGTACTGGGCAAATATTTTTTGCAGGGTCCCCGACAATATAAACAATTTGATTTTTTAAATGTTTTACAAAATTCATGGGCCTACATGAGGCATAATGATTTTTCAATGAAGATTTAGGATAATGGGTAGGGAAGAGGTATTTTCACATTTGTTCATTGACCAATCAGTGTTAAGTGAAGATTCTTCATTGTGTCTAGGCACCATCGTTTCCTGTGCAGGTGTCAGAACCATCTGTGTTCTCTGCTGTTAGATGTGTCAATTTCACCTTCCCACTGGGAGAAACGGGTGACAACACTATAATTAACACTCACAATACTATGGCTCTTCAGAACATTTGTGTATGGAAACAACATAGACCTTGCCTCTGCATTTCCCTAACACCATTTATTTAATGTTGGTTATATCATCACTCATGATGCTTCATTATCCATCCTGCCACCATGAATCCCAGCTTCCAATGACTCTCTCCAGGCTTGTCACTGGCATCATGGATGATGGTCAGAAAGGCAAGCTTACCCAGAGCATGAAGGGAAAAGTGAATGTTAATTCACTTTCTGATTGTGTGAAATGCACTGTTTGAAATTTTGTAGAATAAACACAGAACAGCATGTTTTCCAACCATATCTTCTGTAGAATTCTTTGGGTAATCACTGAATTCCTAGAAGGTGATTTCTTTCAACACTGACAGCACCTCTGCCTTCCACAAACCCCACCACAGGGAGGGGTGCAAACAAAGAAGAGTGGCCCATTATGCAAGGAATATCCATCTCTCACCCACATGTCTTAAACATGGAGTTCAGTGTCAACACATAGATTGGCACCTACACAATGCATCAGTCAGAAGGGTCTGCTGGCATTCACAGAGTCATGCTCAAAAGCTCTCTGAGAAGAAGGGTCTGGCCACCTCTGGAGGACTGCTTAGGTAGGGGGTTTGACCATTCTGGTGCCAGTGATGGATGGTGAGCAGGATAAAGGGTGTATGATGCCACTTTTGCTGCCTTGGGGTGCTATAGACCAGGGACTATCATATAATGGAACGTGGAGGGGTGATAGCCAACACATGGACCCAACATGTGGCAGAGTGAGGGTTGACAGTAGGCTATGAGTACCCCAGAACTCCGAACTTGTGTCTCCTACCTAAGAGTCATCAAAATCAGTGTGTCTGCACCTGTATGGTGGCTCAATCTCCTGAAATCTCAACAAGGAATGACTGGGCTATATCTGGCAGCAATTGCTTGTCAGGCCACCCTCCGGGAATCAAGGCCAGCCAAGGGCCCAGAATGATCCCATAGATATGAGTCCTGGAGTTTTTGGGGACATCTGGTTGACCCCCACTGGTGGATAGGGAGTAGAGAGCAAAGAATATCCCAAAGGAGAGAAATGGGAACCAGGTCCCCCAAGGATATTGGTCCTGGGACCTTACCCAGATAAGCCTGCCACTCCAGTTGTCCCCAGGTACATGAGGGAACTTTGAAAATGTTTGAAGAAGGTACTCCAAAATGTAGGAGGCCCTGAGATGTAGGGCCTGGGACAGATACCCTTGGGTCCAAAGGCTGTACTGATGTCAAGGATGACCAACAACATTAATTAATACTGAAAGAGTTGTGGAGAAATCTGAGACATGGGGCAGTTAAGCAAAATGTCCCATACACAGTTTCTAAGTGGTGGAGTCTGATTTGAACCCGTACAGTCTGGCTCTTGACCTGTATTCACCATTGTGAAAATATCTAAAAATATTATAGACTTTATGTTCTGACAGACTTAGGTTTGACTCACCACCCTGTCAATGCCAGTAGGTAACCTTGGGATCAAGTACGGATAAGTATGTACTTACTTCATAGGATTGTTTTGCAAGGATCAGCTAACTTTTTATATAAAGGACCAGATAATACATTCTTTAGGCAGTCCATACAGTCTCTGTTGCAACTAGTTAATACTATGGAGTGAAAGTAGCTATAGACAATGCATAAATGAATGGGCATTGCTGTGGTTCCAATAAAACCTCATACAAAAACAGATGGTGGGCTGGAGTTGGCCACAGGCCTGATTAGTTGGACCATGGGTTTGAGTATTAATTCAGAAAATGCCAATAAAAGTTTTATAATAGTTACCTGTACTTAGTAAATATTCCAAAAGTATTAGCTGTTATTATATCAATGAAATGACTACATTTTAAAATTGTTGGTTTAAAGGCTTTAGTGTGTCTGCCACTTTTTAAATTTTTTTGGTATCATTATTTTCCAGTTATAGTATACATACTTGAGGGGAAAATAATGGGTGAATAAATGTTTCATTACTTGAATTCTTTCTCATTCTCATTATTTTTCTAAGCCCTTTTAGAGTTACTTTTCATCTGAAACTGTCATTATCTTTGAAATGTGTGAGTCAGGAGGAGCTGGCATTGGTTAAGTATAGCTTTACCATGTATTTAAAATGAAATTTTTCTATTCATTCATAATTCTATTTCAGTAGTATTATAAAACGAAGCCCAGTGCACAAAATTCATGCACGGGGGTGGGGGGGGAGGGGGAGTGTCCCTTAGCCTGGTCCTGCACCCTCTTGCAATCTGGGACCCCCTCAGGGGATGTCTGACTGCTGTTTTAGGCCCAATCCCTGCAGCAGTTGGACATCCCTCTCGCAATTTGGGATCACTGGCTTCTAACCACTTGCCTGCCTGCCTGATAGCTCCTAACCACTCACCTGCTTGCCTGATTGCCCCTAACCACTCACCTGCCTGCCTGATCACCCCTAACTGCCTCTGCCTGCCTGCCTGATCAGCCTAACTGCCTCTGCCTGCCTGCCTGCCTGATCACCCCTAACCACCTCTACCTCGGCCCCCCGCTGCCGTGGCTTCATTGGGATGGTTGTCTGGAATGACGTCCAGAAGGTCGTTCAGCTGTCTCATCTAATTAGCATATTACACTTTTATTATAATAGATAGTGGGAATTTTAGATGTTACAAATCAAATTTTTCTTTGAAACCTATATTTCAAGAATACATG